>NW_017806164.1:1180195-1216556 GCF_001891065.2 Hippocampus comes
ATAATAATAATAATAATAATAATAATAATAATAATAATAATATTTTGAACAGCTCTACTACAGAATACTACTACTTGAATACGGCCTGTGACCAAGTGGTCTGCTGTTCGATTCCTCATCGCGACAAAAAAGGTGACGTAATGAGTTGCAGCCCCTCTCCGCCCCAAGGTGCGGTCGAGCACGGCGGTCCCACTTTAATTGGAATCAATGAAAAGTGTTTAATGCAGAGGAAAATTTGTCATGTAATTATAAAATGCACCAATAATAAAACACACCACTCCTACGAATAATAATAATAATAATAAAAATAATAATAAAAATAATCATAATAATAATAATAACAGCAATGCAAATAGTCATTATAATGAAATAAAACGATATGCCCCCTTAAAGTTATTTTGGACAAAACAACACAAAGCTGGGTCAAACTGAACTTTGTGTGTCGCTCTAATTTTATTTTATTTTTTTTCCCAAATTGGGTTGTTTTTGAACCATTATAATTTTAAGACTGTGCATACCTGTAATCGACCAATAAAAAAAGTCCTAATGCTGTTGTTAAAAAAATTAAAAACAAACCAAAAAAATCTATAAAACCCACTGCTAGTATTACGTAGGCCTACGATAATCATATTACATTCAAATCAAAATCACCAAAACATAATAATAAAAATAATAATAATAATAATAATAATAATAACATAAATGGGCTACAAGTGTTCATAATAAAACCCCATAAGACGATCGCCCTGTGTTGCTTTCTCCATAGCTTTAAATCCCGTCTATAGGATTTAGGCTGTCACTTTCCGTTTCACTTTTAAGCGGTTTCTCAAGAATGTTTTGATCGGGCTCCAGCGGCTGAAAGGTGCCGCAATTGCATCGCTATGTCTTTATTCCCTGTTTTTTTTCACCTTCTTTTTGTGTTGCTACTTTTCCGCCTCACTGGCTGAGACGCCGCGATACTAAAGAATACGTTTATTTCCCGACGTTTTTTTTTTTTAAGCAAAGAAAAAAAAATCCATCTAGTATCGTCACCGGGTCTGGCCCACGGATAATAGCTGCACATTGCCCCCTTTTATCCTCATACACAGTAATGGCGCGTTGGCGAATATAGGCTACTTGTGTCTCTTATTTGATTTGATGTGCAGGAACCTTTGCACACTCACTTTCTCGACGTGATAATGATGTCCAACAAGTGGGCAGACATTAGTCGATAAGCCTTTTTTTTTGGGTTGGGGTGCCGCCTTGCCCTCCTCGTGGTAGTGAATAGATTGGCCTTATTTTGGGGTTGTTTGGAGGGGTGACTGCAAGGGAGGGCTTGCATGCTCTCGCCTCACTCATTTGTTTCCAATTGAGGACAGAAATCCTGAGTGGCGTGGACGTGATTAATGATGCTAGTGGCGAAGGGTTAACACACTGGACTCAAAGCTCTCCCCTCGGACACAATGGCAAAAAGACTGCGGCCTGCGCAGCTCCAGTGGGAGAGGATCCCTTTGTCATCCACCCCCTCGAAGCGCACATATATTACACCCACCGCGGACTGGCTGCTCGTCCCTGCCTGTGTCCACAGTTTAATGGTTTCCCTTTACTCCTCAAGCCATTGTATCGGCCTGAAAAGCCTCCTCCGCTATTCAAAATAAAGTTGGTGGTCACCTCAATGGATACACTGACGCCCATATGGGAACCACCATTGAGCGTGTGGGTGCGGGTGCGTTTGTGTGTGTGTGTGTGTGTGTGTGTGTGTGTGTGTGTGTATTTGTGTGTGTGTAAGTGAGTTGGGTTTTTTAAAAACATGTCTCTGAAAAGAGGCCGGTCACGTCTTGACACATTTCTCTTCACACTTTTGACAACATGCAGCATTGTGGCAGATTAAATTGAACATTCCAAGCCTGTTCTTGTTCCCACAATATTTTATCAACAATACAGTGACAGATCTGACACGATCCACTGTAAGACGCACTTCACATTTAGTTTGTAAAAAGAAATAGCCCCACTTTTAACTTGGCTGATGAATGAAGATGGTGTGCTGCTGAAGTGGTTTAGCTCAGATTATTAATTGTCATACAAGTTTACTACTGATTTTAAAGGCCACAAGTCACGTGGAAGAGCTCATCTCCTTTTATTTACAGTGTTGCTTTTTGCAAGTGTAAAAATAAGTTAACCAATGTAAAATATATACATTAAAAAAACAAACTGTACCTTAAATTATGGCAACTTGCAATATATTCTTATCTCAACACTTGTGGCCAGTGCTTATGTTCACGTAAATATTACCAATCCCCCGCCCCTCCCCCCAAAAAGGCAAAGAAAAAAAACATGGACACAATAAATTCTTTGACGCTCGCTGAACTGCAGTCTGCTGCCAGCTTACACTGTAAAAAACACAACTTGTGTTTTTTGGGGGGCGGGGGGCTAAAACGGTAATTTAAGTTGAAACAACTATAAAACATACACTACTGTATTTACATTCATGACAACACTGTTAGCACAACAAAGCAAGCAAGCTGTTTGCTCCAAAACAATTTGCTGAGTTGTTTTTTTTTTTTTGACCAACTTGTTGAACTGACTTTAAATTTTGAGTTCACTTTTTTTTCCCCACTCTAAAATTCCTACACATAAAAGTCAGAGAATGATTTCTACATATAGATCCAAAGAACGACAAACACACTTTTAACAAGCACATTGTTATTTTTTTTCAAGATTGATATTGTGTGAGTATGTTTGAAAACAAATCATGCTATTAGTCTGATGATGTGCTTTCCTTCCGCCCTCTTCACAGACGGCTGCCAGCCGCAAGACGGCGTCGGAGAAAACACAAACTCCATCAGCTCAAACGGCGAGGACTCGGAGGAAACTCAGATGCGCCTTCAGCTCAAGAGGAAGCTGCAAAGAAACCGCACCTCCTTCACACAGGAGCAGATCGAGGCGCTGGAGAAAGGTGCTAGCATCACACACTCATCCGGCTGCAATCATATAAGATATAATACATATGTAAGAGGGATGTTTTATATATACAGCATTGGGGAAAGATAAACAGAAAAAAATAACCTTTTTGGTGTTTTAACATTTTCATTTTCTGAAAATAAATGCTGTTTTAAATCAGGTATTCTCAAACATTGTACACCTACCACCTAAAAAATACGAGTACAGCCATCAGGACCAACTTTAAAATAAAGTAGTGCAGTAGGCTTAAGTGTTCACCAAAATAAGGCTCCGAAAAAGTGTGTTTCATATAATTGCAAGCTTTACATTATGCAGAGTTTGGAAGGGTTCTTACACAGGAGAAAAAAAATGTACTAAAATAATACTTCAAATTCAATGTATTGCATATAAAAGTTGAATGAACAAAGGCACCAAAAATGTAAGTTGAGAAATAATTATTTGATGATCAAATGTAAATATATTGTACTTAAAAGTGAAATACAACTGAACTCTGTACTTCTGTCCTGATTCTTTTGTGTACCACAAAGGGTACTTATACTACAATTTGAGAAACACTGCAGTCTAAATCACGATAGTTCAACTGACAAACAAAACAAAATGTTTCTAAATATGTACCCAAAAAAAAAGCAACATCCAAGAAATGAATCAGTTTGTCGTGCTCTTTTCAGCTGTATCTGTAATTTTATGTTCTATTCACCATGTATGTACTCACGCTCAACGTCTATATTGCAGAATTTGAAAGAACTCATTATCCGGACGTGTTTGCACGAGAGAGACTAGCAGCCAAAATTGATCTTCCGGAAGCGAGAATACAAGTGAGCATCCATTTAGCTTGATTTCTTCCTCGCCGCTTGAACAAGTCACGTTGACTAAGATACCCCGGTTGCCCTCGCAGGTGTGGTTCTCCAACAGGAGAGCAAAGTGGAGGCGGGAGGAGAAGCTTCGCAACCAGCGTCGACAGGCCAGCAACTCCTCCAGTCACATTCCCATCAGCAGCAGCTTCAGCACCAGCGTGTACCAGGCCATCCCGCAGCCCACCACACCTGGTACGTACACCAACGCCCGCTTAGCTTTCAGTACAGGTGTTCAAAAAAAATAAAATAAAAATAGTTAACCGCTGATAATATGACAGTGGAAAGCCAATAAAACACTCAGTTTTCAACTTTAACGACGATGGAGTAATGGCTTGTGTCGCAGATGCGCCTCACACAAGTCTGACTTTAACATACTTGAGTGCCGTTCAAGTGTAAATAAAAAGCCACCATTAATAGTCAAACGTAAAGGCAATAAAACACTCGAGTCTTCACTTTAAAAATGTCCGCCTAATGAATTGCATCCTACAGGAGTTACATCCAAATGTGCCTCCTGAATTGAACATTAACGTCTCTTTCAGATTGTCATACATGAGTAAAAATAATTAATATCACAACGTAAAAGCCTGCGATTGGGTGGCAACCAGTTCAGGGTGTCTCCCGCCTAATGCCCGAAGACGGCTGGGATAGGCTCCAGCACCCCCCGCGACCCTTGTGAGGATCAGCGGATCGGAAAATGGATGAATGGATGGACAACGCAAAAGCAATAAAACAATCAAGTCTTAACTTTAAGGTGAATTTATAATAATAATCACAAATGCATCTTAAAATCGTGACTTTTACAACATTTTGGGCCGCAACTCACGATTATTTTAATAATCGATGAATCTGTCGATACCAGTTCAAGGTGTACTCTGCCTACTGCCCATAGACAGCTGGCATAGGTTCCAGCATGCCCTTGACCTTCGTGAGGATAAGTGGCTCGCATAATGGATGGATGGCTAATCTTGATTATTTTGTCGATTAATCGGTTTAAAAGCACATTATATTTTCCAATTCTGTCAAAAAATCGGCAAAAATGCTAATCGTTGATTTCCAAAGTACCGTATTTTCCGCACTATAAGGCGCACCTAAAAGCATTATATTTTCTCAAAGGCCGACAGTGCACTTTATCATCTGATGCGCCTTATATATGGATCAATATTCTGATTTCTTGCATGTGGTATTTTAAATGTTCTGTAAAGCGCTTTGTTCCAGTTGCAGGAGTTGTGAGAACTCTATATAAATAAAGCGGCATTGTATTGTATTCCCTTTAGCGTAGCGCCATCTAGTGGATGCATAATGCAACCGCACCCTCTATTGTAGCTTCTATTCTGTGCGTCTTATAATGCGGTGCGCCCTATATTTAAAAACAGTTTCAAAATAGGCCATTCATTGAAGGTGCACCTAATACTCCAAAGCGCCTTATAGTACGGAAAATACGGTAAAAGCAGATGCTTGCAAATGTCTTGTTTTGAAACATCACAAAAATTTCCAGTCTGTTTTCATGGAGGACTGGAGAATTTGGAGACTGTTTACTGTTGGGAGGCTGAAGAGGCCTTTAAACAATTCATTAAATCTCAAAAATAATTCTCAATTCATTTGATAAGTGATTAGCTGTCGATTAATCATTGCACCTCTCTAAAAACATTCTGAACTAAAGTGAAAACTGGACACTATGTAAACCAATAAACAATGTCGTCTCATCAAGGTAGCAATGAGTTGTGTTCCCATTGTGCGACGTTTCCAAAGTTAACCAGTGCTTAAAAGTTTAACATAGCAAACAAAAGAAATTCTTGCTGAAACTTGACAGCGCTGACACACCACTTACTTCATTTGTAGTACTTCTTTTTGTTTTCTTCACACTCCTTGTGCTTTTGGAGAAATTGTAGCAATAAAGACAAGGGGGGGGGGACATGAGGCTCGCTGAACTGAGGTCTCAGCAGTTAAAAATAAAAATTTTGTTTTACATTTTTTTAATGATTTGAGAAATTCCACTGTAAATACAGGGTGTCTATATAAAACCTACATTTGAACATATTTATTACAAAAGCAATCCCCAGAATTGTAAATAAACGTATAAAGCTCCAGGGCTGTTTCACTAATTTTCAGCGCAGACCATGTAGACCTCATCATATTGTTACAAATACACAACAAATCGATGGAAAACGAGTTATGAATTAGAAGTCAAGTCAACTACTTCCACGATCATACATTTTATCTTAAAAAGGGCACTGTATAAAAAAACATGCTCAATTTGCAATTTTGGCTTGGACTGCAGCAATATTTAATATTTAAAATATTCTTGACTTTGCTGCTACCCGGAAATATAAAATTATTCCATTCTGCCTTACTGCCATTTGCACAGCATCATTCAATCAAGTTTAGTATAGTGATTCTTTTTATTGTTCAAAAAAACTCAGAGGGGCACTCCAAATTTGTTATTTTGAGCATACATTACAAAAAAAAAAAAGAAAAAAGAAAAGTAAACTGCTTTAATATCCGGTAATGAACCACATTTAAATTGTTGGTTTAACAGCATACTTGCCTGAAGTAATTTTTAAACATTTTGGAAAACAAACACAACAAAGAAGAAGAGTCCAATTGCCTTGATTCATCCTTTGAGAATGACCTGGAAGACTGAGAATCTTCACAGACAAAAAAAACAAACAAACAAACAAAAAAAAAAACAGTAAACATTTCGATTTTCATAAATTAGCCTGGTCGCCAGTTGCCCATCCCTGTTCTAAAATGCTTTTATTGTCTCCTGTCCCTCTAGTGTCGTTCACATCGGGGTCTATGTTGGGCCGAGCCGACTCAGCCCTCACCAACTCCTACAGCGCACTGCCTCCAATGCCCAGCTTCACCATGGCCAACAATCTACCTATGCAAGTAAGTGGAAATAAAGCTCGCCGGCGCAAGTGCGTGCTCACGGGCCCGACAATCGAGTGCAAACGGACCCGACTACTGAGCTAATGTCCACATTCTCCCCCTTCCGTCCACTTATAGCCCAGCCAGACCTCCTCCTATTCCTGCATGCTGCCTACCAGTCCGCCTGTGAACGGGCGCAGCTACGAAACATACACGCCCCCGCATATGCAGGCACATATGAACAGCCAATCAATGACCACTTCTGGTACCACCTCAACAGGTAGGCCGACAGTTCATTGTTTACCCAGCATGCCCGGCCCGGGGTGAGGGAAAATGAAGTAGCCGTGGTGGCGGCGCGCCAGTCATCTGCCACCCTCCCTAATTAGGCGCTACTACATCATGTGTATTTCATTTGCTTTTGGATTGAGCCCATAGTTTAGTTCCGGTCCATTAATGGTGGGGGTGGGGGGGGGGGATTGACGGCGGTGTGCCGCACGCAGCCATATATATGCTACTTATAGACGTGAGCACTTAATGGCGCAGAAGCACATTTCCTCTGTGCTAAATTGCTAATTAACGTGATTCATTGGCGCTTGTACTCGCTGTTTAAATGCCAGCGCGTGTGCGGCCTCCACTTTTACGGCGCCTGCTCGCTCACCTGTTTGCTAGGCGCCGCAAGGCTAACGGCAGTTGACTTTGGACAATAGGCAGGGTACAACCTGGACTGGTCGCCGGGCAATTGCCAGACAGACATTGACACCTACGGACAATTTTGAATCTTAACCACCCATAAAACGCACGAAAACCCACACATGCAAACGTTTCATGGGGAAGTTAGGATGGGGGAATTTTGAAGATGCATCTATCAATTTCTGGAGTGCTTATCCTCATTAGGGTCGCATGTGTGCTGGAACTGATTCCATTGGCGACCAGTCTGGGCTACACACTGGACTGGTCACCAGTCAATCACAGCGAATTTTGCAGATGCATAATACTGTGATCTCACCAGCTACTAAACACATGTATGTCCAAGTGGTTTTCTTTTAAGACAAAACGTGTAGTAGTAATTGAAAATGGACACTTGCCACTTTGGTGGTATTGTACGTTAATTCGTTGGGCAACAAATTCTGGTGAAGGAATGCGATCCATGCAAGGGGTGTGGCCTACGAGGACATACAGTACCGTGTGCAGTGTCAATATCAAAGAAGATGTGATCAAAGATTTGGCTTGATTATTTTCATTTTAGTTTTATCTTGTCGATTCCAAAATTTTTGTTATTTTTCTGCCTGACCTTTTATCACTCGGCAACTTCCCATGTCAACATGTTCAGATCATTCAGGGGAGTTTCAAATCAATACCCCCCAATGAAATGAATGGAGAAACTAACACAAATGGTTTTCCTCTACATAACTATTAATTCACAATTTACGCCAATGCGTACGAGTTTGGACAATATTTCACCTCATCCTGAGTATCGGGTCCAAAATGAGTCAAGTTTCACTTTTTTGGCGTATTGTAATCTCTTTTACAAGTATTAAAGGGTATGTCAAGTCAAAAATCTTTATTACAATAATATGTTCGGTGTTCCCCGCTAGCCTGCAGACGTTATTCTGATTAATAGTGCATTTGTGGAATATAAATTTAGCAGAAAAATCCACCCATTTTTAATCCATCTCAGGGGGCGAGTGCAGATGACATCACAGTGCCCAAGGGCTCAAGTTACGACCTTCACGGCTCACCTGTTTGCTGGGTTTGGTCATGTGACATTTTCAAGCTGAGCCCTTTGGCACTGTGATGTTATTTGCAGTCGACAGCAAGTGGCAAAATGGCTGCCCGCTGAGATGGATAAAAACCAAAAAATTTTTTTTTTTTCCTGCTTAATTCAGATTCCACAATCTCAGAGTGTCATATTTAGGATAGAGGGAGCGCATAGAACATGTTGTAAAGAACATTTTTGACTTGACTTATTCACATTTATACGTACAAAACACTTGGCATGTAGTTTGTGTCCTTTTTGAACTGACTCACGTCTGTCTTTGTGTGTAGGACTCATCTCTCCTGGAGTGTCTGTCCCAGTGCAAGTCCCAGGGAGCGAGCCTGACATGTCTCAGTACTGGTCTAGACTACAGTAGGGAGAAGAGCTACTTCACCTTGTGAGCTCCAACGTGGACCTCCTCATATCCACACTCCACACACACACACATTCAGTATACACAACAGAAGAGGAGGATGCGGACTTGCGTTGTTGCGCCGGGCACATTCAAACGAGGACTAGGATTAAAAAAAAAAACAAAAACAAATGGACCTCCGCAAAAGTGCCCGGTGTTACATTTTTACGGAACAACAGCAACGAAAAAAAACCTTGCAGGTTTTTTTTTTTTTTTTTTACTATTTCCAGTCATTGTTTCCTATTTTTCTTTCTGGTGTGTTAGAAAATGGCCATTTTGTATGTGAATATGAACGATCAAGTGCTGATAGATGGACTACTAGGAAACCATGTTGTCGACACTCTGCCATGACTATCTTTTAATGTGCTTATATCCAGATGCTCTGTGCATGGACACTGTTGCATATCATGAATGGAGGGAAGACTCTGAAAAACTATTTATTGTCCCCACGAGGAAGAGGCTGCAGTCACACACACACATACACACACACTCACACACACAGATGGCTATCTCAAGCGATCCAACTGGGACCTCCGCCGCATCCCGCGAGGACCAATGTGGAAGCCTGTAGTCTGTAAATGGTAGACTGCGTCTTTGCTCTAATTTTTTTTGTTTCTTGTCCAAATGTAAAGTACCTGTCTTCCCTCAAGAGAGAGAAAGAAAAAAAAATCTCCAATAAAAGTTGATTTCATTTATAACCCCCTCCTTCTTCCCCTACCAAGAATATTCTATCAATGTTCCATGCATCATAAAGTACATTTCTTTAGGGTCAGGTACAATTTGTCTCTTAGCTATAGTTGTAATATAGTGTCCTATGGTCAAAAAAAAAATGTGTGCAACTAGAAATATTTAATTCCTATAATTATGATTAAACATTGCTTGACAGAGTTTTAAACTTCAGTGTTTGGCAGTTGTTTACAAGTACATATCAGATGTAATCATTGTTGATTGTAAAACAGACCAAAGCCTTTGTATTTCATCTAGTACACAATGTTTTATTTTTCAAGATATTAAGTCTTGTGTTGCAACATTTTGTAAACACGTCTTGGGTTCGACGACATCGGCTTCGAGTTTGTACGACTGCGGCGGAGCCCCGCGGTCCTTATTTATAATTGAAGACCATGGGAGTTTTTTTTTTTTTTCTCTCGCATCATCTGTCATGCTCTTTTACTTTTGTTCTATTTTATTTTTATGTCGGTGTGTATGTAGAACATGGACACATATGGGGTTTACGTCTGGGCAAATGGAGATAAAAATGTCGACACACTGTCTCTTTAAATATTTCAATTTAATTTTATTTAAAATGGAGCTTTCTAAATGTATTTTGTGAAACTATAAAAAAACCATTTTGTACAGTAAAATTGTGTCTGAAAACATTTTTTAATGGTTTTTTTTTTTTGGTAATTATTATAGTTTTTCTGATGCATGCCTCATAGGATTTTTGACACACAGAAACTGAATCAGGAAAAGCAAAGTGCGGTAGTGGTTCACATGCCCGCCTTTAAACTTCTATGGTTTGGGGTTTGAATCTTGAGTTATGTTGTCCCTCCGATTGGTACTCCAGCTTTCTTGCACATTTTAAAAACAGATCCAGGTCTGGTTCATTCAAGACTCTAAATTGTCCTCTGAACTGTTTGTCTGTATGTGCCCTGCGAGTGACCGGCAACCAGTCCGGGGTGTACCACACTTCTTGCGCAATATCAGCTGGGAATAGACTCCAGCTCACGATCAAGACAAAGGCAAGAGAAACTAGAGGGATGGATGTTACAACTTTATACTTGTAAAATTGTGTGTGTTTCCTAGCATCTCAAATTTGGACTTTTCTTCATTTTTGTTCTCATGATACTGCCACAATATGTATTTACATTTTTTTTCGACAATGTGAAAAGAGCATTCTGTCACACTGACGGAAGGGCCGTCAGTCCGTCACCGTTTCTGTCAGTGTTTTAGGTCGACCCACATGGGCCCAGTCTGTCACTTGTCAGCAACAGCCATTCGGCAGCAAGGATTTTCAAGTTGCACATAGGCACAGCAGAAGCCAAAACGCAGCCCACAACAAACAAACAAACAAAAAAAACAACAACACATACATGTACAGCTTGGTGAATGGTAAAATAAAAACAATCTGTCATTGAGATCTGTAGGACTGAAAGGTATACAACCTAGTTTTATTTATTTATTTTTTCTGTATTTGGCTCTGTGTCAGGTTTGCAGCACCTGCGTGGAGAATTGTACCGGTAAGTCCATTCTCGACACTGTTTGGCTGTCATCAACGACTCGGACTGGGCTGGCCTGAAACAATGACGGCAGCTTACTGATGGACTCACCAGAGTTATATCTATATCTTGACGTTATCCATGGTAATATTTATCCATACTAACACATTAACAAACTATTTGTATGTTACTTCCCATCACTGCAGACTAGGGAGTACCACGCCTCTTGCTCAAAGTCAGCTGGGATAGACCTGCGACCCTAATGAGCAAAATGTGAGGAAAGATGGATGGAGTAAAAACAAAACAAAGCAATCAAACCCTCGCCCTTCTGTATACAGGCCACCATCACCGAACCCGCAATTCCACCTTCCTTTCTTTAAAAATTAAGACAAATGTCAGAGCGACACTTCCAATGTGAATAACAAACGGGACTTGATGTGAGGCGCATCCAATCTGAGTACACAATGAGGAAAAGGTCAAGGCGATTCGCCATCTGGCAGAGTACGATGTTGCGGTGGTACAATGCCGACAGGAAAGAAGAATGTGGTCGTGTGTCTTAGTTTGCTTTACTTGAGGTGCATGTTTGGCAAAAACAGGAGGCCCAGGATAAGATGGAATTCAGGTAACCTTCTCTCAGCATAGGGTGTAAAACACTGAATTGTAATTTCACAAGCTGGAAGCCATAACATTAGAAAATAGGAAAACAATTATTTGATGAGAATAAAGTCAAATTACGGGGGAAAAGGGTATTTTAAATGGTTCGGTTATGAAATTTTGTGCTGAAATGAAATGTGGAAAAAAAGGTGTACTTTTACAAAGTCAGAACAAACATTTGGAATTTGATGGAGACAGAAAAAAATTCAAAGTGACGAATTATAAAATGCAATTTCTATTTTTTAACCACTGATATCATGATAATCTGCGAACCCATTTCTTGGTAGCTTCAACTGGATTGCTTTCACAATTGTTGGGATGAAAATGTTGACCCCACGTGGTGGTTCAAATTAATCACCCAACGTTAGCTCAGTCCCTTTTGGACCCAGCACTACACAAACCTTGTTACCAATTTGGGTTTCTTTTGACCCAGCAAGTTTTAAGAGTTTAGTGAGAGAGACTGATTACCATTAACAGGCTCGTATTTGATGTTGGCTTTTATTGTCAATATACACACACAAAACGAAAATATGAAATGAAATGAAACATGTCCAAATGAAAGGAGGTAATTGTGGCGTTCTTGGCTGACTGCAGGGACAACTGGCAGATCCCGAACAGCTTGGCAGCAGACGTCAGGCGCGGCATGGCATGACGTGGGCGGAAGAAGAGCCAGGTCACCGCGGCATTCCAGGTGTCGCTTGCCGAGTAGCCACTCCAGCTCTAGAAATCCAGGTGCTTGTTGCCAGAGTCACAGGCAGAAGCCAACGCGGCTGCTCCTGCCGCATCCGCCCTGCTCACACGACTCACCGTCTCAGACAAGTCTGGAGGCAAATGTAGTCGCTAGAAAAATGAGAGTGGGAGGGGAGGGGGGAGAAAAACGTGGAAGGGGTAAGGGCAGATTATTAGATCAGCTGGCAAAAAAAGTGGATCATCATACAGTAGATGTAACCTTCAGTGATGTTTATTCACACAGAGCCGCGTTGCGTTGAAATTGCATTAAATGCTTCAGCACTCTGCGCAGAGCTGCCAGCGTGGAGTAAACCTGCTAGCGTGTTGCTAAATGCTTCACAGAGATTCAAGTCTGTTACGTTTCAGGGAATACATGTGCGTGCGAAAGAGAGAGAGTGAGTGATAGAGTGAGAGACGGGTGGGGAGAGAGTGGCGTCTTTCTATGGACCTCTTCATAATTCTAATGACAATCAACTACCATATGTACCTGTAAATGACATCTTTTGAGGAGAATGTTTCAACCTCAAAGGAAGGCTTCATTAAGTTTACATGTGTGGCTTGACTGGATAGTAATTAATTATCTTATTTCACTTTTATGATGAGATTTTCACCACACAGGCATGTCCATGTTGGGTCCAAGGAGACGTAATATATGCAAACTCACTGCTAGACAACAGACATACTTTGGAGTAACAGGAGGACACAAAGAAAAAACGATGCCTTAATGCATTGCAAACATTTCCAATTGACCAGAAACAGCAAATAAGCACACTGGCATGTTATGGCAACGATTTTTACACAAAGAGTATTTCCGCAAGTTTTGTCAAGCCCACGTTGCGCACAAGGACAGACAGGCATGCGCCCATGTGCAGTAGGGTGGTCCATTTTGGAAAAGTTTGTCGGATTCGTCGGGCCGGGTCGGAAATCTTGTCGATACTATGACACAAGGATGTGTGCAAAATTTTATTCCGATCGGATAATTTTATCCCGTCCCGCAGAGCGACCAAAGTTTCCCCTATGGAAAGAATGTTACGGGGCTGAATGGTAGTACGGTTTCTCCCGTACAGTAAGGATTTTGTTTTGCTCAGTTCGCACTTGCAATAATTCAAAGACGGAAGACAGGAACGCATGTATTGCAAAAAAGGCAACCGTGGTTATCCTTCAACACTGGTGAGATTGTTGGTCCATGTTAACTGGTCCATCTGTCTATCTGTCCATCTGTCTATAATGTCCATCAACACTAGTGACACTGTTAGACCGCAAAAAAAACGAAATCCGCCGTGCGTGCCATCCCATGCCTACTTCGCGCACGGGTGCAACGCCCGGTGTCGCTCCACGACCTGCAGAAGGTGCTGTCGCTGTTCCTCGTCGCGCGTGATGGCGCCGCAAAACGCGCTGATGAGGGCGACGCCCCTCTCCGCAAAGTCGTTCACCACCCGTAGGTGACGAGCGCGCCGACGAGCCGTGGTGATGTTCGATGTCGAAAAGCGTCCTCAGCTCAGCGTCCAGTAAGAATTCCGGCGATTCTCGACTTCAATTGAAAGATATTAGCTCGCCAGTAGGTGACCGTTGTGTGTTAGGCGTGCGTTTGAGTTTGTCTCCGGCTGCTGAGAGCAGCGATGGAATGGTTAGTTAGTCAGGAGGTGATCGTTCGGGCAACATTCAGCCCAGCCAGTGTCACGCATGGCAAAATACACGGTTAAAATACACATGTTCACCCTATTGAGACCAGTTGTTATGGTGGAAACTTTGGCCGCTTTGCGGGACGGGAAAATATCATCAGATCGGAATGAAATTTTGCACAGAACCTTGTACCATAGTATCGAGAAGAATTCCGACCCGGCCCGACGAATCCGACAAACTTTTTTTTTTGCCATGAAAATGTGGACCACCCTAATGTGCAGTTAACATTTCGCCAAAGTGGAGTCATTTACAATTAGACAAGGGACACGCAAGGTAGGTGACATTAAAAACCAACACCGTGCCGAGTATTTTCAACAAGCACAGGATGGAGATGAGCTCAATTGCCCAAGGAAAGATGTGTTCCACCTCGCAAACCTCCGCCATTCCCGGCATGTTGTTTTAACTTTAACATATTTATATGTTGCGAGCTACAAATGCTGCAGGTATTGGGGATGTCAAAGGTGATCAGAGGTCACAATTATATCAGAGCTTGTAAATGCTCCAAGTCACATTTAAGGGACAGTTTAAACTCTACAAACCCATTTTAGACCATTTTTAATTGAAAACATTGGACTGTTGCATAATGGAAGTTGCAAATGTAAACGTTTGAAAACGTCATATAGTCGAGACAAAAAAAAAAAAAAGAATGTCACTGAACGTTCATAACTCCTGTGTTTCCATTCCATCAAAGTCTTGCCCTTAAATGCTTCAACACATGATAAATTAACAACCAATGATTCCTCACAATGGGCACAAATCTTAATGAACAATTCACTGATTATTTCGGCTCAAATGTATGATTTTGTAAAAGACCACACGCATCCATTTTTTACAAAGCAACATCGCCAACTAGCAACTGCGTTTTCTGTCATTTTGCAAGTATGCGAGAAAGTGGACCGAACTTTTCTTGAGAATAAAGGCTTTCACCGTTTACCCTGAAAGAACAGCAGTCATGTCCATAAGTAGCGCATGTGAGCTGATTGTGTCTGTAACACAAATGACCACCCGAGTCTTTCGGCTGAGTTACCGGTTTCACAGAAAAGCTTATCTGCGGAGCAGCCCTGTGCCAACTCAAAGCACAAAGACGCTAAGAGGTTAATGAGGGCCGCTCGTGCAAAGCTCCCTAAGACCAACACGCTAACTGCGATCAAACTTAAGCGGGGCTTCGCTACGCTCCCTTCAGGGTTTCGCCAGAAAAGCCGCCCGTGGCACTCCAAAGAACAAAGTCTTGAAGAGGCTCTGAGAGTGGGAGAAGGAGGTGAAGTGTCTCCAGAGTCGAGTGTGCGCAGGACAATGTCGGGCTGCGTGTTGCTTGAGCACCTCTGACGGTATCAGAATGAAGGCATTTTGGGCACAAGAGGAGCTAAAGCCTGTAATTTGCCCCTGAAAGAATCTGCCAGGACATTTGAAACCTCCTGGTCAAAGGCTGCGCCTTGCCCCCCTGATTCTCCCCCTCTAGCTCACTCCTGTAAGGCTTCCCTGCCCGCTGTATGCTCAACCCCTCCAGACATGCAGCTTTAGGAGAGCCCTTCCACTCCCACAGATACTTATCTCTTTCCTAATGAGTAGGTGTTTTGGTACAGGCTTTAACGGCGTCATTACTAAGAGATAATTCGGCGCGACGCAACACTCGTCATCACCCGAGGGTAGACCGCTTCCTTCTTTTGCCATGTGTTGTTTTTGCAGGAATCCGGAGAGTCCAAAATGCAGAAAATGTTTGCTGTGATGTTCGGGGTCTGATGTGGTGGATGTTTCCCTCCTGCTACTGTGGCCAACAGATCATTGGGGCATCAAACTCAAGAGGTCTCCTTTCTGTGAACTCAAAATCTTTTGTGAGCTGAAACAGGAGGAGGACTGGTCTGAATGCTGCATGGCAGGTGAATACTGAGACACGGCGAAGGACCTGTAATTTTATGTTGGATGGTTAGGTAAGGTTCCATGGGAAGGATGGTAGATTCCATCTGGGTGGACAGATGAGATTTCTTTCGAATGGTGTGCAGGCGGGACAGCAATAGCTGCATTACGACGTCAAAATGTCGGTTGGGTTAGGTTAGGTGGATACTTGATTGAAATTGCGGATATACTGTCATATCTGATCTCATAGCATCAAGCATTTTGGTTTTCTTAATTTTTGTCTGTGCCAATGCGAAAGCAGGGCACAGGGATCTATTCCTTCACTCACAAAACTACATCTTTATTTCAGATAGTTGTTGCTGGCGTGGTTGCTTTAGAGTGCCTTGTTGTCAGCTTTGACTGCACAGAAAGAAAAAAGAGTGAGGAGGGGGGAAGATAAAGTCCGAGAAGATAGCCAGCGTGTGGACAGGGGCTTCGTCTTGATGTGTCCGCTTTACAGTGCCCTGTTGAAAATTCATAGAGTTGATGGTTTTTCTGAATTCAAATTTGGCAGGGCTATGACAAACATTTTTCTTTGTGGTGTGAAAGTAGAAAGACATTTATTTTTACTTTACAGGGATTTTAAAATGGATACCCTGAAAATATTTTCAGCACTGAAAAGCTTTGGTGAGAAGAATTAGCAAGCTGAAAGGATGACGAATGGGTCGAATCGTTCAACTCACACTGAGAGCTTCTTTCTGCAGACACCCGTGCAAACTCGCATATCGGACTTGAGGGGGGCCTCCAGACGTTCCGCTTCCATCCCTGCCAAACTTCACCTGCGTAACCTTTTGTGTCGTTAGCTCAGTCAAGTGTAATTGAAAAAGAAAAACAATGCATTGATCAAGCCTGGACTCAGTCCTGCTTAGTGCACTGCAGCGGAAACATGCTACTGAGCAGGGGATGGAGGAAAATCAATCACATATACATCATCCTCAGAGGGCGAGTTAAAAAAAAAAAAAAAGAGGAAGATCACACCGTTGTCTGGCTGTCACGCACCCACAGCCCTGGCTTGGCTGAGTGTGTTTGGCTCAGGGCTGTGTGGGCACACTGAGCATGTGCAGAGCGAAGGTCAAAGCAATCCAGAAGTTCAGATCAGCTCTTCTGACCTCCGAGTTCAGGGGCACATGAGAACAATCAATGCTAACGCTAAAGTTGGAGGGAAGAGCAGACAAAAGCAATCAATCGGCTGCGCACATTCGGGGGGAAAGCTTGTTGGTAAGGCTCGTTGTTGTCTGTCATCGATGCAACAAGGAGAGCGCGTTCAGGCTCATACCGAAATAATATACTCTCTCTTCAGAGAGGTTGCAAGAAATTGAATTCGACAAGTGATAAAGCGAGTCTGGGCGTCTCTGTCCGACACCAAATTAACGGAGGCTAGTGGAGGACCTAAGACACACAGTATGGGAGGCTCAAAGACTGCTTCCCAATGACCTGCACACTCCATGGTGTAAACAAGGACATCCGGAAAACTCCCATAGGCACCGTGGGGTGTATGTATGAGCGAAGTCTTTCCCGGCTGCCTGGCAACCTTCATGAGGTTGTAGAAAGAGGGAAAGAAAGTGAGAGGGCAGGGAGGGTTGCTGGATGAGAGCGGATGGCGGGAAATTACACCACTGGCTGTGGTACAGGAGGAGGGGGGGGGGGGTGCCGATATGAACACGAGAGCCACCGTGTTAGTGCGGCTACTTGTCTTGTGTGACAGAGCGTCCTCCCTGGTGGTGAGCGGCGGTAAAGGTTTGCGGCTCAGCACCGTTCCGCAGCCAGAGGGACTGGGAGGGCGCGTTGGCGACAGGCGGAGAGGTGACAAAGCTCCAAACGAGCACTAAGCACTTGAAATGAGCCCTCGGGGCCAGCCCACAGACTGGCTTTGCCTAAGAGGGTTACTAATATCACCCCACAATGGGCAATTCCATTCGGCTTACCTATCACCCCAAAGACCCTCTTCTTAAAAGAATATGGCGTTACATGCTGCTTGTCATTCCTCACCGACATCCATCGCGGCAAATGTTAGCTGAGATTAAATCACCGTTGAATGGTTCAGAAAAGGCATAAAAATCACAGTTGAGGTTTTTCCTCGCTTCCATCATGATCATCACTTTACTATGCAAGTGTGCATGCATTATGTTGTGAGACTTTTTTTTTTTGCAGCAGCAGCAGCAGCAGCAGTAGTTTAACAACGACACACAAAACAGCGGCATCAAAGGCATTCCACCAGTGGTAACAGCTTGCTAATGACCCGAGCATTAGGTGCTAATTTTTAACGAGTCATTTATTCCATAGTGTTTTAGCCAGACTTTCAAATGGCCCATGTCACTGTACTACTTAAAACTATGGGAAACCCAACACCTAGCAGGGAACACATGACGACCGCTCTGGCGGTTGAAATCAGATTACTGGATCATGCTCATGGAAGTGACAGGGTATTTACCATAAACACCTACTTAGTGTGACCACTATCGTCGCCATTTGCTCAGTATACAAGCGCTTGAATAATTAAGCCAGTAAGCCAGAATGACAAACGACTGAAATTCAACAATGTGTCCTGTGAAGATGAAGTAAAAAAAAATAAAATAATTGAAACGCATAGACAACTAATCAATCAGTTAATCAGCTGACCATCAAACTACTTCGGTAAAATAGAGTTCGCATAAGTAGAAAATAGTGGTCGGACATTTCACAGTTGACACTGGGGAAATTTTCCCAGAGTTGCCGTTCCATCTGCTGACTAAATCACCTCCCAGTGCCATAATCCCTCACAGCGATAAAATTACACCCTATTGTGTGGGAAAACATTTGCTGGATCTATAGGAACAAGCGTTAACTTTAACCCAGCAAAACCCTCCATAATGAGGTGATGTGCTTTTCAATTTGACAAGCACAGCATCATCCCATTTTCGCCGGCCGTTCCACGGAAGACTTCCGCTCCCTTGACAGAAAAAAAAAAATGCAGCAAGAGCCCCAGTTTAAATCCTGTCACTTGGGTAATTCAAGCCCACCTGCAGCAAACAAAGCGCCTGAACTTCCTCTTCTTTTGCGAAAACAAAGAGTGCAACATGAACCCCGGCCTAGCATCAGGAATAACCTGTTGATCCAGTGTGTTCGTCTTTTCCCGATGGTTCAATCAACTTGTAGAACTAATTCATTCTCCTAATTCTCACACTTATTAATATGGATCTGATATCGATACCCTCCGATTACCTAACAAAGGATGCTTCTTCGCCCGGAAAGCTGATGATTTTCAATCAGTTCCTGCCAATCGCACACATCGACTTGGGGCGTCAGGAATGAATGAAGCGATGGCTTCTTGGATAACCGAAACCTGCTCCTCTTATCGCCTTTTGCCTGATCCAAGATAATCCAAGAGACGTTCATAAAAAAACTGTCAAGAGTGACGCCACATGGGCAAGAAAAATCTTTTGCTTTGTGGTTAATTGATCTGACAGGAGGATAAGAAAGCATTTGGACATTAATTATATTGCCAAACACTGAAAGAATGTGAAGTGACTAATAACGTTTCATTTCAAGTCAACGTGTCCAAACAGGAAATTGACTGGCTGAGAATACTTCATGTTTATTTTTTTCCTTAATGGAATGTTTATTGCAGTTCTTTTGGGTATGTGGCTGGCCCACCGTTTACCCTTCACGCTTCCGCAGACTGATGTAAAACAGCATTTGATAGCATGTGCCATGTTAGTAAACATGACATGCATGGTAATCAGTTAGCTCTGCAGCGCTTCTGAATGAGCAAACGGACAAACAAGGGGCCAAAGTGTAAGTGTGCTGTAACGCAACAACTTGACTTGTTATCTCCGTCGTCATCATCTTCAACTGAGGTCCTCCGGGGGCCTCTCCTTGGGCCTGTCAAGGCCTTTGACAGGGAGCGCTGCGTGGGGCCATTTGGTCTCTTTTCAGATCTGTTTTGTTTCTCTTCGCAGGCCTGTGTCGGTATGGACTGTGGGCGTTGTAGGTTGATGGCGATGCAGGGGGTGGGGGTGACGGGGGCACATTGACCCGAGCGGTGATGGGTTGCAAGAGGGGGGTTTAGTTGGTGTTATGGACTTGGGCACAGCCAGGGAGTGCTGGTCCACCCCTGGGGTGACATGCCGCCCAGGGAGAAAGGGAGCGGGATAGAGGGCGAAGAGTACAAACATGTCTAAGTGCTGCCTTCACTACACATAGGCCCATAGCAAAGAGAGCGGCTGCATGGGTTATGACAGCGATATCTGGGGGACCTCTTGCGCCCTCGAACACACATTTCACCCCTCAAACGATGAACGTCCTCAGGTTAGAGCATCACTGACACGTGGTGGGAGCAGGTTTTCGAGTGCCATACAGATGTCCTGCTCTTATAAGCACGCTCGGAGAAAAAGCTAGCAGAATCAATCTTGAGATTGCATTATTTTGCACAAAGCTTCAAGTGGCATTCGGACCGCAGAAGTAATGTAGTAGTGAGTCACTCACTTTCATAGAGACACGTTTGATTGAGCAAGGAATGTGGGATAAAATGCTTTTGCTTGAAAATCTGACTCGGACTCTGTGGAAGCAGCAATAGTGAACGACAAGTGATGCCAGTGACACATTACTGACCAGTGACCAAAATTACTCAAGTATGACTGTTGATTTTGGTGTTGAGTAATCGAATGAGTTGCATTTTCAAGACCAGCAATCACATTTCAAGTTACTTGTCAAATAGCTGTGCATTACTGGATTGTGACATTAGTGTGTCACAAGGATGACAAATGGGCATTTTAGCTTGTGTTATTAAACTTAAAAAAAACACAACATCATATTTGAAGAAACCTGTGGAGTAGCAGCATGGTACATAAAAAAAAAAAAAAAAAAAAAGTATAGTTTGTTGGCGAATCGGCTATCAACAGTGGTGTGGGCCACCTTTCATTGTTTCATATGTACTTGGCGAGACTGATCATAATGAGAACTTTTCACACACCACAAGAAAACATTGTCATTTTCAAAAACTACCATTTTGATATTTGTTTTCAAATGATGACATTCGTAGGGTCATCAATGTAACAAATGGCCAAAAGGCAGAAAAATAAAGAAATGAAGACAAATCCTAATCATAAGAATATACCAGATCGATTGCTTGAACAAGCTAAAAAAAAATTTAAAAAAAGAATGCATTTGATATGGAATGCCAGACCAGCAGATCTTTGTAGAAATAGCCTCTTCCCATTAGTCCCCCCAAAATAAAAGTCCGGAGCATTACTCTGGACCTTTTGTCATGCAATATTGATGCTTACTTCTGTGTTGCTCTGAGGAAACAAGTACACGCAGCAATTGTACACAAACAGACGCCCCACCTGCAGTGCAAACATCTGAAAAGTGACCAATACACACAAACGGAGCCTAATTTTACTTGACTTTGTCTTATGAAAGGAAAACGACATTTATCACTTCTCATCTGCACTGTGATGGAGTTCACAATTTAGTTTTTGAAAGGATAACATTTGACAAAGCTAAAGGTCATCTAGCGGTTACTGCGTCACTCTGCTTAAGTGACAGACCGTTGGGAAGTGTGGAAGTAATTACTTCTGCGGAAGGATTGCGTCAGAAAAAAAAAAAAAGAATCAGCACTGAGCAGCTTTGAGAATGACAGTGGCGTGGCAATTTAAAGATAAGACCCTGCTAGTCGCCCGTTTTAAATATTTCTGATGTCAGAAAATCACAGTACAAAGAACGGGGAAGAAAAAAAAAATTCTACAAGTTGTTTCTTTTGTTGTCGTTGAAGCCTCCGGATGAGATACAGGACACCAAGTGATTTTACAGTGGTTATTTTGTGACAGAAATGATTGTTATTTTTTCTTAATCACACCCAATAAGATTTCATGTGACAGAAATGTCACTTTCACCCTAATTGTGTGGCAGTCTGATCTCTTCACGACACAGTTGTGGAAGATAATGTGTGGATGTGCTTGTAATACCTTTGGTGTCTTTGTAAGAGTCCACATGCGTGAGTGTGTGTATGTTTGCGAGCATCCGTGTCTGTTAAGTCTGTCCCGATGAATAAAGGGGGGTGGGTATAATCCATCACCAGTTGATAGCGCTCACAAAAAAAAAAAAAAAAAAAGGAGCCCTTTTTGCTGAGAGGACAGCCCTTGTGCGGACAAAGACCACCATACTGGGGACTTCATAGGACCCAGCTGAAAAGGTGTTGCCCAGAGTAACCCCATTCACATTAACAGGCATGCTGGCCAAAGCCAGTCATTACTGCTGACTTGGACCAGCCGGGCCACACATAGACCAGCCTAGAGCCTCTAAGGCCATTCACCGCACATCAGTCGACAGGAAAACAGCCTGAACTCTGCCACTGGGAAGCATCTAGAATTTTGACCATTCTATTGCGGTGTCTGTCTTGAGATTTCTTTTCAAAGGACCAAAAAAATGGCTTGATGAGAATATTAATCGACATTCTGGCAATATATAAGTAAATATAAGCATGCCCATATGAAATTAATTCAAAGACTCACACCTTTGCCAAGCTTATATGATATTATAAGCTTGGCTAAATATTCATCTATTTAGCATTTGTGGTTTTATTTCTGTGACGTTTGCATACTTCAAGAATCTGTCAAGTGAATTCAGAGATTTATTTCTGTTAAGTTTGAAGATAATTAGTGAGAACTTGTGCAAAAAATGCTTCTTCTCTGTAAATTTACAGAACAGCTCGATGTCATGATTTAAATTCCCAAGTGAGGAGATGACGCTGCGGATGAACCCATTGCTTGTCCACAGGCCGAGAAAGGCCCAGAAGCCAGTCATTTTTTGAGCTAGCTGGTGGCTTATGATTCTCTGCGTGGAAGGCTCAGCACGGAGCCGATGGGTTGCATGTCAGTGACCGGAAACTTTAAGCAGACATTTCTACATGGAATGTGTAGACATAAGAAAGATGATAGGCAAAAAAAAAAAAAATCAGTCATTCATGCATTCATTGGACATGCCCACATCTTTTGAGAGGAGAGCAAAAGGCTTGCTGATTATACTTGCTCATTTGTTACCATCAACAACATTTTAAAACACACTTCTATGTCATGTATCCAAATCAATAGACATATAGGCTATCTGTATTTTTACAGGGTATATAAAAAGAAACACATACAAAGTTGATACTGAACATTGAAGGACCAATTAATAGGATTTTTAACTCATTTTTATACTTGCAAAAGGTCTCAATGTGGTCATAAAATATGTATTCCTATCCACTGACTGCCCCTTTTTGTGCTACTTTGAAACAACAGTCACCTCGTTCTCAGTGCGGATATGCTCTCTGCGGACCTAGGCTGGAATCGCCTGGGGCTGCAATGCTTTGTTCCACTAATCCACTGAACTTTTAAAGCACTCTGGAAAACCCGGATTTGACCCAGCCGCTGTCTCCTCTGTGATACAGATTTACATCAACATCAAGGAGCATGTCAAAACAGTAATAACAGGCACAAAACTCGAAATGTGCCAACACGGTAAAACTCTTCCAGCAAGGTGCTAAAGTAAGAAAAAAAGATTTACAAGTCACCCCAAAAATTCCTTGGGGGTGCTACGGATTGCTGCTGGTTGTATTTCAGGAGGAGCGAGAGCACCAGGAGCAACTTATAGCAAAGAGAAGCATCTTGAGTTGAGTTTAATGAGCATCAGGAGCGAGTGCCATAAATACAGCCATCTTTGCAGTGCGGCCCCCGTCCCTCTGTTGTCTGATTGGTGACCAACTCCCGCCATCGTTGGCAGTGGATGGCAGGTGTACTCCACAGAGGACAGCAACTCCAGACAAAGAGAGACATCAAACGTGTGACAAATCGTTTCTAAATGCTGTACTGTGGTGTCAAGTTCTTCTTCCTTCTTGAAGCGGTTCTTTCCTTTGGAATAACCATCACAAAAGAGCCCCAAAAGACCAAAGACAACTGAAGTCAGATAAGATTTTCTTATGTTATGTTGACATGTCATGGGACACAGAATTTAAGAGGCATTTTTCCTCGCCTTGGGGGTGTTTGACTGCAAGGGTTCCAGTTTATAGCTAACTACGAGGAATTACTACTTACTACCAACCTAGATTCCTCACAGCAATACTCATTTGACAAACCAGTGAACTTTGTCTTCTGTTTTTTTTGCTCCTCTTCCCTGGCTCTCTTCACCACACCACCAGCTCTGCTAACATATCCAGTAGTTTGACCCTGTGGGCAGGTGGTTGTGTAATTTTAGCCACAACTAGGTGAGGTGCTTCCTGGGTAGACTATTGGCTAAGCCACCTTTAGGGTGTTCGGGGGTGTCAGAGGCAATGAGACATCACCTCGGCCAGCCTGTCAAAAAATTCACCATCTTCCATTTTCTCCACCACCCCAAGCTTTTTGATACACCGGGGGTGATGGGGATTTTTGTTTGGTGTTTTATTATTATTATTCTTATTTAGCCTGAAACGCATCAGCCAGCCGCTAACCTAGAGCACTGGCTGAGTGTTAATTGTTACGCATTATTAAACCCATTACAAAGTGAGCCAGGGCCTGGGGAGCACAGAAGCTAAAGTTAAAAATGAAGGGAGACAGTGCTAAAATACCCTCTGTGGAAAATAATCCCTATAAGAGGTGACACCTCACCTCAGACATTGCTTGTATTTTAAAAAGATACAAAAACAATGATAAAGAACTGAATTAATTTAAGAAATTGGATCATGAAAAACAAAAGCAGTTCATTTACACGGATGAAATACCGAAATACACATCGGACGATTTGTTCTGCTTCTCAAAGAGAAAAATCTGAGAGGACATATTGGACATATTAGAATAAACCAATAAACAGCTTGTCATCTCTTTCAGAAGTAAACAGCAATACAGTTTGAACAGTGTGAGTTATTGTGCTCTAAAAATTCCAAAGGCATTTCATATTGCTTTGGCTCAACCTAAGATCCAGGCTTTTTAAAATTTATTATTATTACCTTTCTTTTATAACCACACTAGTTGTTATTTTGCTGTACTGATATTTGAAGTTTGTGTGATATTGTATGAAAAGAGTTAAATGTCGGCTTCCTGCCCAAAGTAAATTGCTAGCCAATATGTGTACCAAATAGATGCTGCGCTGCATTGTATTGGCTAAGATAGTTACACTTGTTCCATTTTGTACTTGGGACACCTCAGTACCGGACTGAAAAATATGAATATATGTGTTGACTTGTTATTCACAACCCAATGACGGGAAGCAATGAATAGAGGATAGGGGATAGTCGAGAGTCTTCCAGACGTGGCCATCCGCTTCTTGAGTCTGCCCGAGTTGGGCGTTTTGCTGGGAAATGGGCGGCCTGCCAGATTGGGGCCAAGTCAGAATGGTCAGGGGATTACAGTTCTGCCGTGCTCACCGCAGGGGGTGCGGAGTGGGCCTCAATTACCCTGGAGCGGCGTGTTTGATTTCGCCCGGCACTTTTAGGGACAGACCAAAAGCTGAATAATGCGCCATTAGCAACTCAAAATCCTGAGCTAAAATGAGTCCACTTAGGTTGTCGCATACAGTAATTGTATGTCCATCAAAGACTGGAAGGTCGGCAGCAATTACCCCGATAACAACACAACAACTGATGCGTAATATTAGCTCACAAACACCTTTAAGTACAAACTTGAATTCACAGTTTCTTCGAGATGATGTGATGGTAGAGCTGTTTGTATTTACAAATGTAGATGGAGGGAGGGAGAAAGAGAGAGAGGGAGGGAGCAGAGAGTGAGAGGGAGAGCCCCCTGCTCTGGCTACAGTTGGTGCTGTGCAATTGAATTTTACAGGATATGAGGCAGCAAATGGCATGTAAAGGCTGAAGCATCAGACGGTTGCAGACACACGTGCCAGACAGATAAGGGAGGTATAAGTGTAATCATTAGGTAACTCTGCAGGACATCCGGGCCACTTTTGGAGGTTGGCAGTGAGCTGGGAGAGCCAAAGGTCCCCTTGAGCTCCATTGAACACACACTCAGTCACACATACAAACATTGGTTAAAAAAAAGAAAGAAAAAACTTACAAAAACACAAGCAAACAACTGGGTGCACTGACTGCACTCCAATGCGTGAATATGCACACACACACACACACACACACACACACACACACACACACACACACACACACACACACACACACACACACACACAGGATCATGATTGAGGTATATCCCAAGCGATTGTGTTTGTCCACCTGGGTATGAAAAAGCCACTCTGGCTTGTGCAGAGGAGACGGTGCAGTTCAAGCCAGAGCGCAGCTCAGCTAAGGAGGGGAGCAGCCAAGTGTGGATGCACCTCATTACCTCACTCATCCACACACCAATTACCCCTAAATAAATACACCCAGCC
Organism: Hippocampus comes; assembly: GCF_001891065.2. NCBI lineage: Eukaryota > Metazoa > Chordata > Actinopteri > Syngnathiformes > Syngnathidae > Hippocampus > Hippocampus comes. Next base: position 1,206,536 of record NW_017806164.1, read on the forward strand.
CACAGGCGGCAACAATGACGTCCGCCCTGAAAAGGAAGAAAGGAAGCCGTTCAGAAAGCATTTGCACGCACAGAAAAGTGCTGCTGGAAAATGATGGGGGGAAAAAAAAAGTACAGAGAAAAGAGACAAAAAGAAGAACATGCAGGGGGGCTCGAAATCCTTTTTAGGACCTCAAAGACATGACGGAGGAAGAGAAAGAACGAAAAAAAAGCACCAAGCGATTGCAGTGAAGTGATTCAGAAAATAATAATTTCTTGCTAAATTTCACGCGACCGCCAACGATTGTTGTGGCGTGGGAGCTTAATTGTTTCAACGCACGCAGCCATGACGCGACTCTGTCGCAAAACAGAACAAGGACGCTACGCTAACAGACTAGAAAAAAAAGATAGACTGCTTGGTGTAAATACACTACAACTTCAACCCAATGCCTAAGACCCCAAGAAAGGAAAACAACAACACGGCTGTAAAAGAGTCCAAACAATATAAACGCGGACTTCAGCCGCTCTGGTACCAAAGTACGAAGGTGAGTGAAGGATGCGCAAAAAGTATGTGTGTGTGTGTGTGTGTGTGTGTGTGTGTGTGTGTGTGTGTGTGTGTGTGTGTGTGTGTGTGTGTGTGTGTGTGTGTGTGTGTGGTGGAGAAGGAAGACAGATGTGTTTTTGGGGAAGCAGGAAAGCCAAGAGTTTCTTTATCGCTCTCCTCTTCCACCTCCCTCCATGTGGGATTCTTCTGCATGACTGCCTCGGTCATACCTGGGGGACAAAATGCGCTCTCTCTCTCTCTCTCTCTCTCTCTCTCGCTCTCTCTCTCTCTCTCTCTCTCTCTCTCTCTCTCTCTCATTCTCTCATTCTCTGACCGTCTCTCGCTCGCTGCCCCACTTTTCTTCCCGCAATGCATGACGAGCCTGTGCCATGACCGGCACAGTCAAGTCTAAATCAATGGTGAGCCAACCGTTTTTAAGGAGTGGTAGGTAATGAGAAAACAGAAATAAGAACCAGAGGAACTACCTTAGCTGGTCAGAAAGAGATTTTCCATGTTGAATTTAAATCTCTTTCTGAGACCTGGATGAACTTTGTTTGGACATAACGCTGGGTAGACAATTTCATTCAAATCGGACAAAATTTGGCAAAGACATTCTGCAAGACAGTTGTTTTTCTTTAAAAAAGGAAATACAGGAATGCCTTTGACTGGACTTAACACATAACAAAAGAGCACAAACTTGCTCATCAAGAACATTGATAGTTAGGGTATTAAAACCCTTTAAGCAATGAGCATTTGACCACAAATTGTGCAACAACATATGTAGACAGACAATATAACAATACTCACAGGCAAAAATAACTCTTCTTGGTGTGTGTTTCTATTATAGTGCCTCCGTGGTCGCCAAGGTGCATAAACCAGAAGGCGCACAAAAGATGGAACAGATTGATTACATTTCCATTCATTTGAATGGGAAAAGATAATTTGAGATTCAAGTTTTTGAATTACAAGCATAGTCACAAACTGTAAGTAAAGGCACCACTGTAATGATTTAACGATTAAAATAATGACTTCATCAGTAAGTGGAATGACATCAAAATTGAAATAACCCATTAAAAATGATGAATAGTCTCCATAATTAAGATGAATAAATCTTGAAAGTAAGTAACCTTCATTTTCAGGACAACACGTCTAACAAGTAGCACGGAACTTTGAAATCTGACTTTACATGCCTCACACGTGACATCATCAACGGAAATCAGAGGCGTAATCTTGTGAGTGTGATTTGCTTTTTCGTGAGCTTGTTATGCATTTTTTTGCTCCTTCTTTCGCCGAGATGCGTGATGACAGTACACCACCTGTTACATCTTTGTTGAGTGTCAAAGTCTTGACTTTGTGTTTTACTTTGTGTTTAATATTAATATGACAGCTGAAACGAATAATCAAGTAACTCAAATAACTTGATTGGATAAAAGGTAACAAAGCCTTATAAATAACAATAATTGGTTAAAAAGAAATCAGTTAATACCGGTACTTGATTTGACAATAAACCTGACATAAATGAAAAATACATTTTAATTGATTATTCAATTCATTGAGAGGAATTGGTAAAATAATCAATTTACAATATTCAACAGCTGCAGCTTTACCGTGATTAACTTATCCTTCGACCCTTATTATGACTGTTCAGAACATTTCCTGTAGAGTTAAGCGGTGTTATGACAGAATTGATTTCCATTATTCCATCCATTCCATAATGATACAGATCCAGCAACCTACCCAAAAAAAAAAAAAAAAAGATTAATCGTTAACATAGAACACAAATGGCTGATGCTGCAGATTAGTGTGTGCAAGGAATGTCCTTAAAACTACTTATCCCCTCAGATATTTTCAAGGAGTCATCTGAATAACTCGACTATTCCAGATGAAAAAAGTTTTCATGGACAGTCCAGTTCTGTTCAGGTATCAGGTTTGTGGGGTACAATAGGATTTGTACAAGAATTGTACAAGCCGTAAGTCATTAGGAAGTGGGTGCGGGTGAGTCACTTCCTCCTCAGCCACCTGAGCAGTCAGCTGACAGGTGCAGCTGCTCAGTGCAAAGGGAGTGGCTGCATTCCGGATAGGTTGTGACAGCATAACCTACGCGGCCAACGCCGGCTGATTCACCTGACCAGGGGCAGATTCCTCATTCTCCAAAACGACGTCTCGGAACGCGCCAGGTTTCCACGTCGTTGATTCAATCAACAGAAGGTGATAGATGGAAGTGAAAGGTTTATTGGGACCTGTTGCTAATTGAGCAAGGGCATGACAGGCAAATGTGCTGCCACAGGTGGGTGGAGCAGTCCTGGCATGCTATGGGAGCACTGACGGAATTCCTGCTGCTAAGGACTCAGCTGGACTGATGCAACGTAGGAATATAGCTCCGTATAGAACATGGGACTATTTCATTTTTTTTAAATGAATTATATACGGGCTCATACAGTGATCCCGGCAGATAGACTTAAATAAGAGTGCTCCCTGACACACACACACACACACACACACACACACACACACACACACACACACACACACACACACACACACACACACACACCACACACTAGGCAGTGTGTGAATACATGTAAAAGTTCTCAAGGAATTGTGACAGTAAAAAAACAATTAAGCCCTAACAGTCTTGTAATGAAAGGCTTGCGTGATCCGAGAGGCGCCACATAACACCTTTGCCTGAGTGGTATGCACAAAAAACAAATATACTCCACGATCAGGCAATCTACACGACAAACCACAACAAGAAAAAAAATACCCTTGCTGCTTTTGTTTGGAGTCATCATGTTCAGTGAGCAAGATGTGACAAGTCAATTAGGCGGTTACACAACAAATTACCTGACTGATTCACAGGTACAAGTATGTATGCCCATGTCTGCTTCTTCGAAAAAAAAAAAAAAAAAGGAATTGATATGATGTAGTCAGACACGAAAACAATACTCACAAGAATGAATTCTTTATCCTCTGCGACAAACAACAAACATCATTACTGCAGCTTAGCAAATCACGTCCAGTAGTTGAGAAACTTTATCATTTGTATATGAATGACTGTATAACACTGCCCCCCCACCCCCTCCCCATGGCTAAGTCACACACACAATGAATTATTCTTCATGTATAGTATTATTCTTTTCATAATCATGCTTCCTTTAATATCTTCAATGAAAACTGCTACAGCCTTTGAATTACAAAAAGACACATTGTACTTCTGCGGACACAATACGTATTGGCAAACACACTTATTTCATCTGCCAAATCCCTAAATTAACACCTTTTTGGTGAGAAAGCTCCATTTGGAGCACATCAAACCAACACCACAGCTGGCATTCAAGGGTAAAATTAATTACTTGAGATACATGTGCTTCCTCTCAAAGTGGCAGACTTATTTGCATTCGGGAACATTCAGCAGAAGTAATCGATGCACACACAAAATACGGCCACCCAATGACCCGGACCCCCGTCTCAAAGTGGCCCACCCCTCCCCGTCCCTGCCCCCCCTTCCCCAAAGCCCTGGCGGCTCAGCCATGCATGGGGAAAGAAACACAGGTAGCGGGAGCAAATCAGACGGCGACAAAACACCGAAACATGAATGGAGAGAATTACAATGATGGGCTGGATGAAGGACAATGGGCCTGGCATTAAACAAACGGCAAATCCCGGGACGGGGCTGCTGGGAGTACGATACAGATTACAGGCACCTCGTCCCCTGCCTGGGGACCAGGGGAGAGGCAGAGAAAAGGACGCAATATTGCAAACTGACAGCTGACGTCTTCATAGAAATGTATGAATTTACATTCCAATTAGAGGAAATTTACATCTTAATCACAGAGAGTAGTGTGTCACTCTCTCGGAGAGTGTGTCGCTACGGTAATGAGGTGGGATGCTGCTGTGCTCCCTCATCCAGACGGTGATCTGTGAGCAGACGACACCTCCCCGTTAGGAGGGAGATGCGAGTGTCCCCACAATTCAGCAATATTGGCGGAGATCTGTCTTAAATACCAATACGGCGTGAGCCGGCACCCGAGGATAATGTGCCAGATATGGAGTTTGAAAAACATCAAACATACCTTAAATACAGTGTGATGAACCACGAGTGTCTCAGGCTGTCACTCAAGTGACAAGCTTTCAGGATTCGGAGGCATCCCGGTGCTCATTTCCATACTAACAATGGGCGTATCATCTTTAATGATTTGCACTTTGTTTTATGGAATTTAATATGAATCGGGAAGCCATCTGTAAAATTAGTCAAACATATCACGTTATCAGGTGCAAACAAAGATAAAGCGAGTGGCTGCTCTGTCAATGTATCAATAACATCCATGCAGTTATCACTCAAACAGCATCTATTAAAATTTTGGCAGAGTGATGCGTCGGCGTTTGTCGTGCCCAGGAGGTAAGAAACAATCCAGAAAGAATGCTATGTCTGACTTCGTTCAGTTGACAAGTATGGGAATGCGTTGTGGTTTGGTTGTTCTTACAAGAAATTCTGGTTTGAGGACTCGATTCAAAAGTGGAAAGACTGAGCAAAATCCTTCAAATTGCAAACTGACAGCTGACGTCTTTGCAAGCAGAGATGGGGCACTCGACTCATATAATTTGACTTGAGACAGACTCGAGTTGCTGTCTTTGGAATTGCGATCTGCTTGGCAAAAACATAGCAATGACTTGTACTTGGTATCTAAGTGACTCGACTTGACTTCGACTTGAGCTACATGACAAGGCATCTTGTGTATAGTTTGACATCTGCATTTTAATACGGGTTGCCTTTTTAGGATTGACTGAAAGAAAAAAAAAACCTGGCAAACCAAAAAGCTGTCACTTAGTGGCGATGTAAACACCAAAAGCATGGGAGCAACTCCTAGGATCATTCATTTAAATGAATGGATTATTATCATTGATGACGTTGGCAAAAATAGGATGGCAAAAGGCATGTTTTGCACGTCACGACCTGAAGAGATGGCGACAACGTCGGACTCGATTCGGTATTACAAAACCCATCGAAAGGTATGCTAACTATACAGTTAGCGATATGAACACAGATTTGGGACCAGTAAAAAATATGTGATTGTGATTGAACACTTAAGTGCAGCTACGGGACTAACTAGCTAACTAGCTAACTGCATTTGACCAAACCTGGAAAATAGGTGAGCCATGATTGGTCGTTCTTTGAGTTCTTGGGCACTGTGATGTCATTTTCACTCCAGAGCAAGTGGCATCCTGAGATGGATGAAAACGGCTGGATTTTGCCGATTAATTCACATTTCACAAATGCAATATAAAAAAAGAATGTTATGTTTAGACTCGTGGGGGCAAAGAGAACAAATTATTGTAAAGACATTTTTTGACTTGATTTCCCATTTAAAGGGTTATAACACCTCAACACTGTTGATTGAAATACACAATCTGTCATTGTTTTTGTTTAACGCTTAGTTTATCAGTAAACTTGAAATGGGAGTGGCAGTGAGTCAGGTAAACGGTATCTCGAAGGACCACTGTCGTAGCTTTTGGAGCAGAAAATGTGATAAGGATGAGCAGATTATCTATCAAAACATTAGAAAGCATATGAATCTATTTGATGCGGCTACTTGCCATCTTCTGTACAATCAAAAATGGAGGTAAGTGAAGCATATGTTCTTCATCATCAACCTTCTAGGTGAGCACGTCTCTCCTGTTGTAAGTCGACATTTGTAAGATGCCTGTTGCTGGCCACAAATTATAATTAAGACATGCCAGATGACAGACACCATGCCACAAATTTCCGTCGCGATGACTGCCAGGAAGGCAAAAACTCAAATGCATATTTACACAAGGCAGAGAAGCAGCAAGAGGACACGTGTGGCAAAAATGGGTAAAACGTTGCGTGCCCAGTGTAGGCGTAGCATGCGTCCCCAAACAGCACAACAATGTGGTGATATGTGGGGTGTGGCTGAGATTCTACTTTAGCCTGCAGGCTGTTTGAAGAGGAGGCTAGGATGCTGCACATACACCCTCTGGCACTTATCATGCATATTCTAACCTTGCAAATTGATTCCCAGAGCACCGCGGCTATGTCTGTGTCCAACTGTGTGTCTGGCAAACCAAATGTTGGCCCCACTTTTTGTGTGGATGTGACAAAAGAGACACAGAAAGTTATTCTGCAAAGGTCGAAATACCAGCAAATGGGCTTTTTTAAACTAGATTTTTTTATGTATCAAGACAATTTAGCAAAATGAGGAACAGAGAGTATATTTAAATGACTACAGCATCTAAGAAATAAAGTTTAAAAATGTGTGTGTGTGTGTGTGTGTGTGTGTGTGTGTGTGTGTGTGTGTGTGTGTATATATATATATATAGAGAGAGAGAGAGAGAGAGAGAGAGAGAGAGAGAGAGAGAGAGAGATAAAGTGAATTCGGAGAGTTGCTTCTAAAAACTGATCAGATATCAGGCCTCCGCCCCAAAAATAAACTATTAGACTCTATCAGTGTACATCCAAAATCTTTGATATTAGCATGTATATACAAACAGACTTTAACTGGCAGCATGAATAGAAACAAAAAAAAAAATTGGTTCTGAATGTACCAAAGTTGAGTTGTTATTTTGCACAGCAAAGTGTATATTTGGTTTTTTACTGATTTTATTAGGTTACATTTGTGCAATTGGTATTGTATCAGAAGTGAAAAGGTTGTTATTGGGACATCCAATTCCAAAGCAATTAGGTTCTGCCACGGATGCAAACGGCGCCTGTCCGCCGGCCAGAAAAGGACTGATGGTAGCCTGTTAACTCGTGAGTTAGCTGGTGGCCCGCAACTTTTGTCGCGGTGTGAAAAGCCACACAAGGACAAGTTGGAATATTCCAAATTCCAAATATATTTTTGTGGCTCAAACATTGCTAAATGAAGTACAGGTAGCATCCTTTTTCAGCGAGGCGTGGTTAATCACATTCAGTGGACACACCCTCAACGTTTGAAAGTGTTGACAAGGGCTTGATTTTTTTCAGACTTTGAAGCCTCTTTTTCTGTACTTGGCAATTTTTATAACCATTCCAATTTAGCGGGGCTGGCTGTTAACACTGTCTGTGGAGTGTCACATTTAAAGATCTATTTATTTTCCTTTGAGAGGTACTTTCAACTTCCGTTCACACAGCCATTCAAACTGCTGTAATATTGTGCACATGTTAGGCCAATAGTACACAATGCCATCTTGTAAACAAACGGATGGGTGGATGAGCTAGGAGGAGTGAGTTCAGATTCTGGGTCTTCTATAAAGAAAGAACAACAAATCTAAAAAGTGAATTCTGATGATTGATTAAAAAGAAAAAAAAAAGGAATGAACGCATTGTGTGAAAAAATGGAAAGAGAATGATGAGCAAGGTGAGTTTGAGAAAGTAAAGCACTTTTGTGTGTACGCAGATTGACCTTGCTCACACTTTGCCTACTCCAATATTCAGCATGACACATGCTTTTGTGCTCCAGCCCTCGCCCGTCTCCACACGCAAACCATCCCCTCAATACGCACACTTCTCATTATACAACTTGACTTTGTCAGCTAGCAGAGACTTGCACAGGAACCACCACTCAAAGATCCACAATGCAGTGTACTGATTTAATTTTAATTTTGTGCATTACGTCTTCATTTTTCTTGCAAGACTTGAACGTGTTCAAAAGATGAACATCAGAGGCCGTTTCTGCTGTGTCCTATGAGATCTGTCTAATGAGTTACACCAAATAAGATCTATCCTCTTTTTGATTGTGAGGAGATTACATCTGATATAAATGAAGTCACTCAGCAAGCCAACATGTTGAAATCTGAAGGTGATACATAGTTATTATTAATTTTTTTAAGACATTCTGAATCGAAGTATTGAGTTGAATTGGATCTGTTTTGAAAAATAAATTATGGACACTGTACACAATATTAAAATTGAATAATTTTACATCAGTACATTCACACATTCAGTATTAACACATTTTTGGCCAAATATTGCTTTTAAAAGAATATACTTTTAATATTAGTCAAAGACCAGGCCTAGGATATTTTCACACGACTGAGTGACAAGTCAGAGGAGAAAAAAAACAAAACAAAACAAAACAAAAACAAAAAAACTCCCAACTCTGGACTATCACACAAATGTAAAAAATGTTAGAAAATTGACCAAGCCTAAGCACACAAAATGTTCTCGAGTTGACGGCAATAACATCTATATAAAGAGGAAACTGTGGGTGGGGGGGTGGCAGACTTCATAAGAATTCGCAGACTAACATATGGAGTAACCTTTGTGGCCTTCCGGGACTTGAGGGCGTGGTGCTGGGGATACATTGGGGGGGTCTAACGCTCCGAGGACCATAGGCACGCTAGGGAGAGGTGAGCTGTCACCCAACATTACGATCACTTCCTTAGCTCTGAAAGGGGGAGGGGAAGAAGGAGGCAGACAAAATAAAAAAAAAAGAAAAAAGAAGTACAGGTTCCTTGCGAACTGCCTTGGAGAGCCATCCACGGGCCTTCAGAAGCCTCAGTGTACAGTTGCCTCCTGGGAAACACTTGCACGCAATTTCCACTCATCCTGGGCTAGCAGACGGGCTTGTGTGTGTGTGTGTGTGTGTGTGTGTGTGTGTGTGTGTGTGTGTGTGTGTGTGTGTGTGTGTGTGTGTGTGCGCGCGCGCGTGTGTCCGTGTATTATGAAGACAGCGGCTAAGAGGCAGGCTGTGTGTGTAATTGAGGTGCATTAACAAAAATATAGAAAGGCTTGAAATAAGCAGTTTCGCAGTGCAATTTGCGAGGAAAAATTTACAACTTGCGATTCAAATCATATTGAATAGCAAAATAGAAAATCAACAGCCGACAGGGTCCCAAAAAGCGTCTCTGGGCTGGACATCACCTACGAAGGTAGTCGGAGATCGAGGCAAGCTCTGTGCTACGCATGCTGCACCAACTAGCGAGCAAGAAGCTTTGACTGGCTACTAAATACATTGGTCAGTCATCACCACTTCCGTGGCGGCCAGTAAGCTACATTTCTGACAAGTATCATTCTCACGAAGAGAAGACTAGAAAAGACGGAGAAGTCATGCTCATTGCCAAGGTAACTTAAAATTGAAACATCTACTGCATTTAACAACGATTAAGCGCTTAGGTGATTGAGTACACGTTTCAATGATGTCTGGTTGGAACTACATTAAAGCGGAGATCATCCAATTTTGAACAGCAAAATAACAGGTGTCGGGATTCTGGAGAGAAAAATCATAATCATTAAACAGAACTGGAACCGGGAATTAACTAACATCCGTGACATTGTATGTCAGCTAGCAGGAGTAGCCTATAACAGGGGTCCCCAACCGCCGGTCCGCGGACCGGTACCGGTCCGCAGGGCATTTGGTACCGGGCCGCACAGAAAGAATTTGCCTTATTTCTGTTTTATTTATTTCGGAACACGAAAGATGTTTTATTTTGAAAAATTACCGGATTCTCTTTTACATCCGTCTGTGTCACGCTTGACTCACGTCAAGCCACACTTCTCGGT
>NW_017806164.1:1216695-1223787 GCF_001891065.2 Hippocampus comes
CTGTGGTGAGTCGTCATTTTCATGCACTTTGAATTTGCGTTGTATCGTATTTTGAAGGCATTAAACATTACCAGAGCGATAAGAGTGTTGCGACCAGATTAGACGGTCCTTGTGTTTATTATTATATTTCGAAAACACCATAGTTTTCATGCAGCTCATACCATATTATTTTGTTGTATTAATTCGCCACACCTTAAATGCCGGTCCCTGAAAATATTGTCTGACTTTAACCGGTCCGTGGGGCAAAAAAGGTTGGGGACCCCTGGCCTATAAGGTCAAAAGTATCTCAATATTCATACATCCATCCATTTTCGAATCCGCTTTTCCTCACACGGGTCGCGGGGGGTGCTGGAGCCTATCTCAGCTGTATTCGGGCGGCAGGCAGGGTACACCCTGAACTGGTTGCCAGCCAATTGCAGGGGCAAACATTGATGAACAACCATTCGTGCTCACACTCACACCGTGGGACAATTTCGAGTGATCCGTTAACCGGGCGAAAACCCACGCAGGGACGGGTAGAACATGCAATCTCCACACAGGAAGGCCGGAGCCGGCATCAAGCCCTGCACCTCTGCACTGAGAGGCGGACGTGCTAACCAGTCGTCCACCGTTCCACCCGTATAGCAATATAATTAAATAAACGCCTACATCTGCTGGGCAAACAGATGACAGTGACGTCATGGCCCTCACCAGCTTCTTTTCTAGAACCAGGTTGGAAGAGGTTCCTGAGGAACGGTTGCGTTGGAACCGCACGACCTTGAAAAGGTATCCGGCAAAAGCGAGCACGCAGGGCGGAAGCAGGCTGCTTCAGGGTCGAACTGGTGCAATGGAAAAGCAGCTAAAGATGGGCCATACAGTGAATATGAAGCTTGCCTTCGATTTGACCTTTAGTGTGAGTTTTGGTGAGCGCTGCTTTGGCGCATTCTGCTCCCCGGATCCCACTCCTAACACCCCTGTCACTCATCATCACTCATCTTTGTTCGAGACAAAAGGGGAGTTTGGTTAAGCCACACACTGGAGTATTCTCCCATACAGAGTCTCCCCCACTTACACACGTAAGTGGTAAAGGTTCGTCAGATTGCGCTCAAAAAGAAGACTCATGAGCCGATTTTTTGCTGGCTAAAGACGATGCGATGTCACACACTTGTGGAATGGGTCAAAGCTTTCCACCATCATCTTGCCATCTAACTTGCCCTTTGAAGTGCAGACTTGTCTTTCGTGAGGCCCACTGGCTTCACCACAGAGTGTAATTAAAGTCTATTGAGGCTTCTACACATGCCCAAACTATCCTCCATCCTCTGGCCCGGCCTTTCAATAGCCACCTGTGAACTCTGAAGGACATGGCCACTTGCCCTCATAAAATTCATGAGCACCGCTACATTCAGCTGCCAGTCGACAGCGCTCAGTGGCTGAAACCGCTTTAAACAACTTTGTGTTGACTGTTGTGTGAATCCTTTTTCAATTGCACAATATTCACAGCGGCAGGGGTTAAGTAGGTCCCGTGATTAGCTGAAACAAATGCCTTTATGGTGTGCTTAGAGATAAAGAGAGAATCAAGGGACCCAATTTGTTTTCACTAAGCAAGGACTCATTCACACATTGTAGACAGAGAAGGTAGAAAAAGGCTCAGTGAACACTGAGCAAGTATCACAAAACAGCTTCTGTGGAGCAACTGTCGGATTAAGACAACGCACACAGTAAATTCTATTTGCGTCTCAATTCAACAAAAGCTTCACATCGAAACCCATTGAGAAAATAATCAGGCTTTGTAGCACATGTGAAAGTTGGTTCCTTTTTTTTTTAATAGAATCCGACATTTGGTTTATTAAAAAAATATTTAAAGAAGGAAAGCTAATTCCTGCACTCTCAGTGGGAACATTTCTTTGATGACACAACATCAGGCTGTTCCACATCAGGCCAGCATACTTGTGTTTTAGAAGTCTCGGGAAACTTTATGCCCATTTGGCACCAGTCGGTTTTCCTTATGCGAGCTTGTAGAGGTGATCGCTTTATCAGCTCGATACATGGTGTGGAGTCAAAACAGTGACACAGTGTGTAGATTGCCAATGCCATCCACTGCATCTCTTCAATGTCATCTTTGTTTTCTCGGTTGGTATTTTGGGAAAATAAAAACTAATTTTTACATGCACATTCAAAACGGAACATGTCCATTTCTTTCTGGTCAATCATGTCCATTGTACTTTTATGTTCAATAGCGCAAAATCCAGACCATTACAAGACTCATCAAATTGGAAAGCGACACAGCAAATACTGAGTCCGCCTCTTGAACCCCTCCCCTTCCCGGACATTGAGTGTGAGAGTGTGGGAAAGTTATTTTTAGGAGCCAAGCAGAGAGCTTTCCTGAGTTTGATGCTCCTGCTCTGGATCAACATTCCACCTTTGAACCACTCTGACCACAAAAGTTTGTGCGCATGATGGCAATTTTCATTTTCTCTATGTTTAATTCACGATAGGAGAACTTTTTTTTTTCTTTTGGTGAAATTAGTGAATCAACCATTCATTCCAGTGGGTAATTTCACAGCTGAGCAGGCATTGTGACCTTTATGATGTATAGATAGGCGTGTGCATGTAAACTACGGCATGTTCTTGGGTCTTTGCACAGTTGGGCTATCATATACCTTCCTTTTTAAAATAAAATTATTGACACATCTATTATGTGGAATAAATTAACCATTGATCAGGCATTGGAGTCTTTATGACACAAAAATACAGTACATTAAAAAATACAAACTTATCAGAATTCACTTTCGTAGTAGATTTCTTTCAGAACAGATACACGTTTTAACAGCATTTGAAGACGAAAGGGAAAAGACCCAAGGCAACTTTACTATTTTGTAAAGCTGAGAAACTTAATGACGTTATTCAGAAGCCGAAAATCTGACGAGGACCTAGTTTACCACGAGGGGATATGATTCCCCAGTCACTACCATTATGCTAATGGCAAGCCCCCCGCCGCACACGCTTACACATAGCCTATAGTACTGCGAGACCCCACGGATGCAGGGTGGCGTGCAAGTTACAGTCTTGCCTCGCCTCGAACTCGCTTTAATGGAAGCTGAAGACAAGTAGGGCTACTTTAATCAGGACTGAGCCCAGTGTGGCCAGTCTGGTCTGATGGGGGCTGAGTGGTGCATGGACCGTGTTAAGGGTTCACTGCTCACCAATGAAACAGCTTCACTTCCAGGGCGAGTTGAGGCAGACCGCGGTCTTACACAGTCTGGCAGGAGGAGCAAATATGCCCGCTTTTGTTTTGCTTTAACGCTGTCCCTTTGCGAGACACAATGTTTTGGCTTTGTGTTGATTTATTCTACAAGGCAGCGGATTTGGCAAAGAACCAGATATGTTCTTTCTTAGTGTTGACTAAGCTACGGCAACTGCAACTGCAAAATAATGACCAGCCTCTATGATATTGTACAAGTAAAATAATTATTTTTCGATTTTTTTTTTTTTTTAACCCAGTGACTGCTAAAACCAATCACTCTTGTGTTAAAGGCACCATACTATTCTCCTTAATAACGTCTATTCCAAAAAAAGCTGAACTGCAGCCATCGAAAGTGAGGTGGGTGTACGGTACATAGAATTCGGATGATCCAAGCAGCGGAAAAAAATGCAAATCAATTGGAGGCCACATCATGTTGGGATTACAATAAACAAACCAAAAGCATAGACTTTAGACCCATGATACATCCAACTTAGCAGAGTCATACCAAGTTAACATGTGTGCGCATCTGCAGAATAGATAAAAATTTCCTCTTAAATAATAGATGCACATCAGATGTATGTTGTGAATATTTTTTCGGCGGAGGCGTCCGATCGCGTGCCACTGGCTGGCCTGCGCAGAGCTCTCTCTCCTTCTCATACATGCACAAACCACAAGCGCACCTCATTCCAAAATGCGGCTGAGGTTGGTGCGCAACCAAGACAGGAGGTATAAATTATTCACGGGGAATATTATTTTAAAGGTCTATTCCCATCTGATTGTGATTCTTGAGGAAAACGGTTGGCGGAACACTGGCAGGTTTCCACAGCACCAACTTTGCTTTCTACAAGTAGTTTAATGATGCCTAGTAAACCTTAATTACGTAATCTTAGGAATCTGTGGCATGCAGATATGAGTGCGCACGGAATACAAACATACGCAAACACAAAAACAAGCCTGGAGGACTGAATCTCTGTCTGACTTGTTCTGCATTCCATAATTTCTTCTTTCCATCTCTTTTTATTTTTCTCTCAATAATACGGCTCGGTGCCTCTGAGGAAAAGCCCTCATGTTAATTAGACCTGACCTGAGAATCACTTAACTGCTCCTCAATGCTTGTGCCTCCACCCTCCCTCCCCTCTTCTCCAAGCCTTTGCTCTGTTCGCTCTCACATAGGTCCATTAACACCCTTCCCTCGGCACCCACAGGCTGCGATGGGGAAGGGGGGCGCACACACACAGCCACCGTCTTAAAGACGTTTTGAGGACGTGCCAAGAAACATTAACCTACTATACGTTTTAACTCAACAACCCGTTTTGTACTTCTCCTGAGCTATATTGTCATTTTCGGCTCCACCCATCTTAATCGGAATCCGAGCAACATTGCGGTTATCCGGTGGCAACCGCGCCAGACACGTTTCCATTCCTTTAGGAGTGATACACAACTGACCAATGAATGAATTAAAAACACACCACAAAACCTCAGAATCTGTGCACTTGTATTCCTCTCAGAATATTCACATTTTTCATTTATACGTGTTGTGAAGTCAGCCTAATTTATAGTTCAATGGAGTGATTCCCAACCAGGGTGCTGTAGCACACGAGTGTGGCGTAAGAGAGCATCGGGGGCGCCGCAGGATATCATTCAATTGAATTTCAGTTCTGGACATATTTGAAGTTATTAAAAACACATTTGAACGTTACGGGTAGGAGAGTGTAATCACGTTGAACCGGGATTAGAACTATGTTAAACAGGGATTCAAACCAATTTCAGAAATTAAAAATGCACATTTATATGCTTCGCTTGCTTTACAAAATCATTTTAAATGATAGTTTATCAACCCTGCATTTGAACTCTTGAATCAGTTCCCGTGTATCTGTTTGCCATTGTATAAATCGTAATATCAGTTACTCTATGTTTGAACTTAAAGAAAAAGCAGCATTTGGTTTGGTCAGTGGGCTGTCACTTGAATCGCGCTTTTCTACCTACGGTTACTCAAAGTGCTTTACACTTGTACCACATTCACCTACTGATGACGCAGCATCAGGAACAACTGGGGGTTCAGTATCTTGCTCAAGGACACTTCGGCATGGTCAAAATGGCCGGGGGAACCACCCATCTTTGGGTTGAGAAACGACCAGTCCACCACCGAGCCATGCCGGGCCCTCCGTTTCATTATTTCTTTTGCGCTGCAGATAGAAAATAACTTTCCATTTCGCAACTTCACCTCTGTCATGCAAGATGACATTGTTTACATGTCAAAAAGATGCAATTCGGTCCATACACAAAAAAATAAATTTAGCACTTGAACTATACAAAGACAACACATGCACAACCCCATTGATGAAACCCTCACAGCAAGTGTTCACACTCCAAGTGATGAAGCCCGTCAGTGAAAGAGACACCTCAAACATAGCCTCAAACAGAGGACAAATTTGACACAAATCCCCATCTTACACTGTATTTGACCCCGCGACCTGCCTCTGGCACCCCAGTACCCAACAGGCAACTTGCCTGTCAGTCAAACAAGGGTCAAACAAAGGTAAGCGTAAATGTAGCTGCATACCACAGCAGAGCTTCATCCTAAAAGCATATTGTGTTGTGAAACCAGCGACGAAAAGACAGAAAGTTCCCATACAGACAGTCTGCACGTTCAAGAAAGTGTCAGTCACGTTCACTTTCCCCGGTGGTTTCTCAATCAGTTTGTGACTGCGACCACCCTATGAATGTCAATATCTAGAGGGGGAGGGGGAAAAGAGCGTGAGGAACTGTCT
This sequence comes from Hippocampus comes, assembly GCF_001891065.2. Classification (NCBI taxonomy): domain Eukaryota; kingdom Metazoa; phylum Chordata; class Actinopteri; order Syngnathiformes; family Syngnathidae; genus Hippocampus; species Hippocampus comes. The sequence goes on from NW_017806164.1 coordinate 1,222,690, forward strand.
GCGTATGCGTGTATGAGAATGTGTTAATCTTGTTTAAACACCGAGCACTCCTCTACCTGCTCAGACAGGGCCATGGGTTAATTCTGTCTTCAGGCATCATGGCTAATAATTGCACATCAACCGGAGTTTGAACTCTCTGACACATCAGCAGCTACCATGGCAACCTTATCACACAACCAACAGAACCTTGTGAGCTCGCGTTTGTCAAGGGAAGCACTAAAACATGTTCAATTGACAAATAGTCACTTAATTGTAGTCATTTAATTCCGGTGTGCGTCATTTTTGGTCGAACTGTGCCGTCAAATGCAATTCTTTTCCGCATTCTTCGGTGCTACATGATGGACGTGTGAGTCGGAAAGCATTTAGGAAATTAGCATGACTCTATGAGCAGCTGGGGTGACGGGTATTTACCTGACCAAACTGGTGAGGAGCTAACAATGTCATTTGCTGTCAGTCATTTAAAAAAACATTCTATCACAAAATGGATTCCAAAAACATGGAGTGAATTAAAAACCACAACATTTGAGCAGTAGAGGTTTTAGGGAACCATCGTGGATTCCGAAGACATGATGTTGCCTCAATGCTGCATTATATGGCCCAGGGCGCAGAAGTCTCGCAGCTTGAGTAAATGAGGTGATTAGCAGGGATGGTGTGGGCTGTCACACGGCAGACACTGGGCTTAGAATCCAATTGCAATCCATGTGTCAATCAGCGGCCTACCGAGGCAGTAGACCAACAGGTCAAACATATTATGAAAGCTACCACGTGGCCAGAGCGTACAATAATCACAAAAATAAATACCCACATCTGGGGAATGCGACAATCTCTGCCCACACCCAACGTGCATTTGAGCATTTGTGTCAAATCCATACAATTTAATTGCAATGCATTTTCAAAACAAGGACTTCCCCAGATTCCCAGTTGCTTTAGAACATTTTGACTGATCTTTCAAGACCTACAGAATCTCGTGTTGTGACAAAATAAGTACAGAACGTACCAAAAAATGGAACCCCCAAAAGTTGAATATTTACTGTGTGCGTGTGTGTGTGTGTGTGTGTGTGTGTGTGTGTGTGTGTGTGTGTGTATATATATATATAT
>NW_017806164.1:1223864-1273811 GCF_001891065.2 Hippocampus comes
TATGTATGTATATATTTTCTTTTTTTTTAATGACACTGTTGCTAATTTCTACGACACATAAACCATATTTTTAGCATAAGTCACTCTGCAGTATAAGTAGAAACAGTCAAAAGGGTTTTGGGGGAAACATTTATTTTACAAAAAAGCAAGAGCTCAGACTCCCCCTTTTCCAATCGCGGGTGCATCCGGAAATACGCTTGGAGCATGCAGTGCTTCACGACAACCGTAAACTCAGAGCGTAACATTCACTACCGAATCTTCATCTTCGGCCAAAAGCTGTGCTGATTTTATATCCACAGCGATCCAATCTACAGAGATCTGTTAGCCATTACAAAGATGTCACAGACCAACTGGAAGAAGCCGTGTTCCACACCAACCTATTAAAAAAATTAATCTAAACATATAATTTCAACTTTGAAAAAAAGAATTGATTAGACCCACAGCACAGGAGAAAATGGATGCTCTAGGCCAGACCTGGGCAAAGTAAGGGCGAATTTTATATCACATTGTATGTACATGTGTGTTGACAGTGTTAATGGAAAAAGAGCAAGACTTCTGCCTTCAGAGTTGCTAATGTCGTGACTTTGCTCCGATATGTCACGACTTTTCCAACCCCTTTAGCAGACATTTTTAAAAAGCGACAACGGTGGTCCTCATATTAGCAACATTTTTATTTCCTCCACGGTGGAGGGAAGAGGGTGTTCTGCCCTGAGAGTCATCACAGTCTAAAAACAGAAAAAAACTATGCATAGACCGCAGACATGTTTTTGTGATATTTATAAATAATGATAGCATATAGTGTTTATGTGATTTTACTATTTTGGTTCACATTTTGATTTTCCAACAGTACAATTTACTCCTTTGAATAACTGAATAACAATTAATATGGAATACACGTGAGGTTAGCATTTTGGCACGGCCCTTGACATCCGTTCGAGTTTCTCACGTGGCACCTTTAGAAAAATGAATTGCACAATCCTGCTCTTGGCCTTGCCTCCTTTGGTTATTTGAGAGGCCTGATTGAAAGAGCAATTGAGGATAACATTCTAGAGTTTTACAGACATTGTAAATCTAAACTAGAGAGGACAATTTATATGGTCAGAAAAGGGGGTGGATCACTCCAGATTGGAGAAAGGAAAGGGTGCCTAGTAAATGCTGGCAGAAAATGCAAAAGGGTTTACTGTGAGGAGATGGGGAATGTTTAGAGGGGTGGGGGATTGCTCTCCTCCCCGTTACCTCCTGCTTAAAACAAAAGGGCTCACACACCAGAGGGTGAGATAAGGTAATGATAATGTAATGAGGACTAATCATGGGCCCGAGCAAAGAGGAAGGCCTCTTAATTTGCCTCCAAAGTACCGTAGTTCAGTGACAGATTACTCTCAGTGGAGTGATTTGACAGTAGAAAAATGGATGAATCCCTGACAAGAAGAGAAAGACACCAAGAAGATCAGAAACCATGAATCAAAAGAAATGTTGAAATGGAAGGACATCAAATCTTTAGCCTAATCTACGATACTCCCGTGCCTCACAATGGCCACGCTAACAAAAATATTGTGCTCAGATGTTTTCATCTGTTTTCATGAAGTAACATGACTTTCCTCTTTGGAATTCACAGGTTACACCTTTATGACGTTTTAAAGATGTTAGGTCATTCATGAGGCAACTGAGACTATTGCCATATTGTTTACAGACCCTGGCGTCTGACATTTGCTTTCGGAATAATTGCCAGCTGAGTAATGGTTGAATGGAAAAAAAAAAAAAAACGAGTCACATACACATTGAGCTAAAATTATTAACAACATGTTTTTGGTTTCACCTCAAACTGCCACCATTGTTATTGTGCAGAGTCATTTTGAATCCATACAGAAGGAAATTTTTCACACTCTTTTGGTGTCATCTCAGGCTAGGAATGGCTGCAACTGTGTGCAATCGATAGCTTCACCTTCATTTTGTCACCCAATAGCAGACAAAAGACTGGTCAGCAGAGCTTGGCTAATTTGAGAGACTCCTCATCATCTGCAGTTCAGTTCTGTTCCCGAAGAATACGTATCAATATGGCTTTCTTAATTCAATAAATAAATAAAAAGATTCAAGTAAACATATAAAAAGTGTTTTAAGTTAACAAATACCAAGTTAGGAAAAGACATAGAGAAACCAGTGAAACATATTAAAATAAATAAATGCCAGAGGTGAAACAACATTCGATTGATAATAAAGCAGGGTGTAACCACTGTTGTGAAATTCAATCACGACAACCGCAACTAACTAACTTTTGTTTAGTGGGCGCTAAATAAGGATCTAATGAAATCAAATCAAGATCATTATCACTATGTAAAATTCCATTTTATCATAATTTTCTATCAACACATACCTAACACAGTGGAGAGAGAGTAAAGTGGCAAATTCTAAAACAGTCTCAAAAGAAGGCTGCATGAATTTTTCTTTTTACGTTGAGTTTACAGGAAGCTAGTTCTGTTTCTGTTTAAAAAAAACAAACTTGGGATCAGTTCAATGTAAGTGAGATCAAGAGCACAAGCTGTTTTTATTGGAAACCATAAGACGAGAATGATGAGGTCACTCTTAAGATGTAAACACCACAAGCCATTTGCACCTATTTAATATACACTATACTCAGATATTTAACAAACCAGTGCAAATAAAGCTGACCTATGATGATTCTTGTACTACTATGAACTCGTTTATCTTGGGTGATACATTCCAGGTGAAAAATCCACCATACACAAAGACCAAATAAGTAATATCAAAAGCACATTTTAAACATATTTGACCCCCCCCAAAAAAAATTTTTTTTTAACTATTTAAGAGACAATGCTACATGTATTGTAGTGTCTGTGTGTATGCCTTAAAGAGGCGCGGCCTGGATATTTGATGACGCCGGTGAGTCTACGAGGGAATGTTTGGCCGTGAGTTGTGCCTGACAGAGCGTGAGTGTGCATTGTAAAGTATGTTTTGCTGTTCTCACAGCATTCAGTAAGTGGCTAAAAAGTGCAACGGTGACTGTTGCTCTCCTTTCCCACATGCGAGGCCAATACAGTATGTAAAATCTGTAAAAACGATAGCTTAAAACAAATCTGCGAAATAGCGGGCCACAAACAATGAACTGCAAAATAGCTGGGAAACACCGTATTAGTATGCATCAGTGAGTCTTATAAAAGGGGAGATAAGGCATTGTATTCTACAGAGAAAATAGCAAACTTAGGGTGGCAAATCATGGTTGAATTGCTAAAGCCAACTAAACAAAAAGAGTGACTGTCTGCTGGTGTTTACGGTTGCACGAGCTCTATTATAATGTGTGGGATAGAGCAGCATGTAGTGGCCTTGAAAACATACCTCAATGCTGAACTGTTTCCTCTTGAGTTTAAAGGCCAAGTCCTTATGGTCAGGCAGTTGACTTGTGAGACAGTTAAGGTGAGGCACCTGGCGTACGTGGAGCAAGCCTGTGAGAGATTCAACAATGATTGATGGTATCTGTGTTGAATCGACAAGCAAAGACATCAAATAGCCTACATGGAACCTCGAAAGTCAAACGCCACTGAGGTCTTAAAATTTGGAATTAGCTTTAACATTCTTTGGGGAAAATAGGCCTCTGATATGACACAAAACGGATGTAGAAATGACTCTTTTTGGGGCGGGGGGTGACATGCAGTATCAAAAAACAAGGGGATAAGGATTTTGATTTGCCTCCTTTTTCATTTTGTGCAATAGCACAATCGTGACTACAACTACCAGCAATTAATTTCTTTTATGTCAAACATATTCTGCCAATCAAGATAATTCTGATTCTGAGCATTGTCTGCGAGTATTGGGAAAAAGGGCAACTAACAATCAAGAATAACAGGTGCTCCACCTTTACAAGTTCCACTGTACCCCCAAACTTTCATGAGTACTTGAAGGAGCACGTCTCCCCCTATTGATGGACAGGCATACTTTCACTCATATTTTTCAAGAATCCTCCTGCTGAATCCCAAATTTTCATACTCTTGTGTCTGCTTTGGATTTTGTAATAATCTCAAATGTAGGTTGCCATTATGAGTAAGAAAAAAATCCATGCCACAAGTTCAAATAACTTTTTACAACTGTGTACCAACACTTGGCAGCTCTTTCTTTCACTTTGTGGAAGACAAGCGCAGCATAGTGGGGAATTTGACCTGGTGCGTGATGGGAAAGGTAGATAACGCGTATATGACGGGCACGTCTAAGTCAGGGGAAGCTGTGCTTGTCATTCGTCTGTTCCTTGGCGGCAAAGTTACCTTTTGACACAACTGGAAAAGTACTGTACAAGTGGGTTGGGTGTAAATGAGCGTGGGAGAGAAGTCGAGGGATCAAGGGAGTAATGGAGAAAGGAACACAAACAGAGAAAGTGGGGGATGGTGAGCTCTCTCCTCTGTGCACTTGGGTGAGCTCCCCTTGCCTGATTTGCGGTGACAGGCTTCCCAGCATGCTTTGAGCTGCCCTGAACTGCTGCCGCAAACACGCGCACACTCACGCACGCACACTCGCCGTCATCTTGCACTCACACCAAATGAGTCTGCACCCATGATCACACTTCAAAACAATCGCACACGTTGATGTACATATTTCATAATAAGCTAAATTAGTCTGGCTGGCTAATCAGATAACATTCACTGTCTTCCAAAACAATATGAGGTGCTTATTCTAATAAAAAGGATAAATGCAAATATGTGCTGCAGTGATGTGGTACAACACATCTGTTAAATTCACATCATGTGCCGTTTCACAGTGAAGGGATGTTATCACGTTAAAAGGTGTTGACTAAATAAAACATGTTGGTGTATGAAACCAAAATCTGCTATTGAATGTTTTTGCTTTGTGTCTTTTCATCTGTCTCAATCGGGGCTGTCTAACTCCAGGCAAGGGAAGTGGAGAGAGTGGGGGAATGAGAGGAAAAGTGCAAAGGGTGAGCGGGAGAGCTGGAGAGGCATAGCTAAAAATACCCCAGCCGCTTATTCTGACCTTTATGCGTGGAAAGTGAGATAGAGTGATAGAAAAGAGGAGATGCGCGCAGGAAAGCGAAGAGATGGTGAAACCTCAGTGCCAAAGTGATGGGAGGGTCCGGGATTGCAAACTCTGGCCCCGTCCCCTTTTCTTCCTTCCAGTCTCTCGGTCGTCCATTACCGATGTCCTCCTCCCCTACTGGAGGCGAGGAAGACTTGCCCCCATTTATTATTAGCAGGGCATGCTGGCCACAGAGACATTGAGTGAGGGATAGAGAGATAGAGGCAGAGAGGAAAAGAGAGTGATGGTGAGAATATCGATTCCCCAGTGTTGGCCAGCTCTGCTCCAGAGCCTCGGGGGTATGGGACTGCGGATGGTGAGGGGGGTGAGAGAGGAGAGAGAGGCTCTGCTAGCGGGAGGGAGGGAAGGCAGGGATGGAGGGGGGGGGGGTGATGGTGCGAGGAGGAGGGGGTACAGCATGGCAGCTGAATCCCCCCCGGCCTGTCTACTGAGGAGCACGTCTGATTGAGCAGCAGCACACTAACACGCGCTGACAGCCTGGCCTGCAAGGGGGCTGCCCTGCCTCTATCCACAGCCCAGCCAGAGCCTTAATGCACTGCCGGAGCGCATGTGTGTATGTGTCTATTTGATGGAACCGAGACTGAGAGATAAGAGGGAGTGTGTGTTCTTACCATGGTAATCTTTGCAGAGTGGGCCGGTCTCCCTCTCAGAGCCTTTGAATGATTCCAAGGCTATGGCATTGTCACACAGCCTGGTTATGCTTCCCCTTAGAGATCTGCTCTGTAGGATGGGAAAAGAAACACGGGCAGGTAATTAACATCTTCCTGACGGGCCACCAGTGTTACTATTAAATTAGATCATCATTCCAGTGGTCAGGTCACTCCAGCCTTGGGCTCAGGAGGTGAGGGTGATGTGGGAAGGAGGGTCGAACAGATGAGGCCGGGGCAGACAAACACATGTACGCTGAGAACACACAGTGACACACGGAGGGATAGAAAACTCAATGAGCAAAATTCCAGAATGATTTAACTTCAGTTGGTAACCCCAAACCTGCTCGCAGCAGGAGAGGACAGAGGCGAAGTGGAAGCAATCATTAGAAGCTTGATGAGAAGAGTTCCCCCTACTGGTCGGGTCAGGGACTTGAGGAGCATGAGAGAGGTGAGCCAGACAGAGTGAAAGAATGAGTGAGAGAGAAAGAAGGAAACAACGCGGGGTGAATACAGTAGGTAGGGAGAAATGTGAACGTGAATGACATGAAAAGGGTGGAGGCAGAGAATAACAGGAGTGGAGGAGAGGAGAGCGAGGGACATTGGGATGGAGGGAGAGAGGGAGTCCTGCATTATTAATCCCTTTGCCTCCTGAATCATTCAAATCCTTCCCTGTGTGTTGGCTGCCACAGCCTAATGCAGTTTTCATGCCTTCATGTCTCCCCCCCCCCCCCAACTCTTTCTTCAGCCTTTTCATTTTTGTCCTACTTTTAAAGAATGCACATCCCACCAGCCAAGACTGCTAGCACTTACGGGGTATCTGAGGTCACTTGCACGCATGCAATTAAAAGACCGTGTAAGTTTGGATATGACAAATTATTAACTAACTGTGGTCAATAATGATGGACTAAAACTTGGTCTATGAAGGCTACACACAGAGGAAGCCCAAAATGCACTCAAGTAATAGCACTGTTACTTTACAATCATATCACTTAAGTGAAAAGTAGTCCACCAAAGAATTTCTCAAGTACTCAGTGGAAAAAAATACCCAATTACAGAGTAACAGGTAAATAACTCCAGATTCTGTTTTTTTTTCCCCAAATCAGCATGAACGTACAAAAACACAACTTCAGAAATTGCCCAACGCTACCACTTTATTTACAACGATAGAACCAAATCGTATATAAAATTAACAAATTAAGGCAATCCTTAACATCAACATAATTTTTAAATGTAATTGTAGGTGAAGTAATCGCTAATTATATTACAATGGGCACACCTAACCTCCGCCACAAGAGGCTGCCATGTTTCGCCGCCATCTTTCTCCTACGGATACTCAAAGGAGACAAACTTTGCGAATGTAGTTTCTCAACATGATGCCTACAACATGTGTAACAACTGCAGTGCACCTAATTCGTATCTTGAGGGAAAACTAGAAATGGTTTGGGATGACATTTTGCTTGCACCTTTGCTGAAGAAATTGGTGGTAGGATTGCGAAGTGTGGTCCCTCTGGGGCACCGTAGTGCACATGCTTCATGAATGCACGCGTTTCGAGCTTAGGTCATTGCATTCTATCCATCACTCGATGGCACTAAATTCTACACACTGTACCTTTCAGGTAATTGTTACCTCACCACGTTACAATTACGCAGAAAAACTGCAACAAGGCAGCTCAGGACTTGACATCATGGTTCTTTTTCACAGTGTGCAAGGTGAACGGAGACTGAATTTGAGGCAACGGGTGCTGTCTCTTCTGGCAGCGAGTCACACACTGATGTTTGCTCCTTTTTTTTTCTGCCACGCTTCACGTAAATTAGTCACGTTGAAAAGCTGTGTGGAATTACGTTTATGCGGAAACTGCGTGTACTCATGTGACTAACTGGCTGTTTAATAGATCTGATGGAACCAAATGCCACTCGGTCATGTGACCTCTGACAACCCAAAAGACATCACACAAGCAACAATAAGCACATGTAGAAAAAAGTGAGCGAAATGTAGCTCAATATGTAAGTAGTGTTCCTTCTGAACACACATACGTAGAAGTAAGATGTACGTTGCCTTTAAACTAGTCTGAAAAATATCATTTATCTAAAACGTTACTAAAGTAATTGTAACAGGGCAAATGTAGCTCATTACATGCCGCTCTGGCCAGAGTGATTTCGCTTCTTACTGACACAGATGAGACGTCTTAGGAATGACTCAAAATGTCTTGGACCTGACTCAAGGGAAAGTTCAAAAGGACCGGACTACATTGTTGTAGCAAAAGAGGTTTTGGTGGGCAATATCTGAAGATGTACATTTCTATTTCATAAGCCGTCACACCAAGAAGAGAAATATAAACAAAAGCATTGGACTTAAATTCTTTTTAATAAGGTCATATTTGATGTTTAAATAAGTACAGTGCACAGTTATCAAAGTTCCCTTTTGTACATGCTTTTTCTTCCCACAATTAACACAACTGTAATAGAACATGTACAGTTTGCCTTCATTTCATGGATTATTTTAGTCTTGGGGCCGGGGGGATGTAGTTTGTAAAAAATGTATTTGATGAATAATAGTAATGGTAAGACATTTTGACATTCCAACCTGTGACAGCTAAATTGAAACTGAAGCTGTTTTACCAAAACTAAGTAAATGTCATCATTCGTTACATCCCATAAATAGCAAGTTAGTCACATCTTAAATGGATACTAAAAATGGCTATATGGTAATTATTTATTTATTGATTTAGCAGTCAAAAACCTGACTGACTTTAGGTCGGGAAAATGTATAGAAAGTAAGATTAGATAATACATCCCTTAATATTATGTTCTTAATGTTATGTCATACTGATTCATATTGAAAAACATAAGCTGGCAGTAGCAGTCAACAGCAAAAACAATTAAAGCTATTGAGATGACCAACACATTTTTTCAACTCTTCCCTCAAGTTGAATTTTAATAGAGATACAGTAATTTATCTGGGTGTACCTCATAAATTGGCAAGTGAGTGTCTATGCATGGGTCAGAAAACCACTTAGTCTGACAAGCAGGTGAACAAATTTTAAGGGGGCAAAATGTGTTTTTTCTGTAAGGATGGGTGTGGTAGCAAGCAATAGTAGAATGAAGTACCACTAGGAAAAGCCTAATTAATGTTTCAGATGGACTGAGGCACCGGGCTGCTCGGAGAAGGCTTTCAGTGAGCGGCTCAGCTTTCCGAACTGCTCAATAATGAATAGTGGGACTATCGCGGTGTTGGCCAGTTAGCCCACCGCTATCAGTCAAGACAGTCTTAGCTGTGTTTTAGCTTCAAATGAACAGGCTCGATATTAGGCTTCTGAAGAGCTTGCTGATGAGCTGATTATTTCAATCAGGTGAGTTGCAACAGAGAGAGAGAGATGGAAAACATGCAGGACGGCGGCCCCCCCCAGGACCAGAGTTTGATACCGATGGTCTAGAAAATTGAAGCACTTGGAAACAGAGTCATGAGCAAGGCTTAATAATCTAATCCCCCCCCAAAAAAAAAAAATTATAGGCAACTAGTAATGAGGCCTGATTAGTGTTAGGTACGGCTTGTAAATGAACGCCCTCCACTCTTGCTAGACACTGAAAAACAAACAGGGCAGGACCATGACATCGTGATTATTAAGAAAATTCAAAAGTTGCACTCAGTGTTGGCCTGGTCACCCAACACCTGATTCAACCCAAAATGTCCCTCCTCCTCTTCTATGTCCAGGGTGGATGAGGAGGAGGACATAGATTAAGAGGGCTTGGGGGCCAGGCCGGATGGAGGCGTGGGGGACCGCTCCCACCACAGCTGACATCTGCTAGTTAGCCAGTATACCTTTTTTGACGAAGCCAAAGCCGTAGAGCACTGAGTACATAGGCGTGGAGCCAGAGCATGTTGTGACAACACAGCTGTTCTCAAAGTTATGCATCTCCGCTGATCTTTTCCTTGCAAATTTGAGAACTAATATGGACATTAATATGGTTGCGCTACAGAAGAACGGTGCAAGAGCTCAAGAATGCGCTTCAAGTTACAAGATGTTAATGGCAGAAAGCCTCAATTGGCTCCTCTGGTGACTCTGCCTCTTTGGTCTACTATCCGGGGGAGGTCTGTGCTTTGCCATATGCCTCAGCAGATGACTCTACCTTCACACTGAGAGGCCAGACTGGACACAGACTCATGTAAAGCACACTCCCCGCATCCCCCTTCTAAAACACACATGTACACTCTGAGACACAACTACCCGCTGGGATATTAATAAGACAATAAAACACATGCACACACTTTCAATTTAAAATACGGCGCTTGATGTAATTAAAAGCAAGCACACGTGAATTCAGAAGGCTTTGCATGGAGTGTTCATTGGAAAACGACTTGAAGAATGATATGAGAGGAAGAAGCTTTTGGGAGGCGTGAGTCGAGTCACAGTAACAATGAACCTTTGAATCGAGTGGACACCCCTTACACAAGATTTCAAACTTTTTGCCCTGATTGCAACCCACCTGCACACAAGCTAGCAGTCCACAATGGATACTTCAGGTGAAATTTATCCATCCATCCATCATCCGAGCCGCTTATCATTCAGGAGGGGAATGAATGAAAAAGAAATTTCTCTCTCTCTCTCTCTCTCTCTCTCTGCCTCACGGTGCAGAGGTGCAGGGTTTGATTCCGGCTTTGGCCTTCCTGTGTGGAATTTGCGTGTTCTTCCCGTGCCTGCGGGTTTCTTCTGCGCACTCCGGTTTCCTCCCACATTCCAAAAACATGCATGGAGGTTTAATGTAACACTCTAAATTGTCCCTCGTGTGAGTGTAAGCGCGAATGGTTGTTCATCTATTTGTGCCCTGCGATTGGCTGGCAACCAGTTCAGGGTGTCTCCCCCGACTGCCCAAAGACAGCTGGGACGGGCTTCAACACGCCCGCGACCCTTGTGAGGATAAGCGGATTAGAAAATGGATATGTGTGTGTGTGTGTGTGTGTGTGTACATATATATGATGAAATATTTTCAGTTCATATTTTTATACCATGGCGAGTTATTCAGAAGTCTTACCTGGATAAGATGTGAAGGCACAGTAACTACTGCAACTGACAGGGATGACCTCAACAAAGCCCGCAGCCCATAGAGAAAGGTAGTGAGGGCGTGGCTGTGTTTGGGGTTGTCCTGGCAACACAGGTCATCACCCCACAGGGGTGAGCCCAGTGAGTGAAGCCCGATACGCAGGATATTCCGTGACTTTGTCTAAAAAAAAAAAAAAAAGGCAAAACATAAATGAAGGAAACAACACAAATATTAAGACATAATTTGTAGATGCTTTTTTTGCTTGAATTGTAATCATTAACATTGACAAAAATCTGAACCACTTGCAACACTTTCTTTGTTGGCCCATGCTCTATCCTTCCACAAAGTTGAGTAGAAATCTATAATTTTTATTCAATTCTACTCAAGAATAAGAAAGAAATGATGATGAAAATATCAAACCATCAGATTAACAAACTAACAATCTTGATTCAACTCCAAGTTCACATTGTATATATGAAGAGTAGCAGATTGTGGTTTTTAATTATAGGTGCTGCGTTTTGGGTTGTATTCCCAAACTCCATATGAGTCTGGACAGTCGGCTCAGCAGTACAGACGATCGCAATACAGTGCCCAAACGTGAGTGGACACAACTGCCCAATCACAGAGGCCATCTGACACACGCACAATGGACCTGTCAGACAGGCTTCCAATATGGCCGCCACCCAGAAACCCCAGCACATTCTTGGCACCAAAGCCGGGCTCGACAGCCAAGGGGGCCTTGGTAAGGCAGGAGTGACTTCCCTTGAAACACCCCACCCCAAAACAAGGGATCAACGGTATCTCACTTCTATGAAGACGAAGAAAAATAGCAGTGGGATATATATATCACCGAAAGTGAGAGAATGGAGGAGCTTGTCCAAAGCTGTGAGAGGGTTTTAACCTTTAGTACAATTGCCTTTTATTTGGGGTTTCTACGAGTTGTCTCCTGATTATTGAGGTGAGAGCCACGACTGATTTACGAAGCTCGGCTTAAATCTGCTCGCTTTTTCTTTGACGCTTCTCCTCACCCGCTCCAGCCCTCCTCCTCTATTATCTAGACACTCCCAAAATCGCCTCCGACCCACTCGCCATCACTTCCTCTCCTTACAGTATGACCTCAGATTCGTCAAGAGAACTATCACAGGAATCTAAGAAAAATAAACCTTATTGTTTGAATTTTTTTTGCACAATTGGCCCAAAGTTTCCTTGCAGAGCAACACTGGAAAATTACAACAAACAAGAAACTTCCTATGTCTTACCATGAGCTTTATTTGTGTACGTGGGTACTTGCCATCATGAGATGTGCCCTCCCTTTGTTACCAGGCAAACTCAGGGCATCAAATGAGTCTCTAATTTGATGACTTGAGCGCAACAGGGGGGATCTTTGGTAACATGGATGTTGCTATGGCAACATCAGAAAGACAGCCCAAGCTTAACTCCTATAGTTTAGCCTATAGAAACATTGGGGGAACCGTGCCAGTAAAGTCCAGCCAAGGACATGAGGCCACCGATCATCTCGACGAAAACCAGCCTATAACTGTAAAATAATACCAGCCAGGCTCACAGTCCTGTTGCTTCCCTCATTCCCTTTTTTTGTAAAGGGCCTCAAAATCATGATTGAAGATTCTACCTCCTTGTTAAAGAATTTACTCACGCCACCTTTGCGCAGTGAGATAGGTGGAGACGGATACACTTGATGAAAAGCAGCTATCAAGAAAAACTGAGGTGAGCAATCAAAATCATTTTTACTCGCATGTCTGGAAAGACTTTTCCTTTATCAACAGAACAATTCAATGAATGCAAGGGGAAATGTACACTTGCAGCCCATCACCCATGTGGCCAAAATTGAAAAAGATAATACCACAAATGTAATTATGGATCTTTTGTCAGTGGATCAAGATTATTTTGTAGTTGAGATAAATAGCCAAACTGAGTTTAAGAAAAAGGGCTTTGAAGTTAAAAAAAATATTTGAAAAAAAAGCATCGATCATTCAATTTTAAGTCTGAAAAAATAAGGGTGATTTATTATCAGTACATAGTATCAAAAGAAAATTTTAATCTTTTTGCAATAATACACACAATTAATCTTATTGGAATACCATGAATTATTATTTTTTTAAGTCTGTTTGCACAATGTGGATTTCCAATCATCAAACGCACTGAATATCGATGTGTCGTGCCATCATGGAAAGTGACCTTTCTTTCCTGCCTCTTACCAGAGGTGCTGCCACACTGAAGCCCTCCCTCCTTATGACTTCTTCAATGGATTTCAGCAATGCAGCGTAGGAATCAAGCACAGGGCTGGAAATATACAGCAGAAAGTGGACATAGAAAGAAAAGCAGAGAAGCGACGGCAAAAATTAAAATTTGGACAGCAACGCTCTTCTAAAATGACAATTTTGATAAAAGTGGGCCGAGTCTATCAGCGTGGTGGATTAATCCGCTATGACTGCAATATGCTCCTCCTGACTATGCTTTTCTGGAGCCACTATCAAGAGATCCAATTAATTTATTTGCTTGATTAAATTACAACACGACTGGTTCTCTTGTCAGCTCCCCCGAGGTTTTGATCGTGCCTAGACACACAGACAAGACAGACGTATGAAACGTGCTTATGCTGATATCTAATACTAAGATTGGACAGCAGTTTGGTGTTTAATCAAGGGTAACATCTGCACCTCTGACAAAGCACACACCACTGTGGGACCGAGGACTCGGCTCACTTATTGCCTATTGGGAGGCGAATAGGAATGTTAACCCCGTCTTTTTACACAGGACCCTCCACTTAAGAACGTCCTGCCATTTTAATGACCAGTCTGCACTGAGTCACAGTGGGCTGCAGTGTCACTTATCAATTTGACCCGCAGGCTGCGAAGAGCTGATACACATATATCCCACGCGCATCAATAGCCCCGCATTAGGAAAAGCAATACACACTTGTGTCGATTACACTTGTGCCAAGTATATCCATGTACTCCATTTCATTTATTCAGTACAACAATGGTGCCTCCTGACCCCGCTGGGGCTAATGATAGAGCTGGTGGTGAAAAAAGGAGGGACACCTACCCTTACAGGCCTCTTTGCCCATGCCCCTGCTCTGAGGAAGGGGCTTGGAGAGGGGGCGAGGCAGGGGGATGGCTTGACAAGCACTTGAGTGAAAGGTTGTCTTTGCTTGGCAGCCATTGTGTCGGACGTCATTGTATGTCAGCTGCCCCTACTGAGCACCCTTCATTCAGGTACCAATCAGGTCTAGGTGCTTAGCTACAGGGGCTAGCGTGTCGGCTAATTAGGATCATACACGGGGAAGCTTCTTTATCTCGATGTTCCTCTTTCTTTGAGGGGAATGAAGGAGGGAGACGAGGGGGGGTGGGGATGTTCAGTTTTAAACAACAGGATCTGTATCACCTAGAGAGCAATTTGTGCCAATTATGCCTTCAAGTGAAACGGAGCAATTTAACAGCTAGGGTAGCGGCATGGGGCTGTGGACACGTGCAAGGGGGAGAAGCCTGCTTAGAGTTAGTCTGGCACGTGTGTGTTCATGTACCGTGTGTGTCTATGTATGTGCAGCAGTGACGGGGCGGGGCTGTGGGCACAATGGTGCTGGTGCAGGTGTAGTTTCCCGCTGTTTAAATGTCTTGATGATCAAACCCACAGAGATGCCCCCAAAGACAACCGCATTGAAATGTAATAACGAAAAGACATTTATTTCTACTTTTACGGGTAATATTTACGTTAATCTATGTGGTGCACTTTGGCGGCCCGGAGCAAATGCGTATCCACAACTTTTAATGTATTTGCACTGGTTCTGTGTTTCACAGTGTTTGCTGAAATAAAGAGAGACTCGATAAAGCCTCCTCCTCATTCTCTGTGCTCCAGATTGCTGTATTTACCCAGTGAGTGAGTGTGCCTCTTCGTGTGCCCTTGTGTGCTCAGCAGCACTCTCTGAGTAAAGAGTCTGCGTGACCTCTGAACCCTAAGTACACTCAACACGGTCGAAATCAAACAGTCACTGAGCAAACATGACCCTTATTTGAATAGGCATACACAACTTTTCCGACAGGCTGAACCTTTTAGGCCCGTGGCAAAGCTACTTAGGCCAGATTTTTATTCATCTGTATCAGCTGCTAAAATGGCAATAATCCTCACTGAATTAGTACGCACACTTATTATGCTTTATTATTGCCAATCCAGGCAAAAAGCCCAATCAAAGTGCTTCAATTTGTATATATTATTATTATTATTTTTTTAAATTGTTATGGTCATTATATTCCCGCAACACAACTGCCGTATTCAGAATTTGTTTTGGACACCATATAGTGAACCACAAAAGACACGTCAGTCTGCAAGAGAAGACGACTGTGAGAAAGGGTCACGCAAACAGTGCTGCGCCTCTTGAGATGTAGGGGTGCACCTTGGCGGTAGTCAGGTAGCAGACTAGCATCTGTTGAAAAACATTTCGTTTGTGTGCAGTGGGACTTTAACGCTGACCCCAGTCATTGTCTGCACCTCAGCTTTACATTGCTGCCTTTTAAGCAATGTTTTTTTTTTGTCATGGGTTTGCATCATATATTCAGTGTTGTGGACTCACAATTCAGGAAGGAAAACCGGAGAAAGAACACAGAACCAATAAGTCGTGTTACACAATAGACACACGACAATATGTACAGTATTTTCCATGTAGTTTGTGCATAAAATGTTTTCAGTGTGTGTTCAAATAAAATGTGTTTAAAAAGTGTGTTTTAAATATTTTTAGCATTTGGGAGGTCTAAAACTACAAAACTTTTTTTTTTGTTTTTAATTGGTCTGTCAGATTTTTCACCTATTGTGGTTGGGTCTGGAATGTACCCCCTGCCATAAAAGGGCCTTCACTGTACCCAAATTAAACTCTTCTAAACAAAATGTTTTCTTTTTGGCAGCCTAGTTAAAGGCTTTATTCCTTTGGTCTGCTGACATACCTGGTTTGTTTACATTGTGCAAACAATGCCACGCTTGCTCACTCGTACTCTAAAGCAATGTCTTTGTTGTATAAATGCATTTTGTCGCCGCCGCCGCCGCGCGTACTGTATTTTGCATGTGTTCTCAGGATGGTGTCGCATTGTTTTGCTAGTGTTCTGCGGAAGATGTCGAGTTGTTTTGCCTGCGTGTGGCTGATGACTGCCTGGGATGTTCTGGAAGGTAGAAGTGGTGGCACTTGGCTGCCTGGCGGATTTCTGGCTCCATTGTCTTGGAAACGTCATAGTAGTGGCCGAACCGAGACGATGATGCTAGACCACTCTGAGAGAGGGAAAAAAAATAAATAAATCACACGCATGTTGAGACAAAAGAACTTGGTAGACAGTTTGGAGTTAAGTATGTGTTAGAGGAAAATGTAAAAATGCACGGTCGTAGATGACTCCTGTGTCCATATTAATACGTTTCCCACGCATTCAAATACACAAAAAGTGAGAACACAAACTTAGTGTTGTTGGGTAATTCGCGTTTCATTGATGATTGCTAAATCTTTGTAAGAAAGCATCATAAATGTGTCCAAAATGAAGAGGGGGCCCAATTGTACTGTTAGAAACACACAAAACCAGAAGATGCTCTAAAATAACAAAAAAATGTCGATCGTATCCCCTGCATCGGACACTACCAACAGAAGACACACATCCTTTGTATCATTGTGATGTATTGTACACAAATTCCAAATCCAAACTGTCAACCACAACTGCCTGCTTTCAACTGTTTTGCAACAATGGATTTTTAACTGTTTTCAAATGAGAAACCGGATTAAAAGACAAACAAGTTCTATTTGTTTCTCTAATTTGTTCAAATGAGGGTGCTCCACAACACCATGGGAATGCAATCGCATTGTTTATGGGTCATTCCTTAACATTCCCGCAACAGAGAAGTTAAATAACCACTACCAACACGCTCGTAATCATTTCTTCACATAAATGTCCACTTCTGGCTGTGAAAGAAAACGTGTCAGGGACGCAGGGGAAGGCGGATGTTTTCCTGCAGCTGAAAAGAGAGAGTTTGAGCTCCTCTCTCTCCGTGAAACCAGGGACTCCATTGTTAGAGGCACCCTTAATCTACTCCTAATCTGGATTAGGGCCCCCGGTGTGTCCTTCTCCTAGCGGGACGAGGAGGTCAGCGGGGCGAGGGGGGCTCAGGGGCTCATCTTCTTTTTGTGAGCAGGGCAACCCGCTTAGCGTTCCTTCCCCGCCCTGACAGCCTCACCTTTGATCTGATGTCTTCATCGAGAGAGAGCGACACAGTGGGCAATGCCAGCAGAGGTGTGTGTAAAGGGAAAGTAAGCGTTGACTCTGGGGGTGAATTTGGGATGCAAATCCTCTGGTGGGGCTTACCAATGGTTTGTAAAGACGATTTTACAGGGGAAGGGGGAGAGGTGACGAAAGGACACAGATATAAAGAAGTTTCCAGGGAGAGAGAAAGAGGGAGAGGATCCCCAAGGACACACTGTGTGCTGTTAATCCACATAGCGATATGGATTATAGACCAAAAGGGGGGAGGGAGAGGGAGAGAGAGAGAGAGAGAGAGAGAGAGAGAGAGAGAGAGAGAGAGAGAGAGAGAGAGAGAGAGAGAGAGAGAGAGAGAAGTATAAGAGAGAGGGGCGTCACCTCTACTCAAAGCGGAAGAAAGAGTGTAGGGCTGCCGACCATAGCAGGGGGAAAGGCAGGGATTTGGGAGAAGACAGAGCCGCAGGTCTGGGTCGTAGGGTTGAGCGGGCAGACATGTCAATGCACAGGCTGCAAAGTACCCTTGTTTCCCAGGCTAAGCAGGGGAGCGGGCGTGTGTATACGAAGGCTGGGGACCAGTGAAAAGCCTACCTATTGCCAGCTAAGTGTGAGTAATCTGCTCCAGCTCTGAAAAGAGAGGCTGAGGCCTTATTCCCGACACAAAGAAGTTCAGAATGCTGATGGATTTAATGGTGGAGACAATTGCAATAAATAAATAAATAAACACAAAAATGTGTCCGGAAAGTTGCTGCTGCTCTTTGCTTTCAGAATTCCACAGCAACATCAAATCTAACAATACTCATCTAACCCAAACACACGCACACGCACACACACACACACACACACACACACACACACACACACACACACACACACACACACACACACACACCTCCTGATTACCTGTACTTTTGGGAGATTCTGATAACGCCAGGCAATCTTCATGGCATCTAAATTACCGTGAGGCTCAGAAGACAGCCTCGGCTGGTCCGCTGGTTTGTGCATGACAACATCATCTAAAATGGGGTCAGGAAGCTCCTGCGTACATTGGTGAAGCTCACGTTAATGTTGAAATGTGTGTGTGTGTGTGTGTGTGTGTGTGTGTGTGTGTGTGTGTGTGTGTATATATATATATATATTTTTTTTTTTTTGCAATCACATATTTCAATATATCCATGCAGGCGTGATTTGTTGAGTTTTTCACTAATACAGTGTAATTACCATTCTGTGCTTGTATCCAATTCAAATAATATAATGTTTTTTTAGGTTTGTGCAAAAATATTCATTATTTGATTTTAAAAATGTATATGCAGGTTCAGAACTCAGATACAGCCCCAAACTCAGATGTTGCACTATCAAACTAAGGGTCGCCCCGTACTGATGCGTGATGCGGTGGAACTCCACTCAGCAATTATTAATGTGTGGGGTTCTGCCACAAGATTCCACCTGTGGCCAAGGCGATTCAAAATTTGAATCGGAACTGCACACTGTGGCAACGTCACAAAATATAGTCAATCAAAATGCATGGAAGCTTTCACACAGGGGAAAAGTCTATTTGTGGGTTTTAAGTGGGCAACCTGTGTCTTCCTTGACTGACACTCCATTTTGGTATGGCTCAAAAAAAGTCATACAGTTCAACATATTGTATGAGGAGCCTCGGTGCCCATGGCAAGGACTCGTTATGCTATATTGCCAAATGTGCAGGGGGAGTGGCCAACTGTCATTTTTATTTTAGATGGATGGGTTCTCGTTAGGTGCTGAAGCATCACACAATGTTTTTGATATTGACTGCACATTTGACAGCAGTTTGAACTTAACACTGCAAATCCCATTTAACATGCTGCAGGGTCTTACATCTTGGTCAAATCTCTCCAGAGCAGGCAGTAATTTGATATGCTTATGTAGGATCCCTTTACAATTTGTTCCTGTGGTTTCATAAAAGATGATGTTTCTGAACGAAACTTGGGTCGGCCGATATTCAAGTCGTTAAATTTAGCAGGTCACACCCTCTTAATGTTCTAGTTTTTAAAAAATTATTTGTATGTATTTTTATGGGTGTGAAATCTGGTACACATTCATAGACAACTCAATGCACGAAGCCGCACTGATGTGACAGTTCATTGTTATTAACTTAATTTAAAAATAACACTGCTGTAAAATTGCTACTTTTAACAGTAGCAAGGAAATACATATAGTGCGCATGAATCAAGATAGTGTCCAACTTTCTCACAAATTCTTCATACAATGTTTTTGTATCCCCGTAAAGACAAACCAACAATGTCTACCTAAGCACTCAGGATTGGCAAAGCAATGAAAACACTAAATAATGTGATATATCCCCATTGAGGGTGCCCCTGTCTTAATAAACCTTTGATATGTAAAGTGAGGGTGAGGCTGTGACCCCTCCCACTATCAATCAGCGCGGGAGAGGCCCACCTCCCGTATTTTGTGTGGCAGTTAGCTTCTGGGGCTGCAGCCCTCTTCACACAGCGATGCATCGGGAAACAATTAAACAATGCCACAACCGCGCCACCCGCGACCTTTTGAGATACCCCCGCTGACCTGGACACATTTTGAGGACTGTGTTCCTTCATTATCGCTTAAACTGTACACTGACAGCTGATGGATTGCCTCTAAAGCTATGTGTAAATGAATATTACGTTGGCTCGTTTTAATACAGATAGATATAGAATAGAACCGTTTGGCAAAAGCTTTTTGCAATGAACGTAATACCATGCAGTGTAAAGCATATTTGAGGCCATTTCAACTTTACAATTTCTTTTGCTTACATAAACTTTCTAGCCAAAACAGAAACTGACACGACTCCTAACATTTACCTGGAAGATGTCATTCGGGTGATCTTGAGCCGCTGCTATGAAGAGTTCATGTTGACACACCACTCCTTCTGCCAGGAAGTATTTTAAGATCATACGGGTGTAGCTATCATAACGGTCCTCCTCTAGTGAAAAGAAACAAGGGTTGGCAACATTTCAGAAGTATGCTTGTTTAGTTTATTTCCGATGGAGGGGGGCAAAAAAAACAAACAAATATCATATCCCATTACAGTGACACACAGAAAGTATAAACTATCCGGTACACTCAGGTATGCACTGGAAGACAAAAAACTGAAAGCGAAAAATGAAGGTAACAACTACAGACCCTCGAGAAACGATTCCCACGTCTCACCTTCATGTCATATAACTTAAACAAGGAGTCGATCATAGCGTATACAGGATCTTGTCAATCTCTTCTGACCATTCCTTCATATCACATCTTTGAGTTCAGCTCTTCACGTCCATATCACAGTGTCTGACAATAATTGTTGTAAGGATTTGGCTAACTTAAGAACTTCGATGGCACTCGATGTGGCACATTGGCCCGCTGTAGGTGTTACTGCGTGATGTGACGATCATTGTGTGCATCTTTATTTTCACCACTCTTGTCAAGGTTTTTGGTAAGGACTCAGTCGAACAAACTTCACAGTATTCACCTGACCTTTTCCATAGATACGCTAGCTGGCACGTAGGTGAAAAGCAAGCAGGAGGCAGGAGAAGCGTGGCACCTGGTAATGGTTCCTGACATCTAAGTCTCATGAATCTCATTTGAAGAAAAGTGCGTCGTGGGGGTTGCACCTTTTGGATGACCCAGCTTCCGTGGCCTATACAGGACAACTTGAGAGGCATTTCTGAAAGCTCCATGGACCCTTGTTCAATAGAAGAGTCAATATCACTATCAGGGGCCTTTGAAACATCCATATTGCACCCCCAAAAAGTTTAGATGCTCCATTGAATGAACTTCCCATTAGTTGTATGTTATGGTGATAGACATTCACATCGGTCAAGCCCCCATTGTAGCTGCAACAATTAAACTACAACAAATCAAGCTAATCAATAATTATTGTTAAAATCAATTAATCGTTTAGACATCTTGTTTATTAGAAGATATTAGCAAACATTTACATTGGAAAATGTACAGTAAATGTACTATGTCCAAATAAATAAAAATTAAAGAAAAACTAAGCATTTAAAAACGAAACAAAAAAATTAGCAAACCTGCTTTAAAACTGAATAAAAAACAAACATCAAAACAAAATTAAAAATAACTATAATAATTATTACTACAGTAACTCTAATGACTATTTTATATATATATATATATATATATATATATATATATATATACACACACACACACACACACACACACACACACACACACACACACACACACACACCTGTACACATATACATACTGTATTTGGATACACCAATTGAGTATCATCGTATACAATGGAAGTCATGAATGGATTTAAGAAGTCCTTTGGAGTCAGAGCATGAGTGACAGAGCAATCATTTGGTCTACCAAATGAGTCCCAGAGGTACATTTGCTTATTAAGCACAAAGTGGCCACCAGTCCATACCAGACCAAACCGAAAAAAAAAAAACACTAAACAAAAAAAGCATCATCCACCGTGACACCCCCCAAGCAGGACACAACTCTGCCCAGCATGCCACAGCTGCTTCCTGTCACAATCAGAATTTCGTAAAGATTTCCTAGGGTTCTCCAAACAATGACAACTAGTGGGCAGGGGGGCAAAGGCGGCAGTGACAGTTAAAGGTAACGGGCGCACAGCCGACATCTTGGGAGTGACATCCTGACGTGTCATCCTCCAGCATCCGGGGAATTCCACCTCCCATGTTCCCAGTCTATGTCCTCACCTACGGACTAAGGATGGCCCAGGAAATTCCATGGCTCTTCAATTTGTTGTCGGTGGGGCTCCCTGTTCTCTTTTTGATGGCTTTCTAGGTCAGCAGGCCTTTGTGGCTTTCGGCAGGCCCCACAAAGACTCCCAGATGGGCCCTCTCAAGATGGGGCCTATTGTGGCTGTGTTTCTATGGGAGCCTTACAAATGGAACCTCCAGGAGTCATTAGGCAGTAGAAGCGAGTGGGGTGGGGGTGGGGGCAAAGGGTGGGGGTAGCGGTTTGGGATATTGGAGAAACGGGGGGCGGGGGGGAGTCATATCTTCTAGGTGCATCAGTCATTCTGGATAGTCAGTGGATGATTTTGGACTTTTTCCCCCCCCTCTTTGCTTATAGTGACAAAGGTTTGGTTAAGTGGGGAAGGCCTCCAGCTTATTTGCTTTCAACCAGGGGGAGTGCAAGACTGTTGAATCATATTAGCTGAAGCAGCAGTAGGACGGAAAATATCTAGGTCATTGTGTTTCTCCCCTTACAAGACCTCAATCAATGTGCTATTATAATAAAATATATGTGTGTACAGTATAGTACGGGCAATTAGCCAATTTTTCTTTCTTTTTTTTTTTTTTTTTAAGCATATACTGTCCTCAATGCATCCAAACATTTATCCAAAACATTGTGAACATAAATGTACTATATGTGGATGGTTCTCAGAAAGTTTGATACAGGAGTGTGACATGAGAGCCCCAAAATGATCAAAACCACGTAAAAATGATCGACGCGTTAAATCAAACCTTCCTGCAGCGTGCACCGCTCACGTGTCTTCTGAAGCTGAGCTCTGACTGATTGTTACTTGAGCCTTGAGCAAATGTGATGCCATTTTCAGGCAACACCAAGTGGCAAAATGGCTGCCCCGGGTGTTGGCTAAAAATAGGTGAAATTGCTTACTAATTTGTATTCCACAAATGCAATATCAATTAGAATGCCATGTTTGGACTAGTGGGGCTGCATAGAACAAATTACTGCAATGAAAAATATTGGGTTGACTTCCCCTTTAAGGTATATCCAAATTAATAAAGACAATTAAGATGGTAGTACATTCAAATTTGGATTAAACTTTGCAGGTTGCAACAGCATTCCTGACATGTTTATGAATTGAGGGAATACTGTGTGGCCTTCATTTTCTGTTGAGCACATTTTAAAAATGGAACCAAAAACTATACACTATGCATACTTGCACAAATACTATGAAAATACAAAAAGAAACACTTAAAACTGCACTGTGCTAAAGAAAACCTCTTTTGGTGTTCAAATATTATCTGATTTAAACTTCATGCAAAACGCTTTGTTCACTAGTATGCATAATTTAATAAAAATAAATCATATTTACAGGTAAAAGTAGAAAATTGATGACTGATGTACACAATCAAAATGTGGTTAGAAAAACAAATCGGCAATTAGATGAACGACTCGTCGACTATTACATCGGTGTGACTAATAATTAATCGTGGCGATTAATCGTGGCAGCTCTAGACTCAATGAAATTGAATTGTGTTTCATTGACATTCTGACAGTTTATTTGCAGAGGAGGGCAGTCCTGCAATATAGTAAGCAGTGAAAGCTGGTGATTAATTGTCAAGGGCAAAAAATCCTGACTCTCCAATTGGGTCAGTGCTTGAACGTATTATTACAACACCACATTTTCTGAGAACCACCCATATCTGTGCTATTACATTTTTGACATTCACAGAGTATATGTAGGTTTTTACTGGAGTAATATGAAAACAAAGTAAAATAGGACTTTATTCTCAAAACATTACATCGGGAGCTAGTTGGACAAACAGTCACCAAGCGAAGTCCCAATTTATTAAAGCTTTATTGTCCCTCAGGATTATACCTTCAAATGTATTGACAAATATTTTTAAAGCTTGTCAAAAATTATTTCAAAGTCGTGTGAACCAACTATGAATGACCGTCATGCTTGCAAGCAAATTCTCAACAAATAATGACGTGGTAAAGGCACACAGAAGAGCTTTGTTTGTTTTCTTGCAGATGCGAGATCCTCAGACAGCGGGCATACTGCAAAGCCCGCGACCCAAGCCCCCCCTCCCAGATGACAAATCTGGACGGACAGCTCAAGACACTTCAAAGGCAGACAAGAGCGGTCTGATAATTTTATGTCTGACTCTCACAAACAGGCCATCAGAGCTCAAGGGGCAGACTGTAGGAGACGACCGACCGCCTGAAACAAACATAAACAAACACACACTCCAAACTCCCTCTGACCCACCCACGCACAATACACTAAACAAAACAGATGCACACACACAGCTCTTTTAGAGGCAAACACAACACACACACACACATTTCACCTTTACTGTGTCTCTCATTACCAGATGAAACCAACCGTGCATTGAGTCACAAAATGGAAGGGAAGAACGCATTAGTGTGTAATCATCGACTCCTGCATCGATTGGGGGGGAGGAATTAAAGGGCAAAGCAATATCATCAGTTTGGTATAGGTCTTGCATTCACACATTTGCAGCTTCGAGTGAAAACAAGAACAAGGTACCCTAACAGTTTCTATGAGTCTGCACAACCATGTATTTATTGAATATTAATAATAATAATAATAATAATAATGATGATGGTCCACAGAAAGACATTTTTGCCTCAAAAACAAACATGCTTTGTTTCTAAAAAGTATATTTGCCCGGGTGGCATATTAATTAACGGTGAGCACACCCGGAAGTCAAGTGAAAAAGCATTCGATAATTCATATACTGCACAGCATTCCACAGAGAAAGATGGCGGTGAATTCTGTTCAGGCGCCTAAAGGCCCCTGGTGGACCACTAAAGAAATAACCTCAATTTCTGCTGGCTACTTCAAAATATTTGTCAAGAGGCAAGCAAGGTCACATCACTCACTGCCCTCTCCTACTGGTAGGTGTATAATTTGGCTATAACGAAAGCCGATTTGAATCAGAAAGTCGGTTTTGACAAGATGTGGGGGCATCAAATTGAACTGAATCAAAACGTTCCACTTTAAAATGCACCATCCTTGAATCTTATGGCACGGTGCACCTGGAAAGTGTTCACGGCGCTTCACTGTTTCCACATTTTGTTATGTTACAGCCTCATTTCCAAAGTGGAAAATATTTTTTTTCTCATAATTATACACAGTAGAATGCAGCATTGCACCAAGACATCCTGGATGAAATCGTGCTCCGGATTTCACACTGGAGCAAAGGTTTACCTTCCAACAGGACCATGACTTGAAACACACAGCCGAATAAACAAAGAGGTGGCTTCAAGACAACTCTGCAAATGTCCTTAAGTGGATATGTCCAGAGCCCGGACTAGAATGCAACTGAACATCTATGGCGAGATCTAAAAATGGCTGTGCGCCAACGCTCTCCATCCACCCTGATGGAGCTTGAGAGGTGCTGCAAAACTGCCCAAAAACAGATGTTCCAAACTTGTGGCATCATCTTCAAAAAGACCAATTCATTGCATTTGTGTTTATATCAAGATATTATGAATCTTATTGTTCGAATCATAATATTTGTGATTACAAGGTTGTTACTTGAAGCGCGTGCCAAACAGCATCCATTGAAATCACACTAATAATCAGTTAACAAGTTAATACGATTGACAAATGATGTTAATAAGATTGACATACGACAAATGTCTCACCTATGAGAAGCACTGTTCCAACTGCTAAACCACCACCTGTTGGGGGGGAAAAAAAAAGTTAGGTGCAACACATAATAAAAGGCACTTTAATACATTTAAATGATCTTCCTTCCAGTCTCTCATGCATAACAAAACTGGATACATTTATTTGTTTTTCCTTTTATTAACTTCTTGGTTTAGTAATATCTACAACAGGCGTCACCAGCGTGGACACCAGGTTGCCCTCAATGTCCACGAGTAGTCCGCGGACCTCTTCTGAAAATAGCTTACCAGTGAGGGGACATTGTGATTTTCTCTGAATGTTTTACAGTATGTCATTTGAAAACGTGAATACTGACAGAAACTTATAGAAATAAAGTTTTGAATACTGATATCTGTTTCCTACTGATTTTGAGAAAGCCATGATCACGGTTTTCATTTGAAAGGATATTATTATTAGCAATAACAAATGAAACTCTTGTTAAAAGTCATTTGATCAAATTTATTTGCCCTTCGCATTAATCAGTACCCAAAAAGTCACTCGGTTTTAAAAAGGTTGGGGACCCCGATGTACAACATAAGCAACCAAATTATTTAGATGATACTGGGTGCAGAATTAGGTTTACCGTTTTTATTATTCAACAAATGCAGCTACACATTCAACCAGTGGAGTTTCTACACCGAGGATCACTTTGATTCACGATTGTGTGGGGAGAGGGCGATCTTTATTATCTATTTCTTGGTATGCTTCTCTCATGAATTTTCACATGCCATCAAGAGTCTAACAGTTGTGTTCCAATTCAGAAAAAAAAGTCCTAGGTTGGATTTTTGTTAAAACATCCAATTAGGAAACAAGTAAATGTTACGTTTATGTTTAACGTATGAATTTACATCCAAGGAAGTCACCAAACATACGTATGGAATGCTATCAAAGACCTTGTCATGTTGAAAAACTCGATCGGATGGATCTACCTATCAACCCCGACTTTAGGCAAGTGCATGACTACCATAAAAAGTATACAGCTAAACATGCAAGCACTGTTTGCCGTGTTGATGCAGTTCAAGCTCAAATGACATCTCAGCAGACTGACCGAGCACATAGTCGAGCGACGTAACACCAGTGGAAACGAGAAGCTGTCCGTTTTGCACCGAGAGCCTTGTACCAGGTATGCTTAATAACTTATTCCTCGTTTTCTTTTGAAAACTCGTGGGATTTAACGATGTACGTTCCACGGATTGTTTACACGTATCGTTGACGGAGGCTGCCATACTGCTCTGACACGCGATGACGACTTCCGCGTTTGGGAGCGTGCTGTCCAATCACAGGAGACTTTGGTAATCGGGACAAATGAAAATCGCTCTTGTTGCGATGTGACAGCTGAAGCTCCATGATAACAAATGCAGAGTCCGACTACTCAAACTCTCCGTTTCATCAGGTGAGCGAAGCGACATTCTTTATAATACACTCACTGGTCAGCCCCCCCTCACCCCACTGCCCCCTAATTTAGTCCCAAGAATGACCTTGTCGGCTTTGTGTTAGTTAGAACTAATGCTGCGCTCGACAGATCCAGAACATAACATTGCATTTGTGATTCCATCTTAAGTGAGGATTTAGACTCTAAATACTTTAAATACTCACTCTAAATTTTAGAGTGAGTATTTAAATGAGGTATCGTATGTCTATTGACTGTAATGATAACACAACCATCTTGTGTCTAGGTCTGTGGACAGTGTAACGTATAACATCCATACATGCGGTTTGCATTGTTATAGGAACATTTTGTGCGCCTGAAATGAAATTAAAAACCTAAAATAAAATATAAACACCTACTTTAAGTACATCTGCAAAATCTAATAACATCCCAAACACAAGCCGTATCAAAAGGGGAATCCTAAACTGCTTTCACAGTGTAAGTAAGGCGTTATCTATTTCAACCCAACATATTTGTCAGACGTTATTTAGTCATATTGGAACTCAAAATATTAGAAACATATGAGTGTAAAGTTTCCTAGTACAACACTATAAACTACGACATCAAATATGTTTTTTCGGATTATGATTCACCATTAATGAAGAATGCATCGGACAGAATTCAGGCTTATTCATTAGATGAGTATCATTGGGTTCGTACAGTGTGGTGGCTATCATATTTGGATTGTTTGGCATGGAGCAGGTCAATGCTTGACTTAATATCACTACAAATTTGATTGTAAAGGATTGTCTATTGATTTGGCGTTTGCGTCCAATCCTATTAGATGTCCCTGGTGTACCTAATAATGTGTCCTATTAAAGTAACTCAGAATGTAAAATGTTCATTGGAGGTAGAGAAGCGCTTGCACATCTCTGAAGGAAGTCAAATCAAAACTGTTCTTCGCCATAATACGTTCTATGTGGCTCCACGAGTCCAAACACAGCATTCTGCTTAATGTTGCATTTGTGGAAAATGAATTAGGGCGCCACGTTTGTCTAGTGGTTAGTGAGTCAGCCTCACAGTGCAGAGGTGCAGGTTTATGGCCTTCCTGTGTGGAGTTTGCATGTTTTCCCCGTGACTGTGTGGGTTTTCTCCGGGTACTCGGGTGTCTTCCCACATTCCAAAAACATACATGGCAGGTTGATTGGGCACTCCAAATTTACCGTAAGTGTGATTGTGAGCGTGGATGGTTGTTTGTCTATGTGTGCCCTGCGATTGGCTGGCAAACAGTTCAGGGTGTACCCCGCCTCCTGCCTGAAAACACCTGGGATAGGCTCCAGCACGCCCGCGATGATTAGAAAATGATGGATGGAATATGAATTAAGCAGCAAAATCCACCTGTTAGCCATCTCAGTTACTCAGGGCCTAGGAGGAGACCACTCAACTGTGATGTCATTTTCATTTGACAGCAAGTAGCAAAATGGTCAACCCCTGAGATGGATAAAAACAGGTGGATTTTGCTGCTTAATTCATATTCCATAAACACAATATTAATCAGAATGGTGTGTTTAGACTAGTGGGACTGGATAGAACATGTTATTGCAAAGAACATTTTATTGCAAAGAACATTTTAAACTTTACTTCCCCTTTAAGAATTTCGACTCATGAATGTCAAGCCAATACCAATCATTGGTGTGGGTGAGAAGGTGGGTTTCCTTGGTTTAATGACCACTTTTAACACTGATTAAGTGATAACTGATGAGTGTAATCCTTAAGACAGCTGGAGAATAACTTTGTGTGTCAAATCGAGGCCAGAGGCAGCGCAAGATCACGGGATACTGTAAGGCTCCAGAGGAAACGATTGCCCAACTGCTCACTTTACAAACGCTCTCAGCAAAGGCAGCCCCGCTGTTTTGACAGCGACACTGAGATTTATGTGTCCTGACAGAGGACCAAGGGAATATATCATGACTGACGACACTAGCCCCATTTGAGATGAATAAGATGCTCTGACTGACCTGCTTCCCAGCAGGAGGAAGTCCCGCTTGCGGTTCAGCATGCGGGAATATGAATTTAAAGCTGTAGTCCCCAAACATCTATCAGTTGGTGAAAGACCAAATGTTATAATGTACAATACAGATCAGGGAACAGTGAGTCGGTGGGTGGTCAGGGCCGAAGCTCTCAGTACAGTGTCGACTAATATTAACATCCATCCATTACCCCAGCCGCTTATCCTCACGAGGCTCGCGGGCATGCCGGAGCCTACCCCAGCCATCTTCGGGCAGTAGGCGAGGTACACCCCGAACTGGTTGCCAGCCAATCGCAGGGCCAATCGCAGGGCACACATAGACAAACTCGTCCTGAGAGCCAGAACTAAACTTGGATAAAAGGCATTTAAGTTTCCAGCTCTCTTTTCCTGGAACAATTTACAAAAAGCCTTGAAATTCAATGATTTGGTCTCAAGAGATGCTTGATATTGTTGCTCAACATTGGAGACAGACATATCTGTTTGTAGATTTATGGGGTTTTAGTGATCTTTTTGTTGACATAAATGTGCTAAACTCAAATGCTTTAAGTTCATGTTGCCCAGCATTTATGGCTGTTGATTGTCTGACTAACTTTCTTAAATATGCAGATGCTGGTATGGACTAGAACAATCATAGAAAATATATTTTTGTAATCATAATAAGAGATGACTGGAAAAGTAAAGGTATAATGAAAAAAAAAACCCTATTTTTTCCTTGCAAAGAAAGCTTTTGGCATGGCTGTCTGTCTTAATGTCTTGATCTACTGTAGCTGCATTTACATCACTCGCAGCAGTATTTATCAAACTGCCTAGGATAATTACTCAATGTTGAAGCGGTGATCCTATTGATTTGAAGTGGCCTGTGATGCAAGACAACATAGCAGAGATCACAATGTACGTCAGATCAGTAGGTGACTCTTGTTTTTTTGAATGACAGCTCACAAACTATGATAAAACTAGCATCATGTAATGTTTTTCTTAATAGAATCATTCTATAGGAAACCCAACCTACAACTTATTGCCTCTGACATATTGTGCTCATTATCGCATTTTTTAAATGGGCCTACAGAGATACATCTGAACATTTTCCCCTCCACATTTTCTGTGACGTCTGTAACCAAATTTTTCCCATTCTCTTGAATCCCATTCCAACCTCTGTGGGTGTGGTGGTGAAAGGACTGCAGTTTAATTGTGCAAAACTAACATTTTTCCATGTGCCATTGGTACATGTGTGTGTTTGTTTTGTTTTTTTGTCAGCATTATCCAGGGGCTGTATCTGATTTTACTATATAATGGTAGTAGTCATAACATGTCAGACCTTTCCTGGTTCTACTGTTTTGGTTTCTTCACTCTATCTTTGCCATTTGCCAGAGGTTTTTGTGTCGGAGGAATGCGAGATTATCATCAACATGCACCATATTTGTGTTGGTAACCATGGAAGGAAACTAATATTCCAAGCACAAAAGAGCAGGACTATGTACAGGATGATACCTTCTGATTTCGTTTTAAGAGTTGACTTCTTCATATCATCCGAATAGCTTTGACTCTGTAGATGTTTAATTATCTGTGGAAAACAGATTAATTTTGTTACATTTTGAGGTGATAAAAAGGAAATCGTCTTTGGGGAAAGCCAAGATTTGTGTTGTGTTGTCGTTATCTGTCATTCGCTCGTGTTGAAATGTAGTAGTCTTTGTCAGGAGCAGGTCGAAGCAAAACACAGACGCCTTTGTCACCATGATCCAACACTAGATAAGATCTATCCGCTCTCAGCACTGGGCCACAACCACATATAGGCTTGCGGTCAATACAATAAGGCTTAGTGGCTACTTTTTCCATTCAGGGTAATTGGCTGGGGACTCTGTCAAACCACACTTCCTTTCAGTTCATAGCAGTTGTATTCATATCACTTGGCGATTATTTGCTCTGGCTTGACCCATTGATTGTGGGGTTTAAACCCTCGGCTCCTCAAATAGTCGCCTCGCTCAGCTGTTTCACGGTCGCGCTGCTGTTAGCGACAGTGAAAAGAGCAATATGGAGATCAGTGGTTTCAATTAAGCCTTGAATGCAGGGCATACCTAGAAGAGATGGGGGTTAGACATACAACACTGCGACTGTGACTTTTGCATCTGTCACTCTCCATCCAGCCAGGTGTCCGTGTCTAAATCAGCAGGATTAACTCAGATTGCGCTGATAGTTGAAACAGACCCCCCTCATTGCCAAACCACCTCCCTTTTATTGTTCACATTAAGATCAAATTAAGCTCGGCGCAACAGGACTAATGCGCCGCCCTCTCCTGCCTTCTGCTGCCCAGAGGAAGACATCAGAGGTGCGATTGGTTGCCTCTCTGATACTGCCTGCTCCTCCAGACTCCCTTCCATCTGGGATCCTCAGGGAGAAGAATATCTGACAAGGGGCTTGTAAGCCTCTTAGCCCCCCTGTTGCCTGGCTCTCTCTCAGCCCATGTTTTCCTAATTTAGTTGTGTAAGGAGTCCAGCTCTAGGCCCTTGTGTGCTGTTTGGATTGAGATTGTCTTTGTGGCTGTAATAGACTGGCCGTGTATATCAATTAACACGACTCAGCCAATGGCAGTGTCCCGTCCCTGGAGATCAGTTGCTGTCATTCCTATTGGAATATTTCCTCATGACCCCAATAAGGTCTAAATTAAATAATCATTTGAATTTGATATTTTGGATGAAGGCGTGTTTGGGTCACCCTGAAAAGAAATTAAGTCATACTCAAAGACTGAAGTAAAGGAAATACATTTGTAATTACCGGAATAAAGTTGAAATATTACTTGAGAGATGAAATGTTTCCAAAATATTATGATAACAACAAAAATGTATTAAAACAAAGTCATAATAACATGCACGTGAACGTAAACCTCTGTCATGATTCGGATGATCAAGAATCTTATCAAGTTGATTTCTGTACGTTTTAAATCAAGGGAATCAGTATGAGCAGTTTAATGTGATTGTGCAAATGTTTACATATGTCCCCCGAAGAAGAAAAATGACAATTGTTTCTTAAAAAAGGTTCTTTGCCCCATTTACCCAATACCCAGAATTTTTTTTTCTCCCCAAAAATAAATATGATAACATACATATGGCACGTGTCTTGAGAGAGAGTCAGTGACTTCTGTGTACAGACTGTTAATGTTTGTAGTTGTCTGGACTTTTTGTGAAGGGTGACCGTAGTAATGTTAGCAATCTTTTAAGAAATGAACACATCTGTCAGGCATTTTTTTTAAATTCTTGGGAGCCATGCCGTTTTCTGAGACAAAGGGAACAATTACACATGTCAGTGTGGATGACTTCCACTTCATTGTCACTTGTCATAATGACATTCAACATGTCAACCCAGGTGACACTTAGGTCGGACTTTGCTTCACTGCTTCACTCTCCGTTTGACAGCTGGGTGGACGGACGCAATGTCATCAACATTCATGCGCTTGCATTTTCTTCACATATGTGTCATTTGTCTTCTTTGAGTTACTTGTGTTTCTTTGCTCAGAGGATCGCAGAGTTAAACACACAATGAGGTTTTTTTCATCGGGCACTATTCAGCTATTCATTGGAGACACCCCACCCACAGCCCTCTCTCTCTTTTCTGCACTGTAGCACTGTGTCATGACTGTGGGAGGCTAGTGGCCACAGATGGTTCCGCAGAGAGGGCTGCGCTGACTTTCTTTGTTTTCCCATGAACGTATTTAGTGTGTAATCCTGGATTAGCAGAAAGACTTGGTGTTAATTTACAGCTGTAAATCAGTATTCGATTAATGTCGGTGCTGACACATATGTGCTGGGTATTAAGGGGCAAGACATCGGGTGGCTTTGCTGACTCAGGGGAATCAGAGGTAATGGGAGATCCAGTCACGTCTTTGTGGACGTCCACCTTGTGCTGCATCCCAAAGGAGTCACTGCAGCTCTTGTATACACATTATTCGAGCCACATATAGGTAATGCTATTGTGTGTGCACATTCGCACCACATGCGTGCACGCACGGCACATACTATCAATGACAGAGGGCGCCTCAGAAAACCAGGCGGCTGCATATGGACTCTCTTGATATCAACCACTGGCCGTGTGATCTTGTTATGCAAAGTCCCTTAATCCCCACCTTTGCTGAATGCACACTGGAATAGAGGAGTGGTGGTAGTGAGGGATGAGGAGGGTTGAGAGTGGGGGGAGTCACACAGTGATATGAAGGCAGCTGTACAGGAGGCTGTCCAGTGTAGCAAAAATGTTGATCCTCATCCTAGCAGAAGAAAGAGCGAATGTGAGCTCATGTCTGAGTGCGCGTTACGCAAGTTGCCATGAGGCGGCGAGTTGACTAAAACAGTGGCAAATAGACTTGAACATGAGGCCTTATTGCCGATTTGGGATTGACATGAAACTTTACACTTTCTTTCAAACAGAGGAATTATATTGAAAAAAAAAAAGCGGTGTTATCCAGTCAAGAACCAATCGCTCAGGCATGAACAACAGCAACACAATACTGTCAAAAACTGGTTGACAAAAGCATCCAAGTTGTTTCTTTTGAGTATCATATCCTACTTTTATGAGTCTTCTGGATTATTTGGGTTTTATAAATTCCAGAAGAATTTTGTATCAAAATCCTGTTGTTCATCTGATATATTTATATGGACTTGTTTAGTCGACCTCTGCCCTGGGTGGCTGTGGCTCTTTTGAGGGATTGTTTCAAACCCCGGCCCTGACTGACCACCGTCAAAATATCCTTGGGAAAGACTCCAAACCCTAATTTGCTCCCAGTGCCTTGCATGGAAGGAGTCATTTTCATTGTGTCATTCATAATTCGGTCGCGGGCTCTGACGTCCAAACTGTAGGATCCAGATGAGTCGGTCCACTGTTGTACATTGCAGGTTCGGTGTGGAACAACTTGATTGGCCCTTATCTCAGATCCATATGCATTTGGGATGAAATGGAACCGGAAAATGTAGATTGGCGCCCAGCACCTTTCATCCATCATTAAATATCTCTGACCTCAAAAATGTTCTAAATGGAAGGACAAAAAAAGTTCAAAAGACGATAATCTTGTTGAATGTCTTTCTGGGGACAAAAAGGAGAAGAACTCCAAATTCCTGGTGGGTGTAATGTTTCGGTGGCCTCATTTTTTTGTCTATTTTGCCCCTTTCTACTATTTACACCTTTTGCATGGATGATGAGAACTCCCAGGCAGGAATGTAGTCAAGGTATATGAGGAGTTTTTGGAGCCTGTATCAGAAAGGCCAGCAAACGGGCCACAGGTATTGTAGGGATAAAACACTCGGCTGAAGGCTTGAAAGGTGGAATGAAGTTGGCATGGACGAGACAGCATTGTGTGTTTCTTTTTGTCTGTGTGTTCGAATATCTGAGTGGGGGTAATGGGATTATGGGTAACACCTTTGGCGGGGCTGGGAGAGCCAACTGACGCTCGGTCTGTTGGGAGCCTGGGGAGAAAGTGGGGTGGCAGTGGCCGGGCAAAAGAGAAATTGGGGGTCTAATCCGTGTCCATCTTTGGGAAGTCATTCCCTGAGCTCTGAGGATTTGGGCCTTTGGTTTCCGCTCTGCTTGGTTTGGTTAATAATACCCTGGGAGGGGACGAAGACAGAGGGGAATGAGACAGAAGGAGCCAGGGTGATGGAGAAAAAAAAGGTTTCTTTACCCTGTGGTGCACTGGCAGGACAGCGGCCTGCGCTGAAATTGTTTGAAGAGCAGACAAAGCCAAGCTGTGGCCATTCCTCATATCTCTTTTTTTTTAATTAAAACAAAGTCATAATAACATGCACGTGAACGTAAACCTCTGTCATGATTCGGATGATCAAGAATCTTATCAAGTTGATTTCTGTACGTTTTAAATCAAGGGAATCAGTATGAGCAGTTTAATGTGATTGTGCAAATGTTTACATATGTCCCCCGAAGAAGAAAAATGACAATTGTTTCTTAAAAAAGGTTCTTTGCCCCATTTACCCAATACCCAGAATTTTTTTTTCTCCCCAAAAATAAATATGATAACATACATATGGCACGTGTCTTGAGAGAGAGTCAGTGACTTCTGTGTACAGACTGTTAATGTTTGTAGTTGTCTGGACTTTTTGTGAAGGGTGACCGTAGTAATGTTAGCAATCTTTTAAGAAATGAACACATCTGTCAGGCATTTTTTTTAAATTCTTGGGAGCCATGCCGTTTTCTGAGACAAAGGGAACAATTACACATGTCAGTGTGGATGACTTCCACTTCATTGTCACTTGTCATAATGACATTCAACATGTCAACCCAGGTGACACTTAGGTCGGACTTTGCTTCACTGCTTCACTCTCCGTTTGACAGCTGGGTGGACGGACGCAATGTCATCAACATTCATGCGCTTGCATTTTCTTCACATATGTGTCATTTGTCTTCTTTGAGTTACTTGTGTTTCTTTGCTCAGAGGATCGCAGAGTTAAACACACAATGAGGTTTTTTTCATCGGGCACTATTCAGCTATTCATTGGAGACACCCCACCCACAGCCCTCTCTCTCTTTTCTGCACTGTAGCACTGTGTCATGACTGTGGGAGGCTAGTGGCCACAGATGGTTCCGCAGAGAGGGCTGCGCTGACTTTCTTTGTTTTCCCATGAACGTATTTAGTGTGTAATCCTGGATTAGCAGAAAGACTTGGTGTTAATTTACAGCTGTAAATCAGTATTCGATTAATGTCGGTGCTGACACATATGTGCTGGGTATTAAGGGGCAAGACATCGGGTGGCTTTGCTGACTCTGGGGAATCAGAGGTAATGGGAGATCCAGTCACGTCTTTGTGGACGTCCACCTTGTGCTGCATCCCAAAGGAGTCACTGCAGCTCTTGTATACACATTATTCGAGCCACATATAGGTAATGCTATTGTGTGTGCACATTCGCACCACATGCGTGCACGCACGGCACATACTATCAATGACAGAGGGCGCCTCAGAAAACCAGGCGGCTGCATATGGACTCTCTTGATATCAACCACTGGCCGTGTGATCTTGTTATGCAAAGTCCCTTAATCCCCACCTTTGCTGAATGCACACTGGAATAGAGGAGTGGTGGTAGTGAGGGATGAGGAGGGTTGAGAGTGGGGGGAGTCACACAGTGATATGAAGGCAGCTGTACAGGAGGCTGTCCAGTGTAGCAAAAATGTTGATCCTCATCCTAGCAGAAGAAAGAGCGAATGTGAGCTCATGTCTGAGTGCGCGTTACGCAAGTTGCCATGAGGCGGCGAGTTGACTAAAACAGTGGCAAATAGACTTGAACATGAGGCCTTATTGCCGATTTGGGATTGACATGAAACTTTACACTTTCTTTCAAACAGAGGAATTATATTGAAAAAAAAAAAGCGGTGTTATCCAGTCAAGAACCAATCGCTCAGGCATGAACAACAGCAACACAATACTGTCAAAAACTGGTTGACAAAAGCATCCAAGTTGTTTCTTTTGAGTATCATATCCTACTTTTATGAGTCTTCTGGATTATTTGGGTTTTATAAATTCCAGAAGAATTTTGTATCAAAATCCTGTTGTTCATCTGATATATTTATATGGACTTGTTTAGTCGACCTCTGCCCTGGGTGGCTGTGGCTCTTTTGAGGGATTGTTTCAAACCCCGGCCCTGACTGACCACCGTCAAAATATCCTTGGGAAAGACTCCAAACCCTAATTTGCTCCCAGTGCCTTGCATGGAAGGAGTCATTTTCATTGTGTCATTCATAATTCGGTCGCGGGCTCTGACGTCCAAACTGTAGGATCCAGATGAGTCGGTCCACTGTTGTACATTGCAGGTTCGGTGTGGAACAACTTGATTGGCCCTTATCTCAGATCCATATGCATTTGGGATGAAATGGAACCGGAAAATGTAGATTGGCGCCCAGCACCTTTCATCCATCATTAAATATCTCTGACCTCAAAAATGTTCTAAATGGAAGGACAAAAAAAGTTCAAAAGACGATAATCTTGTTGAATGTCTTTCTGGGGACAAAAAGGAGAAGAACTCCAAATTCCTGGTGGGTGTAATGTTTCGGTGGCCTCATTTTTTTGTCTATTTTGCCCCTTTCTACTATTTACACCTTTTGCATGGATGATGAGAACTCCCAGGCAGGAATGTAGTCAAGGTATATGAGGAGTTTTTGGAGCCTGTATCAGAAAGGCCAGCAAACGGGCCAGAGGTATTGTAGGGATAAAACACTCGGCTGAAGGCTTGAAAGGTGGAATGAAGTTGGCATGGACGAGACAGCATTGTGTGTTTCTTTTTGTCTGT
Source organism: Hippocampus comes (assembly GCF_001891065.2). Taxonomy (NCBI): domain Eukaryota; kingdom Metazoa; phylum Chordata; class Actinopteri; order Syngnathiformes; family Syngnathidae; genus Hippocampus; species Hippocampus comes. The sequence goes on from NW_017806164.1 coordinate 1,260,939, forward strand.
GTGTTCGAATATCTGAGTGGGGGTAATGGGATTATGGGTAACACCTTTGGCGGGGCTGGGAGAGCCAACTGGCGCTCGGTAATGGGATTATGGGTAACACCTTTGGCGGGGCTGGGAGAGCCACCTGACGCTCGGTCTGTTGGGAGCCTGGGGGGAAAGTGGGGGGGCGGTGGCCGGGCAAAAGAGAAATTGGGGGTCTAATCCGTGTCCATCTTTGGGAAGTCATTCCCTGAGCTCTGAGGATTTGGGCCTTTGGTTTCCGCTCTGCTTGGTTTGGTTAATAATACCCTGGGAGGGGACGAAGACAGAGGGGAATGAGACAGAAGGAGCCAGGGTGATGGAGAAAAAAAAGGTTTCTTTACCCTGTGGTGCACTGGCAGGACAGCGGCCTGCGCTGAAATTGTTTGAAGAGCAGCAAAAGCCAAGCTGTGGCCATTCCTCATATCTCTTTTTTTTTATCTCTTGGTAGTGGTGGAGTGTATACTGCATCCACTGTGCCTGACTTGCGTCCAAATGGTCTTTGCCCTCTGTCCACGCAGCAGCTTGAGTAAAAGTCAATACGCTAAGTGTGACTGAGGTGTTTGCTCACAAGCCACATATATCTCGAGCGTGTCCGTGTCAGTGTTTTTCGGGACGCACTGATGTTGTGTTTCTGTGGTCCTGAGAGGAGCCGATAACTGCTCTAAACATTGTTAGTGCTAGTGATGGTGTGACTGTTACGGTGCAGAGGTGCCTCGTGTGCAAGTGTCACAGCTTCTGTGTTCTCTCCATCACCGCAGCGCAAGGTGTTGATTGGTCTGTCATACACTGGGTCAAGGTTCAGGGCAGTTTTGTGGTGGGAACTGACTTCTGAGAATGAAACACCAGGGAATGTGGCATCTTAGCCAACTGTGACAACCTTGTCTACACCGTTAAGAAATTAAGCCCCCAAATGGCTTTTGGCTTTCGACAGTCGATATAAGACTAACGGAAATGCGACACTATCTTTGGGCTGTTTGCACTGCACTGTTTCTTTGTATTTTTTGTTGAAAATTGTTCAAAATAGTTTTGGTTATCTATTGTACAAAACAACATAGTTTTAAAAGTTAATAAGCGGACATATATGATTCTGACACCCTTTTTTCCGGTTCAGTCAAAATTGAGAGCATTTTACGAATTTAGGCTTATTCTAGTCCAGGGTTATGCAACTCTGGTCCTCGAGAGCCGCTCCCCTGCCGGTTTTAAAAGTTAACCTCTTCCAACACACCTCCTTCAAATGATCAGGATCTGATCAGGAGCACATTGGAGAGATTATGATGTTGGAGGAAGAAACTTCTCAAACCGGGGAGCGGGTCTCGAGGACTAGTGTTGCCTACCTCCATTCTAGTCCATCAGCACCAAAACAACAAAAGTGGAACAAATCCATTTTATGGCACACCATTTAAGTGTACCTCACTGCTACTGTATGCCACTGAATCAGATTAATTGGTTACATGCGTACTGCGTTGTGTTTGAAAGTTCACAGGAGAAGCTGTTCGGTTTTTATTTGGTTGTTGCTTCTGGGTTTTTGTAACTCATGATGGCGAATAAATTGCACACATACTAATGCGGTGTGTTTTTCTCTGTAGGTGGAGATGATCCGCCGTGTGCTCGGGAAGGCCTTGGGGTTTGTAGGCTACACCATCCAGTATGGCTGCATTGCGCATTGTGCCTTCGAGTACATTGGAGAGATCGTGGTGGTTCGTATCATTACAGCATTGACGGCAGACTACATTTTCCTCAAATTTCATTCCGTCATTTGTGCTGGCATGTGAACTGTGATTGTTTTACAGTGCTCTGGCCCCTCAATGGAGCCTACCATTGTCAACAGAGATGTTGTTTTCTCGGAGCGAATGACTCGGCATCTTTGCAAAATACAAAAGTGGGTAGCAGTCATATACTATGCATGTTCATTTTGAGATAACTCGGTGATATTTGTGCTGAATAGCTATAGCAAGAACTGAATCAGTATGTGTGATCTCCATCTATCCATTTTGCTTAATTCAAAGGGTGCAAAACACATATTTTTGTTCACAAACGTCAAACATGACATGTCTTTGCCAATGCATCCTTTATGACCTTGACATTCAAGCTTCGTATTGCTTTTCTTCAATAGTTGCAAATTTTATGGTATTACATGTAAGATATTTTGCATTACCAAAATAATCCGTGTTAAATTACTGTGTACGTCATTTCTTTCAGGGGTGATATTGTGATTGTGAAAAGCCTATTTGACCCCAATATGAATGTTTGCAAAAGGGTAATTGGATTGGAAGGTGACAAAGTCTGCATGAGTGGACCCTCGAATTTTTTCAAGACCCACACATATGTAAGTATTTCTGTGTGTGTGTGTGTGTGTGTGTGTGTGTATAAAAAATATATGTGTGTGTGTTTGTATACACACGCGCGCTATTTAATGAATTTGTGAAAACGTGCTTCTACTGCAATTATACCAAAAACATCACCTTTTTCTTTGTGTACTCTGCCCTCTATAATTGACCTTTCTAAATGTTTTAGACGTCACAGGCCAATTTTGTGTTATTGGTCAAAGCATCCGCTTTTGACAACAGCTATGTTTTGTCAGTGAGAAGCCCAGAAAGTGAGCCGGGGCTCTGCTGGTGAAACGACTGTCATTGCTTTTCTATTACTGATCTCCCCCAACGCCCACAGCCCAGGCCTGCAATCTCTCTGAAGCCTGTTGGAGTTAGTGCCAGCTGAATGGTCAGACTGATGGGTGGGCGGAAGTGCGTGTGTGTTTGTGTGATCGTGGATGTACATTTGTGTACATTGTCCTGGAAACCAAATATTGCATTTATGTTGCATTTCTTAGAATTTAATTGTGTTTTATGGGCAAAGGCTAGGACCAGGTAATGTTTATGATGTGGAATGGGCAAGCTTCTTGCCATGCTGTGCCTTTAGCTTCACCGAAACATTCAGAGAATTTCAATTGTATTAGGCATCATCCTTGTATTTTATTTTATGTTCTCAGTATGAAGCAGAATGCTCAGTCACGTTCATGTTTTGGTCATCTTTAATTGAACGCCTGCTGAATAGCTATAATATAGTGTGGCTATCAAATGTTCTTTTCATTTTGGCTCCATTTCAAATACCGCACTTGGACCTAAACTCCCTATACGATAGCTTTACATCACTTAAACGTGTTGACTCGTCAACCAAATGATATTTCCTCTGATTTGGATCATAAAGCTCAACGGGTCTTTAGTTTGGCTTCTGTTGCACCCAGAACCCAGCTGCTTCTGTTTTGAGATGTTCTGTCTGTCATGCAGCAACTCACATATCCAAATTGAAAGACCACCGTTTGAGTTAATGAAATGTTTTCACACTTGGGAACACAACTGGCTTTGTGTGACTCCAGTGGATGTAACCGACAAAAGGCCATTGTTCAAATTAAAGTTTAGTGTCCTTCAGGGTGGCATGAAGATGACGTGTGTTGTCTGTGTGTGCGATGATGTTAGGCATTATGGGATCTGTAAAGATGAGCTTCGCAAGGCGGTGGCTGTCATCGCCTCCTTTTTGCACAGACAGGCTGGCATGCTGTCTCCACCCTGAGAGATCCAACTGCCGGCTAATTGCACTGTCACCTTTTTAGGAATGATCTCTGTGTCTGAGCTATTGTGTCAAAACAATGACACTTGATCCCTAATATTACTGCGCACAGGGGGAGAGAGCGAGCGAGCGGAGGATAGGCTGGTAAAGTGACAGAGATGAAATCCCCCCCCCACACCCGTCACCACCCACACGATGCTTTCTATGCACTGTAGATCGACAGAGCCAGATATGGAAAGATGAACTCTGGGTTCTTGCCTGTATTTAATTTGACACCTCAATCATGTTAACATAATGAGTGCACTTATAATGTGGACATTTAACTCCACGCCCACTCGTTGAGAGCAGCTCCACTTTCAGTCCTTGACAGGTACACAAATGCTCCCCATCGGCGCAGCCCGTACGACAGCTGGCTTGATGATGCTGTCCATCATGCCACACATTCCAGTGTAATAAAGTAACACACTGTAGTCCGAATTACTGTACCGGTACTCATTATGACTAGTCAGGTTATTCTATTGTCATTGTAAAACACAATAAAGTGTTTATTTCGTGGTTTGAAATGATAGGCCTCCATTTTTTTTTCAAGTTTAATGAGAGATTAATGGATAAAGTAGCGCCACATGCTGTAGGCCGCATCTGGCCCACTGGCGTGTATTTTTGTGGCCCCTTAACTGTTCACTTAAGTGTTTTTGGATAGGTCAGCACATGTTTACCACGTTCTGACCTTCAGACAGCCACACTTAGCTGAACTAGCAACAACGGAGTATACCTCCACTACACAGCCTCTTACACGGTCACTTAGAGTTACTGGTAACTGCTTGGAGTGCAATTTTGGACTTTCACTTTTGTTTTTTGAGTCGTTCTCAAGTTGACACTTTCGAGCAAAGATAAAACGAAAATGGCGTGTCTCAATTTAGCTGCTAAAAGACAAGTGGACAGTGAAAATCAGCACTGGCTGACACTGTACGTAACGTGTGTAGCCTCTGAATAACCGGACAGAAAAACATGTTTGTGGTTCTTTGTGTTTCTATCTTTTTTTTTTTTTAACCTGCAGGTAATATATTTTGGAATCATGACAGGGGTCATTGTTTTGTTTAATTCAACTCTTAATTGTCAAAATGGAAATATTTGATTGAAGTTCATATTTTTAGATGAATGAGATATTACGTTTTGAATATTGCAATCTTTACTCAATCTCTACTCATTTTATTGTATTTCCATTGTACAGTGTATGATCCCAGCCTCACTTTTCAGCACCCATTTGATTGGCCGCTGGTTGTATCATTATCCCCTACAGCCAATGGTGAAACTGCCAGTTTGATCTTAACTGCTGTGACGAAGTGGACTTAAGTGTACCACTTAGAGAAAATCTGGCTTGTAGTACGCGAGGAGAGCCTCAAACTTCTCTCCCCAACACCCAAGACTAATTCCAATTAAGCACAGGGCAAATGTGTTGGGCATTGACAAGGAATAGAGCAGTTACCAGCTTAGTCGGCTTCGTGAACGACCAGAGGCAGGGGTGGCCATCGAAAATTTTGGGAAAATATTAATTTTCCCAAAACAACCAGTGTGATTCCAGGCCGATCTTGGCCATCACTGAAATTTGTTTCAGTCTCAGAACCCTGCATAACTTTGTCGTGTTATTTTTCCTTGTGCTTTCATGGCTCAGACTTCTCTGAAATGACACAATGCCAGTCCTTTCAAAAAGTTCCTACTCGCCTCGGTGAGTTTTAGGTCTGTCGAACCAGAAGTTGAGTGGAAATAAGGTTGTGGCTTGTCAGATGACAAACGGCGGTGCGTCTTTTGCCTTTGCTTGGGAGCAGGCATATGTTACCATGTTAATGAGGTGTAATGGTGGGAATCCAGCATGCTGACATATGGTTCTCCGATGACTCCTTTAATGATATTCATTTGCGTCGTCGTTATTCACCGAGTTGTTTACCCCGTGTTAGGTCAACATGTCAGTGGCTCGAGATTATGTCACATCATCTGTCTCAATTATGGAAAATGAAACAAAGCAAACCATCCCCGCTGTCGGACGGACAATCAAGAGGGCTGAGTGGTGCCGGTGAAGTAAGGAATTAATATTGTAACTCGAGCACGGACAATCTCCGCATTTCTTTCCCCATGCTATGATTCCAGAGCACTTTTGCCGTTAAAAAGTTAGGCAACACAAAAATAGACTTGCGGATTGTGATGCCCATTATGACAATATAATGTGTTGTTGATCCTGTCTGCACATATAGGGGGGACAGCGCACTTAATTAGGGCCTTGACAAGCCTACTCTCCTAAAGTGATGAGATTAATCATAATTGGTGTCATTGTGAATTAGAGCCTGCTTGGATGACCACCCCACTGGCAGGTCGGACCACGGTGGAGACCCTTGGACACTGCTGCTAGCCGCAGCTTAGCGCTCTCTCTCTCTCTCTCACTTGCTCTAGATCACTCTCTTCCTCTCGCACTCTCTCTCTGCCCAGCTAACTCAAGCCACTCTCCTGCTTTGAGGGGTGCAGATCTCAGCCAACAGACTAATGAACCCCGTTTGAAGTTTTGCTAAATCCCACTCCGACCCTGCCCGTTACCCATGACCTCTCTCCTAATACCGTATGGGGTTAAAGAGGGACAGGCAGGTTGACGTTAAGATGAGGGGCTGTTCGCTGAAGCAACTCACTGGAGGGGTAGCTGAGCGGGTGTGTGTCGGAACAGGAACGGGGGGGCTGATTGGTGATCGGCAAAAAGTAAAATCTCACATCATCAAAAACAAAAAAAATTATACCGTATAGCTTAATCAGATTTTCTCTCTGCTGATGCGTCTGGTGTGTCTTTAAGGTGCCAAAAGGTCATGTGTGGCTAGAGGGCGATAACCTTACGAACTCTACTGACTCAAGGAGCTACGGCCCAGTTCCCTATGCCCTCATCCGAGGGCGTGTTTGCTTGAAGGTAACACAGGATCATGGTTTCACATACAGTATACTGTATATTTAAATGTCATATAGAGCTCTGGAAAAAATGTAAAGAACACTGAAAAATGATTTTATTTTCAACAAATGCCATGCCAAATAAATCATTGGCCTCATAGCATAATTGCCAGTCATTTTTGAATGTGTGTCGGAAAAAGAAAACCACACAAAAATGACCACCATTTGACCTTTGCAGATGACCCAGACAGATGAGTGCAATCATTTTTAGTCTTTCGTCTTTTTTTTTTTTTTTTTTGTAACAGAAAGATAAAAAAATGACAAATAATTATACTATGAGGGCAACAAAATCTTTGTTGAAATTCAACCAAGCTGAAGTGTTTGTCATCTTCGGTAAATGTTGATTGATTGTGACACAAACACAGCAAGCAGTACTGGCCTGAAGTCTGTCCTGGAATTTCAAGTCATCTTATTTTTCTTTTAGTTGTTTAATCTTACAGTGGTCTCAAATTTTATTTCCAGAGCTCTATATGTTTGTCAGGTATATGTGTCACACTGGCTAACCTAAATTGCAGTGTAAAATTTAAATACAATGTGTTTTGTTTGTGGTGTTCATTCCACTCTTATTTTTTATTCATTTTATTCATTTATTTCAAGCCACAATGGCCATTTTAAGCCCTCATAAAAGACATGAAACAGTTGGAAATTTAAAGCAAATGAGTCCGATTGACCAAAAGCCTGGACAACATACGTCGAGCTTTCCATTCTGCTATGTTGTCATGTCACTGGATGTCATAGCAACCACGACCCCGGAAACGGGTCAGCCAACCTTCTGTCCATCTGATTGGACAGCGGCACTCCACTGGAGGGCCTACTGAGACAGCTGATGAAATAACACGATCTTGTTTAAAGTCTCACACATCATTAATTGCCATATTAACAAATGTGTCGAGCAAATTGTCGGAGTTGCAGTGATAATAAATCTGCCATTCAATGTTTTTCTTCTCTATGCCTTGAACAGCTCTGGCCCCCGGATGGTTTTGGGATCCTCAGCGAAAGTCCGACCAGACGGATCGTTAAAGATCAGGATGATTGTGGTTCAGACTAACATGACTTTCACTCATTTTTAAATAAACCGTATGTGTTTATAGGAGAACAAACATATTGTGTGTTAAGTCACTTATGTCATTTTTACTGGACTGAGCACTTAACCGTGCAATGTAATTGCTGAAATTATGTTAAACATTATTATTATTATTATTATTATTATTAATATTAGTATACCCATTTCATTAGTTTTGTTTTTCAGTAGATGTTTTTTTTGTACTTGTGTAACATCAAATACAACCTTGGAGTGCATGTTTCATATGTAGAGCTGCAAAGCTACCCAAAGGTTTCGATATAATCTCCATACTGTTAAAGGTTTACATGAAGACCATGAACAAAAATCATCTGGGAATATATGCACTCTGATTTACTTCAGCTCTTAATGTAAAACAAATTTTAAGATGCATCTTATATCATATTTTCAAATCATTTTACATGCTCCAATCCTGGAAAACGAACGATTAATTTCATGCTTACCCTTTCTTGGAGTGGCTAAACAAAAGCCCCGTTGTTTAATTATTTGTTAGGCTACCGAGGCCATTGGAAATATGTTAACATTTGCCATTCAAGCATACAATATTAATAAGCACTTAGTGAGGACTTCGTTTACCACGGAGCGGAACAATGCAAAAAAAACCAAAAAAACAAAAAACAGGTTCACAGAGTACATTAGCATTTATCGTGTTTTTTTTTAATCTAGGGTGAATTTCTATTTTTTTTCCAAGTTTATATTGCGTAGCCTTTGTAGATCATTTAATATTTCAGTGTTTTTTTTCTATTAAGATTCCAAATGGCACACTTAAATTACCTCAGTAATTTCCAAATACCAAAACACATTTTAGCGTACTCATTTAGGTACAACTTTCAGCAGGGGCTGACTGAAGAGCTTCTGAGCAGTGGCAAGAAAACCCCTGCAGGTTTTGATATCATAATGTATTCATCAGCCTGCTGACTGCTGCAAAAAAAAAAAAAAAAGTGCTGCTGTACTGCTGCTGTCATTTCTTAAAGGCCCACTGCTCTTCTTTACACGAAGCATAAGAGTACATTCACATGGTGAGCTGCTGAAGCTCAGCTGGTCATTCTCCGAGGCAGAGCGGGACACTTCTTCGTCCCAGCTCCCTAAGGGAAGTGTGTTCCAGGCAGCCGTGGGTCCCCGTCCAGCTGCTTCCTCTGTCTGGAGGGGGGCCAGAGGGTCAGCGACAAGGCTCCGTGTGACACTGAATTATCTGCCTGAGTGTGATTGTGCCTGCTGGGAGTGATGCTCAAGATTGTGAGAGAGCGTGCGTGTGTGTTTGCAGCTGGGAAGAAAAAAAAAATCTTTACGTGGGCTTTTTGCTCCAAGCATGTCTTTGTTTCTCAAGGTTTAATATTCATCTGCTGCGTGTCAACACGGTGCCAGTGTTGGGCTGAAATGCTGACACAAGTAGTCTTGGTGTGTCCGCTTGCCCTATTGTTGGAGCTCTTTCATTTTTTAATGGTTTGAAGGAAAGATGAAGATGATGAATAAATCATTTCAGTTGCGCCTACAAAATGATGTTGGGTTTTCATGGTAGTCATGTTAAATTGGCAACAAGTAGGCAGAATAACAGCAGTTTATTAGCCACGAGGGTGGCGAAATTCCGTCAATATTCAAAGTTGGAGGAATTTACTAAGGTAGACACTTAGAAGGGAATTTCAAATATAGTTGAGGAAAATATTTAGCGTACCTCCGAATAGTCGTACTTATTCAGGGAATTTCATTCTCAGTGCAGTGAATTGACAGTTTTTGTTTGGCTTCATTTTGCAAGAAAAAAAATTGTGGCGTGATCAAACCTGGCATACGCCGCCACTCAAGTGAAAAAAAAATGGGAATAATCAAGGTACTGGAATGCCTGTGCAAGTAGGGAAGGAGAGTCATTTATTTTGCAAAGAGACTATCTGCTTATGAAAACATGTTTCTGTTTAAGATTGAATATACTTTTCCATTATAGTACCCTCAACTCCTAGTTGCCCATTAATTATAAATTCCATGGAGCGTCTTTAATTTGGAATAGTTACCAAATTCTCGACCCGAACATCCCATGAAAATTACCATTGAAATGTTCCATATATTTTCCACCCGCTAGTCTGGACAGGAGTGAGATTTTAGCAAGGCTAAGGTGGGTCTGCTGACCTTAAAAGCTACAGTCATACTAAAAAATGATTTATTTATATTTTATATATATTTTTTTGGTTTCGTAATTCACTTTGCAGTAATGCTGTGTGCGTGTGTGTGCCTGTTGCATGCTCAGCCACTCACAAATGTAACTATCCAGCTTCCGAGTGCAGTTCAAGGATGCGATAAAACTGCTCACAAGAGCTGAGGATTTGAAGGGAGAATTTGAAGAAGCTTCATTGAAATCCCTGCTGTAGATCAATTTTGGTTTGATGGCTGAATAAAGTGACCAGGGAATGAAAACTGTTGACACACTTTTGACTGTCTGCACACATTGCTTGAAACCTGTTCTGCACTTTCATGCACCAATAATGTTAACTGGTAACCTGATAACCTCATAAGCTGTCCACTGTAATAACCGCTGTCCCTGAAAGGGTTAAAGGAAATACAGCAGTGTGACCAAGCTTTTTCTCTGTACGTCTCCGGATATACTGCTAGACACATGATAGGAAAACGTAACAATAGGGCAGTGATCCCCGTGGCCACGGGAGGTTGTCCACTGTTAATTATATTGACCGAATTATTTTTTTATTCCCCCCCCCCCAAAAATGTTAATCGATCTGTGCCACCCACATATATAGTAACAGGCTGAACAATCAAAAGTTGTACGACTAGATGGCAACATTTTTAACTTATGTATCCACTTTTTGTCAATTGTTTTGCGAAGTAGTGTGCCGTGAATTTTCACATTATGTGAAATATATCTATTGAGAATGCTTCAGGACACCTCTGTGCTGCTTTAAATAAGCACACGTAAATAACGAGTGCAGTGGACGCATTTATTGTTAAAAACTTGCAACCCAACATGCTGAGGCCATTTGAAGACACACAATTGTCCATGGCCCACAGCTGTCAATGGCTGCGTGACCAGTACATGGTGAGCGCCACTGCTCGCCCAAAGTTTTGGGGATATCCGTAACTCTAATGAGGACAAATGGCATAGAAAATTGACGGACGACTGGATGGATGAGGTTCCAGTCAAGAAACACTGTAATTAGTCCGAATCTTAAACATTACAACGGCGGAGCTGTGCTGACTTATGCAGATATTCTTTCCCAACGCTTGCAGTTTTGCAAGCTGTTCCAAAGGACTTGAGCAATGGAGACACCAAATGGGACAATTGGGGTGGAAAAATGTTGGACACAGAATCCAAATCCTTCAGAAGTGCAGACGTGAAATAAAAAGAGCATATGGGTAAAGAGCCGCTCGCCTTTGGCGACGGTCTGCTTTGTTTGTTTTTGTATCCGCGATGCAGAACATAAAAGCTTGGAAAAAGTCGCTGCCGTATTTCAACCAAGTCCTTTGGATTCAGCCACCCCGTTCAGTGGAGTGTGCAAAAATATGATACATTGTCATTTTTGATAATTCCAAACAGCATACCTGAAAAGCTTGGACTGGAAATGTATTTGCATGCAGCACCCATTGCCTCATGCGTCCAATCACCCTTTCGGCGCTCTCCCAACTGTCTTTGCATTGATGCAGTCATCTGATTACGTCCTTTGCAATTTCTCAGCCCCTGCCCTCACATGCAACACTGTTGGCGTTAGCGGATGAGAGAGTTTCTCCTTTCATTGACACACCCTTCTGATCATTCTCTCCTTTTAATCAAGCCTGATAGTACTTTTTAATTAAGACATCACAGGGGTTGTTTGATCACTCCGAGAGAAAGCGATGAGCTATGGAGGGGGGAAAGAAAAAGCCCTCATGGCTCTTAGACGGTGTGTGAACATGACTGAACAGCTTCAATTGGGCCGGTTCTGCATTCTCCAACTCTGCTCCCCCAGCTTCTGAGCTTTGAGGTGAGTACTTCCCTCCTGATCCGATACACGTCCACCTCCAGAGATCCATACTTGGCAGATTGTATTGGAGGCCTATTGAGCTGCTTACTATCAATACGCTTTGTGTTTTGTATGATGAACATGAGTGGGATTGGAAAATGTCAGGCCAGTTCGAAAGTTTTGCGGGAGCCATTCTTGCTTTATAGCGCAAAAACTACATTGTCATTGTGGTAAAGTAAAATCATGAGTTAGTCATTCAATCTGCTCATATGCTATTGATAATAATGGTGTATGTTGCTTAAGTGTTTGTTAATGCGTCATTTCCTACGTAGAAACTAACGAAGCATTTTTTGTAACTGTGTATGTATCTACATGAAAACATTTACTATAGGTCCAGCTCCGGCCTTCCTGTGTGGAGTTTGCATGTCCTCCCTGTGCCTGTGTGGGTTTTCTCCGGGTACTCCGGTTTACTTCCACATTCCAAAACATGCATGGCAGGCTGACTGAACCCTGAACATTGTCCCTAGGTATGAGTGTGAACGTGGATGGTTGTTCGTCTCTCTGTGCCCTGCGATTAGCTGGCTCCCAGTTAGGGGGTGTCCCCCGCCTACTGCTCGAAGACAGCTGGGATAGGCTCCAGTATGCCCCACGACACTTAGGATAAAGCGGATCAAAAAATGGATGGATGGATGGATATAACTTTAGGATGCTGGAAAAGCCGGAAAAATTCATCTTGAATGTGCTTGAAAAGTCTTTAAATTCTAGAGCGAGAGTAAGTGATCTCTTTTACATAAACACCGGCCTGTCTTTCATGTTGCTCCACCCAAAGGCACGAAACAACTAATACTTGTTCCCCCTCACTAATGGTGTGGGTGGATGGAATTATGTGTATATGCAATGTGGTGGTGATGGTGGAGGGGGTTGGGGCCTTTGCTGTACAGACTCATTGAGGGTCATAATGGAAAGCTATGGGACCTGTGTCCTCAGGCAAAGAGTGATTCACAGGATGACAGAGGCCTCAGTCCGACAGGCCTGACCTATATCTCTATTTGCATAACAGCGAGCTGAAAAGAGGAATTGGCAGATAAACATTTTTTGTTTCAAACGTTTCCTCTGTGCATGTGTTTGGAATATTTGCGCAAAGTAGCTTGTGTGCTTTGTCATCTCAAGCAACACTGCATGACTGTGTACTGTGTTTGTCGTTTTGTACTATGTTTGGCCAATTAGATTGTTGCCGTATGTGAGTCAGGAGGAAGAAGGTGTGTGTGTGTGTGTGTGTGTGTGTGT
>NW_017806164.1:1273892-1293892 GCF_001891065.2 Hippocampus comes
CCCTGGCATGTCCTGGATCCTGTAGCGGGATACCGAGGCCTTTCTGCCTGGTTTACTGATGAGGCCTGTTCTGCTTCCAGACAATTTAGCAAAGGAAACTGCACAACAAACATAAACAGACAGTGAGCGAGCCAGGCAATAAAAGAGAGCGCGTGCACACACACACACGCACACGTACACAATCGAAAAGCAAAAGGTGCATGCCTGCAGATTTTAGGGTTGTTTTTCCAATTTAAAGACATGAATGCCGCTCATTGTACAAGATGAGGATTATCTGGGCTCTCTGTTCTTGAAGTCACAGATGAATTACTGTCACTTTCAAATACAGTAATTTAATTTAATAAATTTAATTTATCAATTTATTTTTTTGGTCACGGTTATGTCAGACAGCAGCTGTTGATTTTCACAATAAAGAGGTTGTTGCTCAAGTACTGGTCATCCTCCTTTCATCATCTAAGCAGACATGACAGCATGTAGTAAGTTTGCTGATCGATTGCTGGTGTGAGGATTTTAGCTTTTAATTAGTTAACATTAGCAAAGTGCCTTTTTGTATGGGCATGCATAGCGCTGTGCTTTTATTGTATTTAAGCATAGATTTGCATATTATGCAAGTCGTCTCATTTTTAGTCGAATATTTCCACTCACTTGAGACATCGATGCTAGTTTGCTACGCAGGCCCACCGCTTGCAGATTTCTGCATGGTGTCGATGTTGTTAATGCTAAAACATGTCATTTGACTTAAGATTCCATCCGTCATTGTGGAGTGGTAAAGAGAACTTGTCGAATAGACGAGTCCGTACCCACAGCATCTGATCAAACTGAACCATTCGGCTTTTTTTTTTTTGCACAATTACGCATGAGGTGAATCAAGAAACAATCTGTTTAACTGTCCATGGCATCCAAAATCATAGGTGTCACCAACAACCCATTCATAACATCCTCCGTGAACCAGGAGGTAGTCAGTAAGGTGACGGACACATTGATCTCTCTTTTCTTTGATAATTTGATCCTGGTGGAGTTTTGCTCACGACTGAATGCCGTTCTAGTTTTTTCTGTCATTTGCAGCCGATGGAGGCCGATTGACCAGTCCATGTGCCGCTCAGGTGATGAGGGCTGGGTCTCTAAAAGGATGTTGAGCAGAAGAGGGATGGTGGGGGGGTAATGATGGAAAACAAGTTGGAACCTTGGACCAGGCCCAGTGGTTGATGGAGAGCTGGCATTGACAAGCAGAGCATTGCGTGCATGTTTGTTTGTGTTCCTCTATGCTCAATGTAGTTCAAAAGCTGAACTGCACCCAAGCTTTGGTAATGATGCAGCCTGCCACAAAAGACTACAATAACCAACAGTCTGCGGCCGGCCAATTACTGTCCGCTGCAATTATATTTCCAATTCACAACTAACGGGGAAAGTGGCCCAGCTCAACTAATCATTTCGAGCAATTACTTTTAAAACTAATTAGAAGGGCTTTTTTTTTTTTTTGCTGTGCGTGTCTGAGTTTGGGAAATGTTTTTGTTTGTGTTTTTGTTGCCGTTTCACTTTGTCAACCAACTTGAATAGAAAGAGCAGAGGGAGAGGTAATGGGGGTCACTACAGGCATCGGGGCAAGCAAAACATCGAGCACAGCCGCGGAATTGAGAAACTTGGTCATTATGGATGTTGGGTGAGTTTTGAGTGAGTCCATTGTGCAAGAGAGAATGTTGTTTTCATCCCGCGGGTGTCTGACACTCTGGCTCAACTGATAAAATAGATTCTTGGGGATGTCAGCTTGACCGCCGTGAGAGAGCTTGTGAACTCATAGAGCGGGTGAGCTGTGACTCGCTTACTGAATTCTGGGATGCTGGATACTTTCCGTGGGAAGAACCAGCTAAAAGTCTGCCATGTTCATATTCTAGCAGAGATCCGAACCCAGATTTCTTGACTGTGAGGCAGATGTGCTTACCACCCGTACAGAAGTCTACAGGTATAAAGGGTTAGTATTTGTTGTTATTGTTGTTCTATTCATTGAAAGAAGATAATTGAAGATGAATTTAACCCAAAAATCCTTTCACTTTAAAAAGCTGCAAGTAATAGTATAGAATTCGTGTGGGCGGCTAGCTGCATGTGGAATGTGTTTTTGTGTTCGTGTGTGTGACAATGTTTCCGATCATAACGTCAGCAAGATGGGCTGTTTTATATTTCATGAGTCTTGGGGTTTCTTTTTATACCATACCACCCTTGGACACGCAAATACCTGCTAAATGTACAGCTGGTTGACACGCACTCATGTTTGGTGACTTGCAAATGTAAACTGCTTGCGAATGGAAATGCTGTAGAGTCAAATGGACTCTCTGAGACTAATATCACCTAATAATGTGCAGTGGCATCAGTGGGATTTGCATAATTCTCGTTGACAAGCTTCACAAGAACACATGCAAATAAAGTGTGCTTTGTCTTAACAATTAATTTGATGGGAAAATAAAATAACAGGAAATAATGCAAGATTTATATAGCAGTCATGAATGAATAGATAGATGCACTCCAACCTTTGAAATGTGTTGTCAACGTTTTTCTTTACAGTTCATGATGACTACAAATGTGAACGTCCTTGATGATTGTCGAAACAAAACGATTCAGTGAACATTTTATTTTGTTACGATTCATGCTCTGTGGTGTCCCTCATGGTTCCTTACTGCACCCATTTTGTTTTTTGTTTTTTTAACCACTATAACTTAAGTTTGAATGAATAATTAAACAAGAAACATGCATTTCTTTTCAATGTATGACTGTGATACAAAGTGCTGCTTG
Source organism: Hippocampus comes (assembly GCF_001891065.2). Classification (NCBI taxonomy): domain Eukaryota; kingdom Metazoa; phylum Chordata; class Actinopteri; order Syngnathiformes; family Syngnathidae; genus Hippocampus; species Hippocampus comes. Next base: position 1,276,677 of record NW_017806164.1, read on the forward strand.
ATCTTAAGTTTATACCAAGCTTTATACAGTGATCGGAAATAGTATTTGTCCCCTTTCCTGATGTCTGTGTTCTTTGTAAATGTTTCACAAACAAAGGTTTAAAGGTTACAAAGGTACTTTTTCACTGGACCGTTTTTATGATCATTAACTTTAATGCTGTCCATTAAAAAAAAAAAAAAAAAAATAGAAGACAGACAGAAAGAAAGACAATCCTGGAAACCTGTATTATTCAGCGTGTGCTGTCGGCAGCGTCCACACTCCCAAGTCCATTTGAATGTGCACACAAGCAAACCCTGAAGTGCCTCTGGTAATTGTCATTTCAGAACACTCCCGATGTAATAATGCCTCATTAATAGACAGCTTACAGCAAAAAAGCATGGCGTTACCTCTCCCGCTTTTACAAGGTTTTGCATGGTGACACATCTGCATTTCTCAGAAAAAAAAACAAACTATTTCCCCCCCTGTCCCATCACTCAGACGTCACCGCATGTGGTACATTTCAATATGCCTCAGTTGTTATTTGGCATGTTATGTCACAAATGTTTCTCGAGAGAAAATGTTGATTTGTTTTCTTATTTATGCATAACTATGCCATTCAAAATAATAAAATATATTTTCGAAAACAAGTTTCATGTTACACAAGAAATATATTAGAAATATATTTTCGAAAACAAGTTTCATGTTACACAATGAGGAGTTATGTTTTCATAAATATAGATAGAGGGGGATACTCAGCAGTGTAGTCAATAGATGAGTGGATAGGCTACTTTACTGATCCTGTCGGGTTTTCTGGTACAGCAACATATTTTTGTCAAATTACAATTATGTAACAATTAAATGGTTAAATGTGCTGCAGTACTGCCAACCCTCTAAAGCCGAACACGGTCCATTTGGGAAGGAATTGGACATTTTTTTTCTGAAATAATGAAAAATCACAGAATAATCAGATGAAAGCACAAAACTAAATTGCAGAGCTTTGTCGTTCCACTGAGTTGTGTGAGGTGCCATACTTCAGTGTGCCACCTCAATTTTGGACGTGATAGTGCAAACACACAATTAATTTAGGTCAGTTACGCAATGACCAAATAATGCCCGCTACCAATCTTTGCAAACTTACCTTTAAAATCGCAGAGGTGCAAGTCAACTTTGACAAGCTTAACTTGATCGGAAGTTGATTTTTTTTTGACTCTATGCAATCACCAAGGTATTGCATGTCTGGAGCCCAAACCCGGAGATGCCATTGGGCAGCTCGGGGTGCTGGAGTTTTGTACCCCACCATGGTTCTCTCGATTGCATTGAATCAGAGCTTTTTTTGTCTTCAAGTAAAGGTGTGTGGTGGCCACCATGCGTTGTGCCATGGCATCCGAGCAGCCTCTATTAACCAAGCGGCACGACATCACATAATACAATTATCATTGCACAGAACCCGTCTGCACCGACAGCAATTACTTTTTTTTTTTACCGTTGCTCAGCCATAAAGTATTATTATCATCTTCATCGTATTGTTAATTGCTCATTATGTACCAAACAGGAATCCATAATTTATGATTGTTCCAATCTAATGTGCTAATGGGAATGAATATTTCAAATCTTTGTGTATCTGCTGCTAATAGGATTGAAGTAGAAATGCCGAATGCTTTCCAATCACATTTCGCTATTTGATGTTTGTCTTCATCTGTGTCCTGACCCGTCCTTGTCGGAGCACCACGGCCATTATGTTCACTGCGAGGGTCTCTGAGCTGGAGATTTCTCTAGAGTGTGCAAACTGTAAAGGAAAGGAAATCTGAGAAAGGGAGAGGCATGGGGAGAGGGGGTTGAAGGGGCATGGCAACAACAACAACAAAAACGGGACATAGAGGAGTGGTAGTTTGATTGAAAGTTGTCTGGCCTGGTGCCCACGGAGGTTGTTCCCCCTGCGGACTGTTATTATCAGCAGAGGGACTTCCCCATTGCCTTGGCAGGGAGTGTCTCGGTTCTCTCCCGTGGAGGATGCTATTCCATTTGGGAGGCCTTGAATAGGGGTCCCTGCATCCCGTGTGAGTTCTTTTCAGAGGGGAACTCAGTGGCGTAAACAGGCTTCATGTCAACATCAGCATCTCAGACTTCTCAGTACGAAATTCATAGGCCCTGTGACCCTGTCCCCTGAACCGCCCCCCCCCACCCCCCTTCCTCAAAGAAACATTGCTTTGGGCAGGAATTTGATTTGAATAGTCAGCCTTTTGAAATTCTAATCTCCATTCAGTGCAACGTTTAAGGTCAAATGCAATCTGTCGATCTTCGTCTGGATTTTGAACCAATTTTTTCCTTTTCATATAATGACGGTAATGAGCCTTTCTTTACTGTCTTTCATTTTAGAATGGGTTATCTTTTGTGGAAAAATGACTGCATCTTATGGAGCCGAATATGAAACTTCATTTGTGTCTTTATGTCTGTATTACACAGTTCCAGGTGGCCAAGGTGTGCAAACCAAAAGAAGCAGTACAATGTGCATTGAATCAAAGAAAAAAAAAGTGGGCAAAACTGTTTAATTCTTTACATTCTACTGTATTTAATTGCTTTTAATTTTTTTTTTTTTTTTACAGTCTTCTATTATGATTCATTACTTGCTGTGTTTCAGGTGCGCTGTTAATTTCTAAAGGAATGCAGGCAGTTGCAGTTTCGGGTGATTGGCGGGTTCAATGTGCTGTGTGTAATGCGAGTAAATCCACTTTGGTGTGTGTGCGTGTGTCGGGTGTGCATTAGAGACCAAAGACAAGAGATGCAAAGAGGGGAAATAGAGAAACGTGTGCGTGCAGCTGTCATAGATGGACTTAATTACATTTTTGTTTCTTTTGACAACAGCCCTACAGTGTTGGGTGTGGTTAGTCCTTGGACATATTGTTGGGTGTACAAGTGCTGATCTGGCTTTTTATACTGGTTATTTTAAAGGCAGGAGTTCAAAGTTTCGCCCTGTTTTCACCAAGTACCTTTTCGTTCAATACACTTTTGGCATTTTCATTGTTACATCAGCCATTCCTCATTATGCTCAAGCCTTTCATTCTACTGTCTATTTTTTTTCTTCTACAAGTACATACCTTTGAGTACTCGCCAATGCAAACCACTAAGATCAATTTTGCCACTGTGTTGCAATTGTGATTAAAATGTGTTTTTCTTTTGTTCAAATGTTTTTGAAAACAAACTTTTCTCAGACGTGTCATAAATTTCTCTAACACCTTTTAGATTAACACACTTGTCATCGCTAACATTTGAAATTCCATTTGCATGTGAATCTTGCTCCACATTTCAGTTAAATGGAGCATGTCGCACAAGGCATCTTAGTTATGAGCTGTGTCAGTCTGAACTCTCGAGCTGTGGTTCCCAACCTTTATTGAGCTAAGGCACATATTTCACATCGAAAAAAAACTGTCTTGGCACATCACTTTGCAAAAAAAAAAAAAAAACATTCACAAAAAGTGGATGCACAGGTTAATTTTGTACCTTCTGCCATCTAGTGGAAGAGCATTTGATTGTTCTTCCTTTTAATTTCGGGGGTTGGCATAGATAAATTACCAAAAACATGCTGATTTTGGATAACTTCCCACGGCACACCTGATGTGCTCTCACGACACACTGTCTGTCATGGCAAACAGTTTGAGAATCAGTGCTCTCGAGGACACTAAATAAAATGAGTAGATAAGAGACAGAGAACATCAAGTCTGGTGTATATAGAAGTAGGAATATGGATGCAGTGGTACCTTATTGACAGGAGAGCGGTTTTCTCGGCTAGTGCCGAGCAGTGCAGAAGGAAGCCGGCAACGGGACACGAGAAACTTAGCGCTTATCTAATGGCCCGCCACTGAAGTTGAGGCCATCATCCATTTTGCGAAGCATACTGTAGGTCAGTTGATGAATAAAGTGTTGTCATCTTTTAAGTATCTCCACATGGTTGACATGGCTCCTACTCCACCTGCCCATGAGAGATTTGGCAGACTCATAATGTAGTATCAGTGGTTTAGTATTGGAGCATTTTTTTGAGCGAGACTACAGTTACAGACGACTACATTTTTGTCCTTTGTCTACTTTTCTGGTTGTCTCTTCTTTGTTAAATTCATTGCACGATGATACACTGCTATTATGTCACACGATCAGACACGAGTTTTTGAGCTGTATCCTTCCAAGCGGAACATGGTGACTTCATGCTCACACACCTGGAGGCCAAGGTCCCACCTAAGCAGCCATCTGGGTAAATAGTTGCTTTTGTAAGTGCCGCATTGTGTCTTAATGTGGTAAGTGAGTGGGATAAACGCAGAGCACAGCCTCCCCCTGTGAGGAGCTGGAATCATGTACTGTATTGTAGGTCTGGTGTTTACCGCCCATCTTTTAGTTCCTGCAACCAATAGTTGGCCATGAGTGGATCATGCAGCAGTCATTACCCCTTCACACACACCCAAACACATGCACACAGTTCGCTTCTTCACTCTCAATTTAACCTTGGTGTGTGATGGGGCCCACACTTAGGCTCCTTGCGGGTGTTAATGGCCAATGGAGCAGATATCGTAATGAGTGATCAATCTAGTTGCTTGCCGTCACGGCAACACATTAGCCATTCATACAGATTCAGTCCACTTGCCCAAGCAGAAGATCTGGATGCATATTTTATGTTTATCTATTACCCATCTCGTCTAAGCGGACCCGCTCATAAAGCAAAGACGTTGAAAAGGTGGCAAAGTCGACCACACACATGCCCGGCAAAAGCGATTTTTATCTGTGAATGGTAACGAAGTGATTATTCTAATCTTTTGAAACTTCCTTCCAATTAAGTTGCATCGCAAAAAGCTCACCTTTGAAAAAAAGCGCGGCGAGAGATGAAAGTGAGCATATAATGTGCAGAGAGAAGAAAGACAGCAGCGACCCTGGGAGATGAACAGAGTGTCTGTTTTTAAGTAGCTCAATCATGCACCTGTCACCCCGCTTCCTCATGTCCACATCCGTGTTTACCCAAATGAGCTCTGACAGAAGACATCAGCGCTGGTTTGTGTGCAAACAGCTTACGTGGACAGCCTCATGGAGCCCGCCACATCTTGCACTCTAATGCATTTTTTAGCTTTCGCCATCATGCGAGATCTCATTTGAGGCTATTTAAAGCCGGAGGAACTTACATTCTTCCGGATGCGGGGGGTGATAATTTAGCGTGGGTTTGCTGAGGCAGCATGAGAACAAGATGTGCCGCGTGTAGGCTAATGTGGCAGCACCTTAGCATGTCACCGTGGCATTTGTCATTATTACCTGAATACATTTGCCGCGGAACCCTGCTCTCACACCGCCCCACTGAACCCGGTATCACCGTCGTGCGTTCCGAACCACCCGAGCAAAGTCTGAAAGCAGGTTTCAGGCAAGGGTGGTTCCAATTCAACTGTGATAAATGGCCAGATAAGACAATCAGTGCGCGTGCTGACATGGTGCAGTGTTATCTTGTCACACCAGTTGCAACCATGCTAGCTTGAAGTCAAGAAAAAGCACACTCTCGGGGAGTCCGTCAATATCCAAAGTACAGTTGTAAGGATTACTTACATCTTAGGCCCTGTTTAGCCATTAAGGATCTGCTGCACATGTGGCGTGAGCTGCTCTTTCTGTAGTGCGCTGATAAATGTGAGCATGTTTCTCCACAGCAGCCAAGTGCCCGTGTTCCTGTATCTCCAGGATGCAACAATGAGTCTAATTGTTGTTCCTCTCACTTGTACAGTGCACATCGTGTGGCTGTTATTGCATCCCTCCCTTTCACCCCCTCCTCTTCCCCAACCCAGCCAGCTCTCAATGTTGGAACAAGCGCAGCTCTGCACGCAAAGCTCCCAACCACCCTAAACTATCGAACTTGGCCGCAAACACACCCGCTGGAGTTTGTGCTCGATATGTATGTGTATTTTTCAATAGGTCTAAAATTACACTTTTGCAGCAATACAAAAATGAGAGCCTTGTCATGTTTTGCTGCTCTGTGTGGCTAACTCGGCTGACCGAAATATGAGAAACGCTGACAATAAGAAGCAATGCAGGTCTAGACTGATGCTAATAGCCACAATATAAATATATTGTTAAATCTTATCATTTTTTAGATTGCGATGACCTACCTAATTATGGCCGGCCATTGTATCTAAAATGCATATGGATTAGTGATTTAGATATTTTCTTTTTCACACCCTTGCATCTTGAACTGCTTTGGTTCACAAGATAATGTATTTTATTTAATTTGATGAAAAATGAATTTCATGTAAAATTCCACGAGACATTGTTTTTGCACTGTAAGATTGAACAATCAGTCATTCTGAATGCAACCATTGTTCATCAAATCAACAACAATGCATTATCCATGTAGTGTAATGTACAGTGCGATTTAGGTAAATGAATATTTTTTTTTACCGAGCATTTTACATATTTATTTCTTTTCTTTTCAAAAAGTGTATGTAGATAATTACATCTTTTAAGAGTAAAGATACATTTAAAAACATTTTTTAAACAGAGCCCAGCTACGATGGAGGTGCATATGACAATACTCCCACCTAGAGGTGTATGGAGAAAGGGTAGGGACCAAGTTGACAAGTTTTGAAGTCCAATTCACGACAGAATCAGTACGCGCATACAGTGCCATTATTGCACAAAATACATCTATGCTGTGCTTGTCAAAAGGCTCTATTGTGCTTACATCAGGTGGGTCATCATCCACCTGATCCCCAGCTGACCCAGCAGAAGCGAGCCAGCACATGCTGCTCTCACGCTTTCACAGGGACCGAACTGCGGGACTGTACTTTAAAGACAGGAAGAAGCCTAGGCCGACTAAGGACTCACCTGTGAACCAGAAAGGCCTCATTCAGGTGGGACCTGTCCCGACCTGCTGCCACATGGTCCCGAACGTAGGACGAGTTGAGGGAGTGGGGGCGAAAAGGCCATCTGCTATGTAGGGATGTATTGTTTAAGTATTTACCGACAACCTTAATAGACTTATGGGACTTGGGCTCCACATTGTGACCCCATTTAGCAGCTTAATGTGTGTTTAATGATCAAACATGTACAATATACAGTATACATCCAAATTCATACACTGGATGCAGTATCTGGAATGTGTGTATCTCCGTATATGCAAACAAGGACACTTCAAATGCAAGTTTATCCATTCTGATCTTGAAATTTGTGTTCATTTCTATCAGTCTTTTTGTAAATACATTATTATCAGTTTGACATTTTCAAAATGCATTATTTCACATGTGGCCATCTATAGTTTATTTATTCCATCACCGTATCATACAGCGTTTGTTTACTTGTTTTCGGCCTTTAGAGGTGTTTTTATTAGCGTGAAAAATAGATAAATAGATGCACTCATTTTCTGGCCTTACATTGGTATGCTAGAACCTGTCAACAAAAGGCTGTTCGCCAAATTACTCTAAAGTGTTTACATTTTTATGACGGTTAAGGCTGCAACCTGCAGCAATTCCATTTTAAAACAACCACCGGTACGAATGAGAATAGTTTTTTTCCGCTGTCGCCATGGCAACCCCCTGAATAACAACTTAGGCATCCCAGGGGACCTCTTGTTAGCTTTATAAAGATAAGATAAGATAACCTTTATTTGTCCCACACTGGGGAAATTTGCAGTCTACAGCAGCAAAATTGGGGGGGGGGGTAAGAAAAGAAAAACTATGCAATATAAATATAAGATATAGATATAAGCATACATGCAACTGCATATATGCAGCATAAGGTGGCTGTGCTATTTACAATCGATTACTGTCTCGATTGATATTGAGCTACTGTTTCAAATTGTGTACAGCACACATAAAAATATCTCTCTCGCTCTCTCTCTCTCTCTCTCTCTCTCTCGCTCTCTCTCTCTCTATATATATATATGTGTGTGTGTGTGTGTGTGTGTGTGTGTGTGTGTGTGTGTGTGTGTGTGTGTGTGTGTGTGTGTAAATATATATGTAAAAATATACATGGAAATATATATGCATTAATAGAAAAAATCCTTATAGCTACTTCATGGAGCACGAACAAACAAAACTTATCATAACATCAGTGTTTTTCCAAATATCACAGTGTATTCGTGATTTCATATTGAGTATTGAAGCGCTTGTGACAATGGCAATAACAATGACAGTGACAAGATCGTCCACATTTGTCTTACAATCAAAGGTCAGCTGCTTCTCCAATTGGAACAATAACAGTCAAAACAAAATCAGATGCACTAAACGCAACAATAACGTACAGCGGCTGCGACAGCCAATGACCTTTGCCGTTTAAACCAAAGAGCTGGTTGTGTGATGATGATACACGCACATGCCAACATACAAGGAAACACACACACACACACACACACACACACACACACACACACACACACACACACACACACACAAACACACACACACATCTCAGGAGAGAACGTGAACATTTAATTGGGATTTAATTTGGCTAAAGGCCTGAGGGGCTTGTTTGGCTAGCTGGTTTGTGCCTCGTTTCCTGCTTTCTATTATCATTTTTATAGAGCTCGCTGAGTGGGTTAATAAGAGTGATTAAGAGAGATGTCCAGGGGCTTCCTCCCCATTGGAGACTTCCTGAAAAAAAAACACTTTAGTACCAAATTAAGACAACATGTGATCATTTTAGACTGGTATTATTCTTTCAAAAATAGAACAAAATTTGTTTCACAATGCCCCTTGCTTACCATGGCAATGCCACATCACCTCTATGTTTTGATTTATAAAATTGCTGAACCAGACTGGACCTGCAGTGCCTGTACAGACTTTGCCATGTGTATTTTTGTATACTGTATTCGTAGCTTTATAACTACTACATACAAATAAAGGGAACACTTGGAGTTACATTGTGCTGTTTCAGTGTTCCCTTTATTTTTTTGAGCAGTAATATACAACTTTATAATATCTAATAAAATACATGATTCCTTACTGCTACCTTAGCATTTTTGTGATCACCAGGGACAGCTCTAGATTTCTTTTTTTCTCTCCTGGGGCGAAAGTGGGGCTCGACTGATACATTCTGAGAAAATAATTGATCAATATATTTTAGAATATCACATCTAATGCTCGAGGGGCTTAAGTGGGCTACAGAGATTTCTGACGGGGCTAAAGTCTAGCACTATCCCTGGGGCTCACCGAAGGATAAACAAAAGTGTGGAAAGGGTGAAGCTTTAAAAGGGAACTATCCTCAATTTATTTGGTTTTCAAAGAGATTTCTGGTGAACATTTCTGACCGTTTATTTCATCCAGTTTCTCCAAAATGAGATATATCCGCAAAGTTTTATGTGTAGTATTAAAGGTCAACCATTTCTAGCCACTACAGCAATCAGAACGGAAAAAAAATCTTTTATTTGACACGTGGTGATTTGTGCCACATATCACCCTGAACACAGACGGAACGAGAAATACTGTACTGCAATTTGGGCCCAATTGCAAAAGTGTCAACAAATGCATTCGGGACCAATAGTTTCAGAAATGTTCGTACACATACTACACATGTGATATCATCACAAATGTAGCTATATGATGTGTAATACGGGCAAGTGAAAAATAAATGTTGTTGTCCGTTTTTTTTGTTTTTTTTTGTGGACTTATGCGATGTCTTGCTATTAAATTTTCACTCACTGAGAAGAGAGACTCATCCATTTTTCCATTTCCTCTCTCTCTCTCTCTCTCTCTCTCTCTCTCTCTCTCTCTAAAAAATATATACACACACACACACACACACACACAAAAAATATCAGCTCGGTCACATAACTGAATCCTGCCCGCTGATTCGCAGAATGAAGACTTTTCACATCCTGATCCTTTGTCGTCTCTGCACGCTTATTCACCCAGTGAGGGCTTTCATCACTTCCTCCTACTTTGCAGCCAGTCAGTGGACCCATTACTGTATATTAATACTCGATAATGTCAAATTGCATGTCAGGAAAGCAGCATTGGTGATCATTTCAATAATGAGAAATATTGTCCATCCCTCTATCTGACCAAACACGGGGAAAAAATTTTGCTCTCAATGTATGATGTGGGTTGATGACAAAATGGTTTGAACCTGAATTTGCTCAAATGTTGATCAAACTATCATGAAATAAATCGGTAGTTATGCTAATAGCATACAGAGGGAACCAGCTAACCTGTTTTCAACGATTGCTGGACGGAATGAATTAATGGCACTTCCATTAATTTCAAAAAGAAACAAATATTGTATTCCTTATGACAACTGTTTCACCTGTTTCAAGCCCTCTCTAACAGAAGACACAATGTCACCAAATTTAATCGTAAGCAGTGAACTCCCACATGCCCGTCCACTGCGCGTGAACATCCCCGTGGGCTAATGCATAAGCGGAAAACAGACAAGCGTTTGGTGTTTGTAACAAAGTCCTCCGTTGACCCTGACGTTCAATTTTAGCAACACCAGTTTAAAGTCCTGTTGACAAGAAGTGGGAAGCGAGAAGAGAAAGAGGATATGACATGAGGAGAAATCGGCTCCTTCTGTTGCTTGTCACTCCGGATTATTGAAGACTTACCCAACATGCACCTGGGGGAATCAGTGTCTGTCCACCCGGGTCGCTCTTGTCTCATGTCGAAATACACACACACACACACACACACACACACACACACACACACACACACACATTTCACCTCAACATACGCAAATATGCACTTATTCTCTCTTTTTTTTCACCTCCCCCTCTCTTCTCCTGGCATTGTTTTGTAAGCGTTTGGGCTCCATGTATGTCAGCCCATGTATGTTTCCACATATGTGTACATGTGTGAGCAGATGTTTGCTCGGGGCGCTCTCACTTGTCTGTCCCTGCTAGCTCAATAGGAATGTGGGACAAACTTGAAATCACAAAAGAACTTTTCACTGTGACATACTCAGCACACACATCTGAAAAGCTTTCATTTGGTCTCGACGGCATCGCCCTGTCCTCATCTTTTGGGGGGGAGGAGGGGGGGGCGAACTCTTCATTACATGGCAATTTATTATAATTTGCATTATTTCTACGTGTTCACAGAGGAGGAAAAATACATCTGTTAATAGAGCCGGCTTCTTGATAATGTCCCCGCAGAATGTGCATCTTCTCTCTATCCGATATTAATAAGTCCTCGAAACATGGCTGTAGTTATTACAGTTATTTATACATTTTACTCCACAAAGCCAGCCTCACACACCTCAGTGAGCACCAAATATATTTTGTCAAACCCTTTCATGGTTATTCAATGAACCGTGACCTTTGGATGACAATTAATGCCAAATGTATTCCCACAATGTTCATTTATTACGAGCTAATTTTACCTCGCCTGCATTTTCTCCTGCGTGCGCATCCGTGCAAGTCTTGTTCAAATGAGCTCTTCATCATTAGCCTCACCGGGACAAAGGCCTCGCTGTCCACTCCCTGCAACTGTATTGCCAAAGTCAGTTTTAAATTCCTAATGAATGTGTCTATGACAAGCAGGGCTGATTAACTGTCTCTTCATGCAGTTTTGATATAAAAAAATTGCAAAGCCACAGAGGAGCATCTGTTATCAGAGTATAAACAACGTAAAGCGATGCTGTTTGTCACACAGATTGCAAAGCTAATGAACAAGGGGCCTTTTATTGATTCCTCTACAAGCATGATTGAACCAAAGGAAATCGTCTCAAGGTCCTTGCCTCACTAAGCTCTTTTTTTTTTTTTTCAATTTAAGCCTTATAAGTCTGGAGTAGATGCTTTTCTTAGACAGTCATCACAAGATCTCAGAAATATTCCGTTTCCGTATGCACCCACACCTCCTCCTCAGCCGTTTTCCAAATGTTTCTAGTCTATCATACATCCCCCACTTACTGGGATCAGTGGGGCCATCACGCGCACACCTTTGATGTCTCCCGGAGTTAAGCTGGTTTTGAAGTCAGATTAGTGAATTGTAAACACCCCTTTTAGACCCTCAGACTCTCTGTGCAGAGTGAGAGAGAGAAGGAGTTGTGGGATTAACCCATACACTTCAGCTCAAAGGTTAGCCAATCTACAATCAGGCTACGTATTATTTGAAAATGCTCAATTGAGATCTGTCACTTTTATGATCCCGCTGTTGTGCTTTGTTTTTACCGACTCCAAGAATTAAATGACAAGAATTATTGTTCAATTGTTTGCTAGCATGCTAACACAAAAAAATGAAAACTTAATTAAAGTGGAGCACATACGGGACCCATTATATTTAGGCGAAAATCGGGATAAGTTCAAGTCAACGTACAGAGTTACTGCCTTTTTCCATTTTGAGCCTGATGGAAACATCTTGCCCCACTATCAAAAATACAGTCAGTACAGTAGTAGTAGTAGTAGTAATCGTAGTAGTAGTTGTAGTACTACAGTCTTATCGGTACAGTCTCCATCCTCCATGAGCCAAGCGTTGTGTTACGGGCCAAAACATAATGGCTAGCTTGCTAGCAAATGTCCGCTCTGGTTTAGGCAAGGCTAACACATTCAATCATTTCACTGTCAAAAGAGCACTACTGTGTCATTAATCAGAGTAACAGAAAATTCACGCTCAAGCGATCATAGACTTCTTAGGGAGATAAGAAGGAAATAGTGTGTCTACATTGTAAATCAAACAGCCTCAGTCACCAAAGGACCACTCGATGGCACGTAGCATTGTCTTTTTAACTGAGACTTGATATATTCAAACTACGGCGGTGAAGAAGAAGGCTAAATTCATTCATTCAAGCCATTTACCCTGATCTCTCGATTGCTCTGCCTTGGTCAAATGACAGAAGGGTTTGTTAACCAGCAGTGCCGTCAGAGAGGTTTTGGCTTCTCGTGTCTTGGTGGAATATCCTATTGTATTAACCTTAACAATGTTTTGGGAAATTGGTTTCTGTGTTAACCATATCACTTATAAATGGAACCATTCACCCTTATCAATTTCTTTTGGTCGCACCAACAGTTCACTAGCCATGAGGAGCGGCCAGTGTTGAACTGTTGTTTGACACAATTTCATCTGAAACTTTTACCACCCCCCCCCCTCCCCACAAAATAATCACTTTTGTTAACAGTTAAAACCTTAACAGACATCTGTGCTCTACTAAGAGCTGTTGTAGTTTCCTTTTATTTTTCTTCCTCGGGATGCGATGGAGATAGCCAGATTGAAGCAGACAGTGTGTCTGACGCACACAACTATGCTTTTGGTATGGACACACGTGTACGATGGAGAGGGCAGTGTTTTTCAGCTCGAGAAGCCCGTCTGTCTCTTTCACATTCCATTAGTTCCTGGAGCTACATCAGAGGGCAGAGGGAGTGCGCAGGCATTCCTGCAAGACGCAGATGCCAGGATCAAAAGTCAGACTGGCTCCTGTACACAGCGGGGGAGGAAGACGCACAAGTAAGAAAAAAATAGAGAGAATTTATACCGGGTACACAAGGCCCCAACTTCTTTCCTCAACTTAGATCCACATGCTGACACCGAGAAATCCCCTTCTTCCACAAATGCCGGCAAAGGGTCACGTGCTCACCTTTCTGCACCTGTGTGCCTTCGCATTTCCTCTTCTCAGGGCGATGGCCGCCATCTTTAGTCCTTTGCTGCTGCTGCCAGGCTTGATGGGAAACCGTGCACCATGCTGCCTACATCTTGCGCCTTGTTTCAGTTATTAAAAGGCACGGGACCAGATGGCGTTTGTGCGTGCGCGTGCGTGTGTGTGTGTGTGTGTGTGTGTGTGTGTGTGTGTGTGTGTGTGTGTGTGTGTGTCTCCAGGTCTAACGCTTTGGCTCCGGGCTCTTCCAGAACTGGCACAAGCCCAACTGGGTCATACATGCAAAGACTCCCTCTCTTCCTCTCTTTCACTCTTCATCACCAGGAGCGCATCTGTGTATGCTTGTATGTATGTGTGTGTGTGTGTGTGTGTGTGTGATCTCTCCCTCGGCGCGTCTCTGTGTGTTTGTGTGTATGTGTGTGTGTGTGTGTGTGTGTGTGTGTGTGTGTGTGTGTGTGTGTGTGTGTGTGTGTGTGTGTGTGCGTGCGTGCGTGCGTGCGTGCGTGCGTGCGTGCGTGCGTGCGTGCGTGTGTGTGTGTTTTGTAAAGAAACGTGCTCTAGAAGCGAAGAGGCTTCGACGTATAGTGTGTCACTCCTTGAAAAAACACAAATGCGGCCATGCATCTGACAACCTCTCCTGGGTTTTTGTGTGTGTTTGAGTTGTATTTAATCTCTTCTTCCTCTTATCTCAAGCCAGGTGAACACTACGCCACGTGATTAACCCATGCCCCGCACACCCCGCAACCTCCTCTAACTCTCACCTGAGAACTTCAGGACGAGAGGAAGAAAGGAGCTTAGGGACTTGAAGTGGTGGAAGTGGATGTAAGAGAAGTGCATGCTGACATATGTGCAGGGATGCTGCATGGGGGAGGGGGGGCAAGTTTCTCAGTGGGGGAATGAGAAAAAAGAATGAGGACAGACGGAAGTGCCACAGGCCCAATGCTGCTGTCAAGACAGCCACGGGATGAGATTTTACATCATTTCGGGGAAGACTTCTTGATCTTTGTTCCCATGTTCAACTCAAACATTTGCACGTCAGTGTAACTGTGAATAGATTCGAGAGGCCCCGGACTTAGCTCTGAGCAACAATGCAGCGTCTCTATCTATCATATTGTATGGATATCAGCTTGAACGTGAATGCCAGAATTTAACCCGCAGGAGTCGGCTTCTCTATGCTTGAGGCTTTCACTCCATTTAAGTGGCAAACGTGGCAAAAATAGGAATTCTCATTTTTTTGAATGTATGAAAGAGTTGTTATATTGTTTACTGTTTACATGTGTTTTTCTACTACTTTTGTTCAAATATTTATTGCTTAAAGGCTTTTAACACCGTGCCGCCCGTGCTATTCGTTAGCTCGTCTATGGGGTTTTGCTGTGGTTGTTTACAATGCACAATGTGCAATTCTCTTTGTTTGATGTTTAGGTTGACGCTAAGCTTCAGTTGGGAGGGGTAATTAACAACAAAAACTCTTTTTTGAAGAACTGTTGACTAATTCTCTCTGTCAAACTGCGCTACTATGAAATTTTGGGCTCGCATCTCAGAAAACTCGTAAGACAGGTCACTCTTGTGTCAAGGCACCACTGAATAAAAATAAGCACACTATTAATGTTACACTTGGATTGATTTCAGAATGGATTCAGAATTTCCAGTCTCTTATTAAATACATTTCTCAACTTAAATATCACATCAGTCATATTGATTTGGATCTCAATTTATTGTGTGGGCGTGTAAAAGATTGTGCTGCTGGTCCTAATAAAGTGGCCACTGAGAGACTCCTGTCCCTCGACCACCTGCGTCATTGTCCACCAGTGTCTCAAGTCACTAGTTCAATCCCATGTAATCACATCCACTGATCTGTTCCGTTTGAGAGAGCTTCATTTTGCAGTGTATTCCTCCTTTTCTCTCCCACTGTCTCTTTGTCATTCATTCTTTTTTTTTTTTTTTTTCCCTCTCCCTCGCATTTCACTCACTTTACTGTTTAATGACGGTAATTTTCAACGCAGGTCCGAGTATGAGCTGATGTGGCGAGGCTCTCCCCCCCGCTGTTCCTGACGAGGCCTGGTGGGAAATTGCCCAGTGCCCTCTCCTGTAGCTCGCTGTTTAGTTGTAATAAGCTGGTAAGGCCCTGCGTGCGTCCACACTCCCACATGCACACACCTCTGATTGTGTGCATTAATTACACACACAGCTGTGCGGGCCACGCCTCGCTTTTCGGGTCACTCGGGGAATCAAATCCAGCACAAGAGCTAACAGCAGACACAACAACACATAATGAAAGACCTCCTCAGTAAAACCCTCCTTTCCCTGTCCATCCATCACTCAGCTGCCTCTTCTATGACTGGCGTGACATGTGCCAGAGTGTGCCTGGGGTTCCCTGAGTGACTCGCTCAAAGCCACGGGGGGGCCCACCAGGGCGCCACCATCGGGAGAGTGGATGTTGATGTTGAGTTTGGAGGGTGGGCCGCCCCTGTCGCTGTGGTGTGTCACCTCCACAGCGATGCTGTCGCCACCAAATGGAGCTGTGAGTGGAACCCTGGGAAGAGGAACCTGCTGAGGTACTGTTTGAATCAGCTTGTAGCCGGCGGCTGACTGCAGCTTCTGTTTGATCAACATCAGTGTGTGTGTTTGGGGGGCTGTCCACAGTGAGGTTACCTTCAAATGACCATCCACTGTCAACACATAATGGACATTTACTGTAAGTGGTTTAACCTGTACATACTGATTCATTTTCTATACAAACATAGAATGGGTATAAAACATCTATATGTCGCTGTTCCAATGCCAGGTTTTCTTTTTACGCAGTTAATGTGGCCAATAACCTGTATAACTCAATTGAATTTAGTCTTTTCAAGAGGTTGAAGTAAAGATAAACTGAATTTGGAATTTTGACCAAAACGTTCAGCCTTTTTATGGCTGGTTTTGAACAGAGCTTGAGAAAAAAAAATTGTAGCAAACAAGCAGGCCGCATCACTACTAAATAGCATTTTTAAATGCGATTACGCATAGAAATTTTAAGGTTGACGATCTAATGGTCGATTGTGATAATTCTCTCGGGCCTGAGTAAATGTCTCCATCACATCCCTTACTATGTGCATCATATTGAGGCCAGTGTAATAACTTCATCCCCTTCAGCACAGGCCCTTCCCTGCAAGTCAGTGCCGATACTCGATCAAGAGGAGTTCTATGTAGCTACATAATGGACAACGGTCAGCATTAGCTCCGTCACTGTGCCCCTGGCTGAATGTGGGCAAAATGGCAAGGCCCTAACTAAGCTGGTGTGATTGAGATCAGTCTGAGACGACAGAATCAGTATTATACATGCACGCATGTGCGCGCACGCACACACACACAGACAAACACACACACACACACGGACCCAGGGGCCGAGAGTTGACAGTAAATAAAACCAGGGACCCTCCTTAATTAGCTCATTGCCCAGGGGGAAATGAGGAAAGTGTGTCAGTCTCTCCCTCATGTTAGCTACGACTCTATCAATGTGATCATGTAAGCCAAGGAGCAAAGTGGAAGTCTTTCTTACCTATTCTATTGTAAGTGGAAGTGTAGCTTATTCCATTTATGATTTGTGCTGCGCTCCAATTAAAAGAATACATGATCATCAATGACCAATAACCTTGACAAAATATTCCAAATAATTGTCTCTATATAATTGTAACATCGATTTAAATTACAGCTAGAGCTAT
>NW_017806164.1:1298892-1472757 GCF_001891065.2 Hippocampus comes
ATTCGGTTGTTATTGCCGCTACCGAAGGAGGCAAAGCGTGTTGGTTGGCGGGCCAGGTTTTAGTTCCACTCGCTGGTCTAAATGTGCACATGGAAGCTGATGTGAACTCCCTCCGGGTTACCCCCCTGCTCCTGACAACATTAAAATAGGTTGCTTTATTTCATTGATGGAGATGCTCACGCCTGGATGACAATGTTTCTATTCCGATTGTTGCAGATTGCATGCACTGATGGGTTTACTTTGTGTGACAAACCACTGCTTGTTAGCACGTTCTCTCTTTCAGATGGAAAAGAGAGGGGCGGGGGGGGGGGAATAAAAGCAATAGAGAGCAGAACTCAGCCAAGGTTGCTTTTGGTTTATGGTCCTAACTCACAAACTTCACGATGTCAAAATTACTTCTGTGACTAAGGTCGATAAAACTACAAAGCTGGCAGTGGCTTACAACATTTGCATTGTGCAGTACATATACATGTACCACCTGGTTGATGTCTTGGAATTTATCGTCAAACTTAGAACAAAGAATTACCGTACACTTTGGTTATTTAAAAATTGAATTATATTACGGGCGGCCCGGTAGTGGAGTAGTTAGCACGTCGACTTCACAGTGCAGAGGTTCAATTCCAGCTCCGGCCTTCCTGTGTGGAGTTTGCATGTTCTCCCCGTGCTTGCGTGGGTATTCTCCGGGTCCTCCGGTTTCCTCCCACATTCCAAAAACATGCATGGCAGGCTGATTGAACACTCAAAATTGTCCGTAGGTGTGAGTGTGGGCGCGAATGGTTGTTCGTTTCTGTGTGCGCTGCGATTGGCTCGCAACCCGTTCAGGGTGTCCCCCACCTACTGCCCGAAGACAGCTGGGATAGGCTCCAGCATGATGAGGACGACTGTTTGAACACCAGCTCTAATTGAACCAGTAGATTAATTGATCGATTCAAGAACCAAGCGCCTGTGAGAACAACGACAAAAAGTACTGACACATTTAACAGTTGTACAGTGCATTCAAAAGCTCAGAGAAGGTCACATTAAGTTCACCTGTAAAAGGTTTGAATACATTTTAGCCTCGTCCTGAAATCTCACCCAAAAGCCAAATACTGTATCCCTTTTTGTGAGTATTATTGCGTGTTATTATATTATTTTATTTTTTTACAGCTCCCCCTGTTCCACTCTTGTGTCTTAAACGATGACTTCACTCTCGAAATCAAATCCTCCCACTCCATGCGTCATATTCCCTTCACTGCACTCATGTATGCTCCTCTGTTTCAAACAAACATCTAATTATCTCCATGAGTTTTTTTTTTTTTTTTTTTTTTTTTTTTTTAACAAATGCATCAGAAGTTCTACCCATATTTTATCGTCTCACTGTATGCACCCCTAAGCCCAAATGACTCGTCTCCAGGATAGCCACTGTCTGTATTGCCGCCAAATAATACATAAGCTTAAAGTGAGTAATGATTGAGCTTTACTATCAAACTCTCACACCTCTGGGCTTTGGAGATTAGTGTCGCTTTTTGAGCTCATATCCCGGACCGGCTGATGTGCTATCAATTGTGGGGCCCCGATGCCCTCATGCAGATGCAGCCTAGCAGTCATGATAATGAGCAACAGGATGGGGTGCAACTGTGAGGCAAATCCTGGTTGCATGTGCTGTAAAGTGTGAGCACCTCTAAGTAGATTTACCTGATTTGTGCCGGTTTATGCCCTGATGTGATATGCAGCAGCCAGCCTCATTATAGGACCTAAACATGTTTGTGTGAGTGAGCGTAAGTTCACCAATTAGGGTTGGAGTGTGAGGATAGTGAGAAATGTAGTTGTCCCTCGTTAGAGTGGTTAAACAAAACAAGAGAGAATGTGATGAGGGGCCAACTAGTGTTACATGCTTACTTGGGTGTAATGACCCATCAGTCGTGACATCTTGTTGCATCCGCTTCTGCTTGCCTTCACTTGTCTGTCTCCGCTGGGCCCTTCCCTTCTTCATGCCCTTATCTCCTTCTTGCCCTCTCAAAGCCATCGAACCTGGTTTAACTTTATGCCCTGTCTGCGTACCTCTGCCACTGTCACAACAATAATAACAAGCGCAGATCCACAAATCCTATATTTTGGATAGATAGATAGATAGATAGATAGGACTATCATCTTTTGCTATGTATGTACAGGTATGTGTGTATGTATGTATCTGTGTATGTATGAATGTATGCATGCACATATTTGATCAAAGTGAATTATAACTGCATTTGTCGGGGACCCCACTATACTCATATATCAGCTTTTGTTGGTGGCTTGGCATCACAATTATAAAGGTTCATGATTCATTTAATGTTTAGTTTTGGCTGTAGTCTTAAAATTCTACTATGATCAGTTGACATGTCAGTCTGATGTGGAATGCATTATGTCAATGTGTCCTTGTGAAGACAGTAGTGTGCGTGTGTGTGTGTGCGTGTGTGTGTGTGTGTGTGTGTGTGTGTGTGTGTGTGTGTGTGTGTGTGTGTGTGTGTGTGTGTGCGTGTGTGTGTGTGTGTGTGTGCGTCTGCGTGTGTGTGTGGGTGTACTGCGTGGTTTGCATTTGCCAAGTCCTCTCACTGGGACACTGCGAGGGGCCTGATCGGCCGCAGGGTGTGCCGTGAGCTCCACCTCTGACAGGCTTCATACTTATTGCTCAATGACATTCCATGCTTTTCTTCAGTGTGCTCTAAGATTGATTCCCCACATATGTCTGAAATATCTCCAGAGCCCTGAAGCGGGGTGATGGCCACAGTGGCGCATGCTGAGCGAGAGACAGGAGTGGTGCCGCTTATGATTCGGGGTGTGTGTGGCTAAAATTTTGAAAAGCCAGTGAGCCGTCCAAAATCCACAGATGACTGATACTTTACCTGAAACTATAAACACTGATATTTTTATGTGTCCTTCCCGTGGAATAATTAGAACTGGTTAAACTATTGTACTAGTCATTATAGCATTAGCCTAATGGTTGTAAAATCTGTCGATGTAAGAAATTATTTTATAGAAATTAATCTTTTGTAACTCCACTCTTGTGAATTCCATGTGTGAATAACTTTTCAAACACAGTGGTAAATAGCACACGTGAATAGAAGAGTCGTCTAAACTGGAACAAAAAAAAAACATGGAAAATCCCAAGAATTAAGTCATAGGGCCCGATTTAGGCGGCAACTGATTCGCATCAACTAGATGGAGGCAACTGATTCGCTGTGGTGACCCCGGAAGGGAAAAGCCGAAAGGAAAAGAAGAAGATATTTTTTCTATGACCTTTGTTCCTTATGAGACATGTGTTTCTGAATAGAAATACAATGGCCAGCTTCCCAGATTAACTGGCTTCATTCATCCTTAGTTACTGAGAACTGCTATTGTCAAATTGTTTGACTGTATAAATGGTGTCAGGAGTGCAATGTTCTACAGATTCAGTGAAGTTAACTCAGTCAGTGAAAAAGGTGAAGATGAAGATAAAAAGGGAAATTTAATTTCAACTGTGCAGGAGTCTGGAAAAACCTGCAAATCTTCTGGTGCAGAGGTGGGTAGAAGATACAAAATTTGTCCTCAAACAAGTACGCTATTATGTGGAAAAAAAAAAAAACTACTCTTGTCCTGAGTAACTTCTGATTTATTCATGTTTTAAATAGCACATCTACATTAAACAGACAAAACATTAATTAGGAATATGCAAATTCAATCATTGCCCATCTGTATCCCTTTGATCTTATCATGTTATCAGGTTAGAGGGTGCATGAAAGGGTTAAAAGAATATATATTTCAAAATAAAATAACCGAAAATCAGGCTTGCATCTTTAGCCACAATAGATGATCTGAAATTAAATATCTTTGTTTGAAGGAGCATAATAGGGCGCTCGGCGCTGTAGGCAGACGTGATTAATTATATAATTACATGTACATTTCATGATATTGTACTTATATGAACACATACCTATAGCTAAAACTGCAAGTTGCTCAATGTAATGGAATAAAAGTTGGGTTTCTTCCTTCCATAAATACTGAAGTAAAAGGAAAAAAAAATCTTGCATTAAAACTAATCTGACCAGTGTACTTTATTCCAAACGTTACTTAAGTATTTGTAACAAAGTAAATGCAGCTGGTTATGACCCACATCGGCTCAGTTGTGACTCCAAGCATCAAGTTCATCCTTGTCCTGATGTGCAATTTTATTATTGTTGACATTATGATGATGCAATGTTCCCCTCATGGAAACGGATCGTGTGTGCGCGTGGTGTAAGTGATTGGCTTCACTTCCTGCTTTGTTTCCTCTCAAATGAGACGGGAGCCGAGGCACAGCTCTACTGTTTTAAACATTTTAATGCAATTTAACAAAGCCACGTATTCTTTTCACGTTTCATTGGGGTCCTCTACGTGTGAAATTGCCAGCGGCCTGGGCGACACGGGGGCACAGCAAAGGCGGGGTCACGCCGCAGCGCCAGATGTGGGAGGGCAGGCGCAATTAATTGCTACACATTGTTCAGTGGCTGTGTGCGCACCTTCACTGAATTAAGCAGCGCTCTCAGGGTGTGACTGTTTGAATAACGCGAAAGAGGTGTGAGGGCCTTTCGCTCACAGCTGAAGCCAAATGCAGCCATTGCGTCCAATTAGCTTCCATGTCCTCAAATTACATGCTTAACTTGACGTTTGGTGAGCGTGCGAACTCGCAAACTATTGCACAAATAGTTGTTTGTGACTGGAGTTCCTCTTTGTACTGATTTATTTCTCAAGATATGAAATTCTTTTTCAAATGGCTTTTGTTATTAAAGACACGAGCTTTTTTCAAGGCCATGAAAGTTTATTGACATGACATATTTGGGTGGACGGTTCAAAAACAAACCAATTAGGGAGAGCCCTTTTCGAGGCAATGACGTCAGCGTGCTACTGTCACCCTGTACTGCACCATGAAGTCGAGAATAGAGGAAATGCTCAATATTGACAGTCGGGCAGAAGTCATGATGAGCGTATGGTGCATTCTTATTGCTATTGGAAAGATCAAAACATGTTTTGAAATGAAGAGAATAACAAGTCTCTCAAAGGCTTAGAGTCGTAAGAGCACATCAGAGATCAATGTGAATCAGTATGCATGTTCTCCTTGTGCCTGTGTGGGTTTTCTCTGGGTAGTCTGATTTACTTCCAAATTCCAAAAACATGCATGGCAGGTTAATGGAACACTCTAAATTGTCTCTAGGTGTGATTGTGAGTGTGAATGGTTGTGAGAGCAAATGCTGTTTGTCTTGGGTGTGTGGCCTGCGACTGGCTGGCTACCAATTCAGGGTTACTGGCGGTAGATAGCTGGGATAGGGTCCACCACGCCCGCGACCCTCGTGAGGATAAGCGGATCAGATAATGGATGGATTGTCTGGTGAGCAGTCCAGGGTGTACCCAACCTATCACGCAAAGTAAATGGATACGCTGCATATATCCTGGACTTGCTCAACATCATCATCCCTTATAAGGTCTTGGACCAGGTAAGCAGCCCAGACGAACAGCCATCAATGGTGTTGCAATGTGCACCCTAGACTAGACTTGACCCTGATCTCATACTGAGAGACTCCACCAACTCCAATACACCTTTCTCCTCCACCTGTTCCCTCTTGTCTGGGTGGATGATACTGGGGGGGGGGGTATGATGGGGGGGAGGCAGTAGTGATGTTGGTGGTGGAGGTGGGGTGCATTCTGCTCCCCCTGGGGCTGCCTGCTGGAGCGAGGTGACCCAGCTTGTCGCTCGCTGACCTGTGAGAGGGACATTATGAAGTGTGAGTGGCTGTCACCCTAACTGCTAGTGACAGCACGGCTCCCGGTGCAGCTGTGCCAGGCTGCCCGAACCAGAGAGCCAGCGCCCGTGCACGGCGCGCTGCCGAGGTGGGGTGCTTGCACCGTGTCTGTAGCGGGAGGAGGAGAGGTGGGCGAGGGTGTGTTCAGGCCCCTTACGCTCTCATGGTGTAATGCCTTCCCCGTTTATTCCTGAGCTTAGAGGGTGGCCCCGAGGCCCTACGATGTGAACGTACCTCTGTCGGGTTTGAACAACACTGAGGAGCAAAGGAGGAGCTGGGGGACCAGGTGGTCTCCAAAAAGCCAGTAAGATTAGAACAGATGCGTAACATTAGCAGCCTGCTATATTTGTTGTGACTAACTTTTGATGATTATATTCTCCTGTCACTGAACAGATTAATCACATTTTAGGCTGTGAAATAAATTGAATTAATTTAAGAGTCCTTGCTTCTCTGTCTAAGTCCGTTCTGCTTATTTGTGACTGACTTTATTCCAGTTTGTTGGGAATATGAGACATTAGCAATACATTCCAGTGAGAATTAAGTAGGAAGCCATCCTAAGTGAGTTTTGTTCAAACTTGATCATTACCTGAACCCTGAGCAACTGTGATGTCATTTGCAGTTCACAGCAAGTGGCCACCTCCTGATATGGATAAAACAGGTGCATTTTGCTGCTTAATCCATATTCCACGTATTAATCAAACTACTATGATTAGACAAATGGGGATGCAGAGAACATATTGTGAAGAAACATTTTGACTTGACTTCCCCTTTAAGACAAATGAGTGACTTGTTTAGAATTGTTAAGGCCTGGTGGAGATGTGGAATTGTACTCTGTGCCATTCTAGTGACTGTGGTTGTAGAATTACAATAAACAGCACCGTTGGTGTTTATATTACTTTGCCTCTCTCATATAAGTGAAGCAAGTCATCATGTCATTGCATGCGCAGTGACAGTAAAGATCCATTTCATTCCATTCCAAAATAGAGGGTGTTCCGAATTCATTTGAGATAATTTCATATTTTAATCACATTTCTTGCTCAAATGTTTTTCACAATTTCCAAACCGTGTGGTCTTGTCTCATTTGTGTAATGTGCATTTGTCAACATATTGTGTCCACCACATTCACATGCACATGCATGTTGTATTTCTCTTTCATAGATTTATACACATGCAGATATGTTCTTTTAGCTTCGTGAGCATTGTGTTATGACTTGTGGTGCAACAGGTATTTGAACAGAGGGTGGAGCAACACATGTAGACAGATAATATAAAAATACTCCCGGGCATAAAATAGGATAAGATAACCTTTATTTGTCCCACACTGGGGAAATTTGCAATATACTCTTTATAGGGACTAATATTCCTGCAGTTTGGTTGTGACCATCTTCTGTTTCATCATCAAATGTACATCAAGTATGACTTTCTGCATGATTATGGATTGATATTTTTATTTTTTAAAAAGTTACTAAATGTGTGCTGGTGTGTTTTCTCTTGGGGTGAGGGGGCGTGGGAATCGGGCTTCAACACAAGGGAGTAAGATGACTTCCAACCAGGGTCACAGAACAAATTAAACTCAAATGTTTCAGTGTCAGATTAATAGCGTTATAATGATTTGCATATCTGATTGCATGAAGATTGCACAACTGTCTGTGTCCTATGTGTCGTGTTATTTTTGTTATTTTGACTTCAGGATGACGCCGCGAGAGTGGCTGCCTTTCCAGCGGCTCCTTTGCTGCTGTGAATACTCTAATTGCCCCACGGGGATAAATAAAGTTTTCTGAAACTGAAAAATATCCCTCTGTCTATCTGCATAGTGTCTCTTCAGTGTGTGTCAGCTCTGTGACTGACTGTCAGTCCTGCCTCACACTCTAAATAAGGTGGGAGAGGTCTTTTTGCGACATTTTGCAATCCTGCTCTACGCCTCTAAACCAAGGTGCAAACATTTGTCCTTCTGCGTGTGACCCGCAGTCACAGCTGACCTGCCTCCTCTCTCTGCAGGGCCTCTCCTGGTTGCGCCCAGCTGGCGCCCCGCGAGAGCGCTGGGCAGAGGCAGCAGGATGTGCCAGCTCTACTGGTGCAGAAAGGGGCACACCAGGCAGACAGGCCCAGTGTATGCAGCAGAATGCTATCCCCCTGGCTGCAGCGCAAACATATGCCAGCCTATTCCACGTACAATATGTGCATGTACAGTATGTTTACCGCTGTGGCCCAAATGCACGCACCACCAGCATCAGTGGAACAATGCCAAATATGTTTGGTCCGACTGGGACCGAGCTAACTGGGACAAAATGTTTGTTTACACATCATGAGAGCAAACCAGCAAACGCTGGCCTCAAACCAATCCATCTTCCCACAGCGTGTTGCGAAGTAATGAAATACAAATATTTTGCTGCTGTGCTGAAGTAGGTTGTTGCGGTATCTGTACTTTACTTGAGTAGAGACTGAAAACATTTGCATTTGAAAACAGCGACCTGTTGGCCTACTTGCTGCTCCTTACTTTGTCACAACAGACTTGTAACTCGCAACTTAAACCTCCGTGGATGACCATTGGGGGGAAAAAAATAAATAAAGAGAGTTGGTTGAGATCTGGATTGACTGACTGAAATCAGCAAGAATTTTAGTCAACATGGATGACCATTGCGGGGGGAAAAGATAAATAAAGAGAGTTGGTTGAGATCTGCATTGACTGACTGAAATCAGCAAGAATTTTAGTCAACGTTTGTCATGTTCTGTCTTGATTGTGCTCCAGCTCCAGCTGGAGAGAAGGGCGGATCCCTCCGGCAGGCGCACCTGTGCCTCGTTTCCTCATTAAGCCTGGCTCTGTATTTAAGGACTCGCATGCTGTTGTGCTTTAACTGTGATTTTTCTAGACCCCTCGATACCATTCATAGTTGCTCTTGTTTTGTTCACTGATCATTGTAAGTGCTTTTGTGTTTTTAGTACTGTATTGCTCTTGTTTTTGTGTAATTGGACTTTGGGATGTTTCGTTCGCGTGTTCTTGGTGTTCTATTGTACTTTGCCTTTGCAAGCATTTTTGGTTTCATGCATTGTTTTTCGGGGGAACCTTGTGGCCAGCGATTTCAGTTTAATCGGTGTGATTTTCTTTTAGATATTTTTGTCATCACACTTTGTCTGATCCTGTGTTATTAGATTCCTAAAACATTATTCAGTGTGAACCTACCAATGGCAACCAGGAAGCAGTAACGACTGCAGTGGAGCAAAATTATTTTCATTGACAGCAAGCACTGCAAATATGATTTTAAATTTGTACCTATGTATTTTTCAGAGTTTTATTTGAAAAAATAAATAAAGGAATTGTATCAATACTTAAGTACAGAGTGAGAATATTTTTGCCACCTCTGCAGCCATTGTAGGAGCTATCAAACACACAGATCAAGGTACTAATAGTATGCCGTTTTCTGCATCTGGCCATTCCCATCTTCCCTTCTCCCTCAACCATATTGCGACAACAAGAAAAATGTGAGCTTGCAGTTATAGTGTATCGTGTACAACAGAACAGAAGGAATTTTTCTTGCATATGCACCTCATGTTTGAACTGCTAATTGTGCGCCTGAACTGTGACATAAAATGAGGTCTTGCGTGGTGGTGGTGGAGTCTTTGAAGTCACATTAATGCTGATGTTTCTGAGGCGTGGTTGTTCAAAAAATGCCGCTAAGCACACACGACTGTTTGAACTCTGAAGTTTTGTTGCAACTTTAGAGATGTATTTGCTTCTCAAATGATAGTTCCAGATTGTACAATCGTAGGCTGCTCATGGTTACTCTATGTAATGTTCCCTCTCTCTTTACTGTCTTCAACTTTTCATTCAAATACAAGTATTCATGTTTTGGGCCAGCCATTGATGTTTCCAGCCCAGCGTACCTGTGCCCCCGCTGCCCACCACTCAAGTTTGACCTTTTTCCAGCTGTACCGTTGTTCGCCTAACTAAAGCTCCATGTGTTGACAACAGCAGGGACACCAGAAACCTTTGCACATTCAGTGTTTGCGCACAGCTTTAAAAGTTCTGGATTTGAAATGTCAATCAACAACCACATAAATACTGCAGTCAAGGCTAGCATCCATGCTTTTGCGAAGGAAAATTCATTTGCATAGCCTTTGATTATATTAGAGGGTTCATGCGTGTTCATCCAAACTTCCTTTTTAGTTGTGTGTGTGTGTATTGACCTCTTTCACACAGAGAGACCCCCAATTGTGCTCTGATAGCTCGCCGAGCTCAGTCAAGCAGAGCCTGTATGCTCAGTGGCATTTCACACGCCCAAACGTGTGCACGTAAACACACGAGTACCATTTATCTAGCTGGGGTCACATGTGACACATGCAGATGGTGGTGGTGGCGGGGGGCTCGAATATGGACATAATGGTCTCCCCGCATAAAACCCCAGCACTAAACTCCAAATCTAAACTTAAGCCCACCTTTCTGCCACCCTTCAGAGCCTCCAAGCAGACTTCCGCTTTTAAAGTTGCACACCTTTTATAATCAAGTCAGAACCTTTTCGAGGTCACCCATGCAGAAGATGCTGTCACCTATTTTTGTCCAAACACTTTTTGGGAGGTGTGTGTGTGAGTACTATACTGTCTCAGCTCAGTCAACTGTGAGATGCTCCTTTCTCCATACTGCCATCATCTCACTAATGGTGTTTGTATCTTTTCTCCATAGGAGGCAAATGAAGCTTTTAAGCTAGGTGGAGGAAAGGTGAGGAGGGGGGCCTTACCACTGAAAACATTAATTGACTTTCTGCACAGCGTCACTTATCCTCTGACTGGTGAGTACTCGTGTATTTCGGCTGTGAGATAGTATCATTATTTGTGCAGAAATATTAAACTTCAGGCAAGCCATCCATCCATTTTTTTTTTTTTTTCATGAGGCGCATCCACGTTGGGGTGTGTGGGAATCTATCCCAGTTGACTTTCCATCCTAAACTGCTCCCCAGCCAATCACAGTACACAAATACAGTATCGAAAGAACTTTTCAAGACTCAAATTGACACCTCCTGGCACCACTCTCCGGCATGGAGTCCAGTGCGTCTGCTTCCACTTCCGCATTGAATTTAAAGGAATGAGGGGAACGTTCTATTGGTTATGTGTTCCCACACACAAGTTGCACAATGGCGCAAACGCCCCTTTCCTTTCTACCGGCGCCCATCTATGAAAATATCAAAAGAAAGAAAACTCCACCCATGCGTTAGTTTGACTACACTTTGTGCTGGACTTGCACTGGGCATGAAATCAGGGCCTGTCGTGTTTCGTAGGTGGTGCTGCAATTGCAGTGAATCATACGTTTTCTTTAAAAAGTGAAAGGATTTGAATTTGAAATTTTTAGACTTTTTTTTTTTCCTGGAAAATCTTGGTTAAAACCCTAATTGTATTTCTTTTGAGGTGTTTGACTTATAAACGTCCGCTGTAGTTACAGAAACACAACTTGCATTATCACATTATTAGAATTATAAGAGGAATACATCTTTTTAATTTTGTGCACCTGTCATTGTGACACTTCTTTATTCTAGTTTGGTTCTTTTGTACTGCAGTCTCTAGCAATGTCGTGCCATTTTAGTGGAGTTCTAATGGACTTCTGAATATGAAGTCGGCCACTAGTGTCTCAGCTTGTTTCAACAACTTTGAACGTGGATCTGGTTGTGATCGAAGAGTCCAATGTAATGATGTACAAAGACTAAGGTTCCCCACCCCCACCCGTCTGTTGTACACTCCACCACCACCCACAGCTGCACACACTTCTCCTGTCACGGTGATAATCTCTTTGTCACCGGCCGTCTGTTGCAGATTTGTACGTCTGATTCCGTGAATGTCCGAGTGGCTGACTTTAGTGCCACAGGATGTCTTAGCACTGTTTCTTTGTGTGTGTGTGTGTGTGTGTGTGTGTGTGTGTGTGTGTGTGTGTGTGTGTGTGTGTGTGTTTAGCTGCTGCCATAGGTGGTCTCCATACCTTTCAAAAAGCACACGTTTTTTTACACTGGAATATTAAACCAAAAAAAAAAAAAATCCATACATAAAATCAAAATGAGTAAGATTGTCTTATTTTGAGTGAAAAAAAAATTGCCCTGGAGGTATGAAAAATTTGCAAGGCTAGGAAACTCAAAAGTAGCCTATAATTGTAGCCCCTGAAAGATTACAACAGGTCTTAAAACAAAAAAAAATGTTCAGAAAATGAAAAAAAAAACCCCTAAACGTTTGTTGCAAGCAAGAAATTCTGCCATGTGATAAATGTTTGCAGCTTGAAATGCGTTATATCTTCATGAAGCCACCTTTAAGAATCATCTACCTAAGAATACACAATTTACAAGAACATTTTGTTATTCCTTTGAGCTTACTCTCCAAAACGCTACCTTAACTTGTAAAAACAATCAGCTTAGAACAGGGGTGTCAAACTCATTTCTGTCGCGGGCCACTTCGGAGTTACGTCTTCCCTCGGAGGGCCGTTGAAACCACAAACATTTTCAATTGTCTTATCGCATCATTAGTTGTACACAACAAATGATTGGATTACTCGTTTTGAAATGAGTCAACTATAATAATTTGTTCAAGTGAGTGGAAACAGGATAGCAAAATGATTGCAAAATCTCATTTCTTATTTATTACACATGACAAGTTGACATTTTGGTGCACATTTTAGCAAGGATCATGCAAGTTGACACACGTGATTTGCTTTTGCGGGACATGTAAAATGACCTGGTGGGCCGGATCTGGCCCCCGAGCCTTAAGTTTGACACGAGGCTTCGATTAAAAGCTTCTTCCAAAAGTATACTTCGATATACTTCTTTTGACTTTATGAGTGTGTCGTGCTGTGTTAGTACATACACTATAAGAGCAGTAAGAATTATTTTTTTTCGTTGTCACTTGTCGGACCTTTCATATTTTCGAAATAGATTAATTAAAAATTACGATGTAGCATGCTTTATATGTGCGGCTGGTCTGTGCAGCATCAAAACATCAAGTCGCAGTCTGTATAGCACAACCAGTGAGAGGAATATCAATTCAGATGACATAAAGCATCCACATTTGGATCATTATGTTGCGAAAGTGCTGTGAGTGTTGTCATTTGAGTTTTGGGCAAAACAGTCAGGATTCGAGGCCTGAACCGTAAGGGAAGCAAATTAAGTGCAGAGCGCTTTTAACCAGATTATGTCAGATACAGATAAAGATGGAATTAACGTAGAAAGTATGAAAGGCATTGCACTTGGACTAATTGCAGGTTGAAAGTTTTTGTTTTTGTCCAAGCTCCTTTTCCCTTCTTTTTGCCTTTTATCCCCATCGCCTGACGACACCTTCTGTTGTTTGCTCTCCCCTTGTCACTCCACTGCAATCATCCTCGCAGGGGGCCTTGTCATCGCTATCTACTCATATCCTCCACTCCCGTTCGCTCGGAGCACTACAGCCCCTAAATGTCAGGCCTGATGAGCCAGGCACACCCACCTGCCACATCAGCTCAGAGCCTGCTAAAAGCTTTTATGGAAGCAAGTGCGAGCCTGGTGGTTGATACAAATTAAAGACTTTCTTCTTGTGTGTGTCTGTTTTTTTTTTTTAATGGATCTTGGCATTGAAGTGAAAAGTGCAAGGAAATGAAATGAGGTCGCTGGAGTGTTATTGGCTGCCATCTAGTGGCTCCACATGCTAAAAGACGGCAAACAGTAATACAGGTATGTTACTTCCTCGTATTATGGTCAGTGGCGATTTACTCGGGTTCAAATATTTATTCAGGGAGAGCCTTTATTTGTACATTTGTGTGCACAAAAATGTGTGATGCCCTTCCACTAAAAGTTAAAAAAAAACACAACGGTCACGGGATTAATGTGATGACAAGAGTAATAACTGAAAATCTAATTCTTGAAAATCAGGCATAGCTTCTTTTGTGGTTCTCAAAATTCTTTGAGAATACAGTGGTAGTGGTAATTTGTGCTGCTTAAATTTGCTGCAATCGCTTCAAACAAATGATTTGTAGAACTTCTTTGTATGACTCTCAATGAGACGTGCACCAGTAGATTTGCTGTATTGTGGCGCACATCTTTTGAGTAACTTTCTCAGGTGTGAAAGCGTGCGTTTTCCAGGTGGCATCATGTTTCAGCTTTGCCCATGAAATTTCAGTTGTGTTAAGAGGAGTCCAATGTTTTGTCCTTAGCCATTATTCGGCATTTTGTAGCTGTGTTTTGGTTCATTATCCTGTCTGATGTGCTGCTGAGACAAACCTTGCTGACACTGGGCTGAGCTGGGCAGCACACTCCACTTTGCCCAGATTTCATTGTAGCCTGCGCAGACTGAAGATACCCGGTGCCGGATGTAACTAGGCAGTCCCAGAACACACCTGGCCCTGCTCCGCACTTCGCAGAAGGCTCGTCTATCCATGCAGCCATTGACTGCACCAATGATTCAGACTGTAGGGTGTTCTTTATTTCGTACACTTCAAATATCAATCAGATGATGTCACTTGCTCACATTTGGCTGTCTGAAAGATGTTCTCCCACAAATTGTGTGGCTTGCCAATATTCATGATGGCAAATTCCATCCTCATCAGTTATTTTAGTGACATTGTTGTACCCCCAATTTCTGTGAGGAGGCCTATGTACACTAAATCAATTTTCTTTTAATTATATATATACAGGTATATGATGGATTGAATTTCAACAATTAAGTGTCCATTTTTAAAACGGCTGTTACACTCACCATACAAACCCACAAGTCCATCTGAAGGCTCACAGAGAGGAAGAATACCACTGTCTGTAATGTTAGCTTTTATTTGTAAAACTTTGGCATATTAACCAACCATTTAGATGATTAGCCCGGTATAGATGGTATCTGCACCCATAAATGGATGAATGATACAATATGTACAGTTTGCACACACAATATTTACAGTCTCCAAGCTTGCTCCTTGTTACACATGACATTAATAACAACTGAACCTTGGCCAGGTGATTTAGTGCAACACCAGGTGCAGTCTACATAAATAAACAGCACCATCTTC
The DNA here is from genome assembly GCF_001891065.2 of Hippocampus comes. Taxonomy (NCBI): domain Eukaryota; kingdom Metazoa; phylum Chordata; class Actinopteri; order Syngnathiformes; family Syngnathidae; genus Hippocampus; species Hippocampus comes. The sequence goes on from NW_017806164.1 coordinate 1,313,662, forward strand.
ACAGCATTACCTCAAACATGTCTTGATCATTAAAACGTATCAACATATCAGTCATAACCAGCTTTATGCTACCTGACTCAACTGTGCAGTGGAAATGCGTTTATTCAGATGAATCACTAAATTTGGGTACATGTGGTACACCGGCGCAATCTAACGACATCCAATCCCAGAGCTCCAAAGCTACATGCGTACTGCGGTATATCTAATTTTAATGCATAGCAGTTTTGCACCATCGCGGACTGCAGCAATAATCATCATAATGTCCAAAGAATACCTCTATGATAAATAATATTAGGTATTATTGTTTATTACTGACAAAAGTAAAATGACAATTTTTGGTTCACCTCTTTTATTTCTTTTCTTCTTTTGGGATCTCATTAAGTTGTGCTGGTGAACCTAATAAGTGGGTGTTTCGTGAAAATAATGTGAATGCAACAGCAATGCTTCATCACAACGATTGTATTCGGTTACACATGAGAGTATTATTGCGTGGCTCTTGAACTACTTTCTGGTTGACACATTGCACAGCAAAGGGGGCTTCTCATTTTCAAAAACTGCTTCAATCTTACCTCGCATTTGTGATTGCCTTAATACAGCGGATTATTTACACTCAGTGCTGCAGCAATTATTGAGTTAGCTTTCAAAGCTACAAGCAAAAACAGAAGCCTGAATGGCAGCCATAGCGGATCACACACAGAATAATTGCAGGGTTATTCGTTCTAAAAAGGGTCGCTATGGGTGTGGTGTTCACTGTCGAGCCATGCTAACAATGACGACTTGTAAGCCAAATAACGTTGTCATAAAGGAACACGACACGGCTGGATTAATGGAATATTTTCACAGCTAATTGGTCCATAAGACATCAGCGGATACTTGGAAGTCTTTTTTTATTTGGGACTGTAAGGGTCCTAAGATGCAGCTAAGGAGGCCAACCATAAACACGCACACACCATCAAATGGTATGAGCTTGTTGTGACTGCACTGGTGTCGTTAACTCAGTTCACTTTGGAATTATATACACACATAAAGAAGAAAAGCATGTGGATTTGAGTGAGTGAATAAGAATGGAAAAAGCTGAATACTTTTTCGTGGTTCTGTCTACCATCTGCTGAACCCGATTTTGGATGACGAATAAGCTGCATCTCACTACAGGTTTTAATGCTGAGCCATAGAAGACTAAGCAAACATAAAACATTCACATTGAAGAGATGTTCTAGGAAATGTGTTTTTGAAACCCGGTATGCCAAAGTGAGGAAACCATGACTTGGAGTCTTCAACCATGCAGTCACTGTCAGTTGGTCTTAATTATGAGGAAATATACTCAAAACTGTTATTGCTTTCACTGGACGCGTATAAGGTACAGATGCATCATTTCGACATCAATCCCCCACTCTTTAACCACATACTTGCTGGAAGGTATCGACAATATTTGAAACATCTCTCAGTATGATGCAATTCAGCAGTGTTTCTCATTACGTTGTGCATTTGTACCTTAGGGAGAGTCCAGTGTGTGTCCTTTTTTTTAAATGGCAATTGAGCGCAAACCGCTGCATCTGATAAAGGCCACTGCAACTTTACAATTTGGAACCAGAATTTTAGATATCTAATTCCAGAGGCATGTGTGAAAGAATTATTTTTCTTATTACAAATCAGATTCGTCTGCTTTATCTACCCTTTTTCTTTAAGGTCTGAATTAATGACTGTACTCCCAACTTTCTTCAATTCCCTCCGCTGGGCCAAGCTGGAGGACTTAACGGGTTCTAAGAGCGGAGCTGGAGTACAGCGCCTCAAGGCCGAATAGGTGGCGGACAGCGCCCCCTGGTGGACATAAAGAAAACACGTTTTAAAAGGAAAAACAAAACAACTCAATATGTAGAAACACCGCCACCTAGAGGACATGTGATTCGTGTAAATTGGCAGTGACGTGCGATGAGGTTGATTGCTGGTGAAGCACTGACATTACACTTAGCTTTACACATTTATGAGCCAAACAGAGTGGTGTATTTGTCATTAAATTCGCAGCCTGACACACACACACAAAAAACGGTAGACTGGTATAGTCTGACCTGATGTTTGAAGCAGAACTTGGCTGTTATTAAGAGGTAAGGAGAGCACATAAAATAAGGCCTACCTTGACAGTGAGCATATCTTGTCTTGTGAGGACTGTATCAGAGAGCTGGTCTCTCCCCACAATCCAGGGATGGCGAAGGACCTTAAAAGAACAAAAACAAATCGTATGGTAATGCCAAGGCCGTATTCGCCAACCAACAAAGATGCGCGTGTAAATAATGGGAAGAGAAAATATTAAGCATTCTCAATGCTTTTACTTCTTATACAAGATGACAAAACGTCCTATACAGTCACAATATTCTGCACACCACTGAGGGGGGGAAAAATCTGTCTTTAAAAGTTAATGCTCAGTTGACCTTATTATCAGAGATTTTTTTTTTTTTTTGGTGAAACTTGTTTCTATCATTGTTATTTTATTTGGTGGTAGTGTAGGTGAAAATATATAATTACAAATACCTGGGGGGCAGTCAGGCGCTGATGGGGGTCCACATGGAGCATCTTGGTCACAATGTCCTGTTAAACACACATGCATACATGCGCTGTCATGCTGGACTGAACCACTAAATTCAAGCAGTATTTATTTACATCTGTACAATAGCACAAAAGTGTATCGAACCTTGGCAGCATCTGACACCAGCTCCCAGTTACCTCCACTGATGATGAATTTACCACAACCAATTTGAGCGAGAATTTCTTCTGCCGAGTCTTCGGGACTGCTGGCAAAAGGACTGAAACTTAAAAGTAAATAGGAAGGTGTGATTCAGGACAGAGAGACATTCAAAACAGGGGTAGACACACAATCATAGAGCCGCATAAAAGTCACTGAATGAACTTGGAAGCTTACCCAGCAATCATGGTGTACAGTAAGATTCCCAAGCTCCAAATGTCACATGCAGCATCATAACCCTGCTTTTTTAGAACCTGCACACACACACACAAAGGGCATGTCCAAATAATGTCCAACGTGTTTAATTTATGTCATGATAGGTTCACACATTCAAATACTAATAACACAGAGAAGCTCAACTTTATTAACTTACTCAAAAAGAATTAATCAGGGGCTTTCTAGCTGGAAGAAATCACAATACTAGACCGAATTCTGTCAAATGGTGGCATACAGAGTACAGGACATTTTGAATATACATTTAATAGAGGACCACAATGCTCACCTTAGAACCAAAAGTATTTGGTCACCTACTTTAACTCGCATGTTAACTTGACTTCCGCTCGCAGTCAGTCCCCTTCACCTATTTAAAGCTCTATTGATGGACTTACTCATTGCCAGACTGTAATGCCATTCGCATATGTAGAACCCAAGGGCGACCAACACCTCTTCGTGGATCGATGTTCCATTGCCGACCCAGTCAGTACCGTCATCGTACCAGAAATTCCCTTAGCCTTTCGGCCATGAGTTCTGTCTTAGCACATTATCCTGTCCCAATGGCTGGGATTTTGCAACAATGACAACAAAATGTGAGTTTCCCTGTCCTGCTTCCTTTCAATCATGGAGCATGGCATGACCTGGCCCCTAAACCCCTTCCCAATCTTTAAAGGCTCTTTATTTGGACTGTATCTGGACATTGCAGTGAACTTTGTGCCAGCCATTTGTGACTGGACTTGTCACAGTTCTTTCGAAGTCATTTCCAATGAGTTGGTGTACTGTACTTGGGTTCTACTGTTCTACTGGGTGTGCACCCGTGACAGCACGCAATGAGTGAGTCATCAGCAGGGCCGCCGTGATTGACTGGCAGAGGTGGGAGTGCTGACTGGCTGTAACGGATTGTGACACTTTGGCTTTTCTGAGAGAGCTTTCCACAAGGCTTAGTAGTGCACTCACGTGCAAGTCAAGGCAGGTGAACGAATACGTTTGGCAATTCAGTATAATTTTTTTTTAAAAATCATTCATTTATTCATGAATAATTATTGCCGCTTGAATTTGACCTCTGGTGCCATGAATGTTGCTGTGTAACATGGCGTCATCAGTAAGCCATTTTCAGCTCTCAGCTGTTTGGCAAAACCAAAATCGCATATCCTGATGCATTCTGGAAGTCCTCTGTCATCACAGTAGTGAATGTTGCTGGGTTTCAAGTCCCGATGCACAACCTGAAAAAGGCATAGCTTATATTTTACATGATGGTTTTTTTAATTGTGATTTAAAACATGCCCTATGACACAATTCCATTCTCTTCTCGGGGTTAAAGAAACAGCTGCTGCATTAATCTTACCCCCTGGGAATGTAAATATTCCACAGTCTTGGTTAGTGTGCAGATGATGTCGGATGCATCTTTCTCAATGAAATTTGGCACGGTCAACACTCTGTCGAGCAGCTCACCTCCTCTCAACAAATTCTGAACCAGGTACACACATTGGCCATCATCAAACACCTAAAGATGGGAGCACATGCGCAGATATTTACAGAACTAAAGAGAACTGCAAAAGTGAATCAGCGATTGTGTCAATTCAGATTGTTTTTATTATGAAACAATGTTTCACTTACGTCCTTTAACGTGTTGATGTTAGGATGCTGTCCGTATCTTAAAAGAATCTCAATCTCTTCAGATGGATCTTTCCTTCCTCTGTCAATAATCTGCAAATCATATGCACTCATCAGCTTGTCCACAAACTACACAATTTACATAATATAGATGTATATGCAATTTAAAAAAATCTATTTAAAATGTTTATTTGGGTTGTAGTAGCGGTATAGGCCATATTCTTATCCACATAATAAAACAAACATTTTTTAAACCTCACGGACCCAGTGTTGTATCGCTTTCACTAGGCGCTGCAACTAGTGGTATGCAGGCACCCTCTAGTGCTAAGTATGCATAATGTTACTTGTAAAGTGGCTAAAACATTTTTTTTAATACAGTACAGTACATTTTTAAGTATCATATCTTTGCTTTGAACCTGTATTTTAATGCTGGTCCTCATGGTGATGTTGCTACCGCATATTTTTTTGAAGTGGCACTGCACTAACCATTCTCATGGCCCCTGACATCCCATCCATCCATCCATCCATTTTCAGATCCCCTTTATCCTCACAAAGGTCGTGCGGGGTGCTAGAGCCTATCCCAGCCGTCTTCGGGCAGTAGGCGGGGGACACCCTGAACCGGTTGCCAGCCAATCAATCGCAGGGCACACACAGACGAACAACCATCTGCACTCACACTCACACTGAGGGACAATTTTGAGTGTTCAATCAGCCTGTCAGGCATGTTTTTGGAATGTGGGAGGAAACCGGAGTACCCGGAGAAAACCCACGCATTCCGACTCGTATAGCGACATTTGACTTTCGAGGTCCCGTTGTCAGTTTACCTTCACTGAATATTCCACAGCAGTCACTCGATGAAGACATTTCCTGTAGACCGAGTTGGCTGCCTGGCCAACTTCCTCCTTCAGTTCATAAATGTCACTGAAGGCCACATCGCCACGGAGATGCTACAGACACACACGTAAAATTATTTTAATTGGTCTCATCGATTGAGAGTGCTCTGTTGTGGCAATGGGTACCTGTGCAAGAGGATTAATGGTGTTCCCTTCCGGGCGGGAAGGCGGAACGCTGGCCACACTTGGTTCCTGACTTTGATTAGTGGCAACAAAACTGAAACCACGGAACAGTTGGTGTGTGTTTGCACTGGGCGGGATGCCAGGAGAGTCTAGATCGGCAAACACATCCGCAACCACATGCACAACCAGACACCTTGATTTTTTTATTTCATTTGGTTTAGAATGCAGGCATGTGAATTTCGACAAGTGTGTTTTGTGGCTACCGGTAGGCGTTCTGGAGGTGAACTCTGGGTCAAAGTGAAAAGTGTCCTCGGGTCTTCCGACTGTTGGTTTGAACGGTGGCCTGATTTCCTTCCTGTACAACTTCTAAAAAAACCCAAAACAAAACAAAAACAGTTCAATTGTAATTAAAATAGAATTAGATTCCATATACTGTACTTTATTGTCAGTATTCTCAGTGCAAAATAATTTTCTTCAAAACACATTTGACCCAGAAATGGAACCATCTAGTAAAGAAAATGATAGAATGTGATGTTTTTATATGTATAATATATACGGAGAAATCTCTTGCGATAACACGATTCATCTTTGACAGCTTTGCTGCTGTTGCCTGGATTTATTTCGTGCATTTTTTTTTTTTTTTTTTTTTTTTAATAGTGCGTTGTGTTCTACAGCCTGATTGGCTTAGGGACTTTAGACTAATGGCAACAGCCTGCGCGGCCAATCGCTCTACAGTCATGTATAAAAGGAGAAGTCATCATTTATTATGCAAAATGTTTTCAAAGCCACCCAAAGTTTCTCATCGAAGTGCATAATACAATTTTATGTTTGCACGTCTTGGCGTATGGCGCATTAAAAAGTCTGTGTGCTCACATTCCAGTTGATCGACGCAAAGAAACAGTGACTTTTTATTTCGTCCACTCCATCTGGTCCTGCGCCTGTGAATCACAAATTTAAATAAGTTGAGCAAACAGTGCTCAGGCGAATGCCCCCACGATACAAAATGTAAAAAAAAAAAAAAAAATGGTGTCATTGAAAATGATTACTTTTACGGGTACATTAGAACACCACCATACCGCAGTTTATTTAAACTTAATTCTACTCATAGTTTTGTTTTCAATTTCAAAAGTTTTACTGCGATGAAAACGACAGTAATTGTACAATACATCATAGTACCATGGGAAGGGAAATGAAATTGCCCACAGTGATGCTGTAGGTCTGAAAGGATTGATGGTTGCTGATACACAAGGTCTAAATGAGTTCGATGTAGGCAATACCTAGACGATTAGCAGGGTTCCTCTTGAAGAGTGCTCTTAATAAACTCTGTACCTCGGGACTAAGGAACTGCGGCATCCCCAATTTGGCCCTTCAAAGACAGAAAAAGAAACATACTTATTGAGGCATGCGTGGTAGTTAGTTTACCGTTGGTCAAGAGGTGCAACCATACTTGCATGCAAAAGACAGAACACAAAAACTACCACAAAAACAACATTGCAATCATAATTCATTTAGAATAAGGTAACTTAGGGATGGACATTTGACCTTGAGGAAAATATCACGCAATCTTATCAAATTAAAAAAAGATATGTACGGTCGTTTCTTTTGGGACGGGAAAATCACTCAAAATCTTCACTGCTCTTGTTTCTATAGCAGGGCAGAGTAATGCTTGCCCACAGGAGATTCCATAGCGGAGGTCTTCATGGATGTAGTTCAATTTTCCATAGATTAAGTCATGTTGCTGATCTTCAGGCCACCAATTGAATAAAAACAACAGCACCAGGCTGTTTTTCTTTTGCAGTCAAGGGAGGCGTGTGCTTCAATTTGTCTCTACTGTTATAAGATTAGGTTTATGAACAATCAATTCATCAACTCATTTATTCCCATCCCCAATGAAAGTGTATCGCTTCTTCATCTTACTTTAGAATAAGGGCCATTGTTTCTTTACGGTCTTTGCCTTGGAATGGCAACGATCCTGTCAGCATCTCAAACTGCAAGACGGACAAGAAGGAGTCATTAGAACAAATTGTACTTAGTATGAGCTAATTTATATTCTTGAAATGCTCATGCTTCTTTCATCCTGCAATCAGTATTTCATGTAAGGAATGCACATTTTTTCACTCCTTTTTGTCTTTCAAACTGGTATAGTTCACAGGAAGGGCTTTCTGATGCTTTTCGTTCCATGACAAAGTGACGACACCCTTTCCCGGTGCCCTGATGTGGCTGCCATCTATCAGTGAATGTGAACTAAGCCATTGGCTGACAAAAAGGCAAGCGCCACGATGACTGAAAGTGACAGAATATCATCTTACAAATATGGCGTTTCAGCATATTTTCTGCCAGAAAAAAAAAAAACGGCAATTGAAGAGATTCAACAATGGGGCTAAAAGCAAAAAAATCTTACCATTAGCACTCCAAATGACCACCAGTCTGCACTTTGTGTGTGGCCCCTCCTGTTAACCACCTCTGGAGCCATATACTCGATCGTTCCACAGAAGGAATATGCTCTTTTATCATGGTCAATGGCTTCCTTACTCAAACCAAAGTCTGGTGACAGAGAAATGGTTCCGATTTAGGATGAGAAGGAAAAACAAAGTCAAGGTAGGAACACTTGGTTGTACTTACCAGTTATCTTTATATGTCCTTCTTCATCGAGAAGAATGCTGTCGAGAAAGACCGAAATTGTCAGATTAATTCAAGGACTGAAGAATCGAATGATACAGAGCTTTGCCAAGGACAATGTAAATCACAATGTTTAATAGCTCAAACTAGTGCAATATAAGGATGGGCCTCATAAATGATTAACGCATTAAATGACTACTACAACATTTGTGTTGGATGTTTTATTAATTATGTCTTGAAGAGATTGAGGCTAAATTTAATGCACCACTTGACTGTAAATTAGTGGTTGAAAAAAAAAAAAGTTGTTTTTTTTTTTGTACCCGACTATAATGTGATGAAATTGACTCAGTCGATTCATCAATGACGTCAGTGGCATTTTCTTTTAAGCACAGTACAACTGTCCCCAATCCTTTTTGCCCCCCAAACTGATTTCACGTCAGGACATATTCTGACAGATCGGCAAAGGTGTTAATAAAATAAAATGAATTAAGCCACAACTCAACAATACACTGCAGGTAGTTGTTGTAATCGGTGGAAGCCCTGGGTTTGTTTCTTGTCAGCTAAGCAGACAATTTCATCATATGTTTCATAAATAAAGCATGTTGTAAGACAGGACGTCATAGTCAGGAAAAAAAAAAGCGTTTATCCATTTCGATGTTCCCATTTCACTTGTGATTTTATTAGATTTAAGAATAGACTGGCATATTTTGAAAGTGGCTGTGCAAAACACTTGTCGCATAATTTGTCATGAATGAAAATAAAGCTTCACTTTGTGCCGTTGCCCTCGTTCCTCACTGTCAGTCCCATGGTCCTTTGGTCTCGTGGGTATGAATATTTTAAGACTAGCAGCAACCGGACTAGCGGACGACGACAACATGAGCCTAACTGCTTTACTCATCCACAAATTACAAAGTACAACTACCTTATTTTCATATTCTCGAACTTCTGCAGAGGAAGCACATCGTTACTCAGTTTCCTTCCATTAAACTATACAGGCTTGTTTTAGTCATCCCTGCTGGCAGGCTGACAGTTTGAAAGGTCATACCTCTTACACAATAAATGCAACTATATTACACCCCACCACTAAATCCGACATTGTAAAAATGTGGATTGTGGATTCTTGCTGACAAATGATCACACTAAGCCCGCAACAAACACCAACCCCACTGGCCGAGGTAGCAAAAAGAAGAACTAAGGGCATTCATACTTTTCAGGTTTGAGGTCCCTGTAGATGATTCCTAAACTGTGTAAGTGGTCCAAGGCCAAAGCCAATTCTGCCAGGTAAAACTTGACATCCTCTTCGGTAAACATCACCTGGAAGAAAAAAAACATGTCGACACATCAACAAAAATGTCCAATGCAGTGATGCATGCAGGGACAAAGTGTACTCCAGTACAGTCTTCTGAAGTTTCTTAAATCGGTGTTCGACACAAATGCTGAACGAAACTGGCTTGACATTGTTTAAAGCTGACAAATACCAAACTAACCTCTTTCGACAGACGAGTGAAAAGGTCCCCCCCTCGGAGAAAGTCTAGGATTAGATAGAGCTTCCCTTCTGTCTGGAAGGCTACACACACACACACACACACACACACACACACACACACACACACACACACACACACCAGATATGACACATCCGGGCTTAACAACTGCGTTAGGGTTTTAGGATAATCACCGCGTTCTTTCTGAGCATGTATTTAGAGTTGAAAAGGTGAAAAAGTGAGCATGTTCCAGCATGGTAAAATTGTTAAATAACAGCTTTAAGTAAGGACAAAACACATATCTGTTTGATACATTGGGTCGGTGAATTAATTCAGACTTACCATAGTGTAGTTTCACGATAAATGGGTGGTTGACCTCTGCCAAAATGTCTCTTTCCATTTTGGATCGCACACGATCTCGGACTTGGAGGGCGATAGGAAAAGATTTAATATTAACATCCTTGTGGTAAATCTCTAATAAAATGTCCATTGCAGGACAAAATGATATTGATTAAAAATGGCAATTACGAAGTAGGATTAGAGCCACCCCGTACTGTGCAATAAAGAAACACGATTGTGACGTTACCTCATCACATCCATCTCAAGACAAGGCCACTTAAAGTCAATGGGGTCCAAGTTAAGAGGGTTAAGGAATACCGTAGTGCAAAGACAACGAGTCAACGCAAGACAACTCAGGCTCGTTCGTTCACAATAACGCTGCATCCTCATTGACAATAATCTCATTCAATACCAGTTTATCTGAATGAAAGGTACAAACTAACCTCGTTTGCTCAAATCCCCTTGAATGTAGGGCGCTCGGAGTTCAGAAAAACCGTGGAGATCGAAACAATCAATGAATATTTGTCATTTTAAGCGCACCGGGAATTGGAAAGCAACAAGTTGCCATAATCATGCGGGATATTTTCATGATTGTATGACTAGCTCACATTTTTGCTTGTGTCTAACTTGCTTGTCGACATCGTAACCCATGTGTTACAATTTCTACAATTTTTGTAGATTTTTGCGTATTGTCATCTTTAAATCAAAGACAAAGCATAAAAATTGTGTGATATGAAATATTCCAATTCATGTTTTATTTATATAGATTTATATTTATGTTTTGGTCATAGCACAATACCGCTTTTATTGTCCATAGAGGGCAAAAATACAAAGAAAAAAATAAGAACTATATGTGTATGTATAGCACTGATGCCACTGAACATGTCGAGTGGTTGAAAGTAAAATAAATATTCAGGAATAATACTTTTACAATTGTTGTAAAATTGTATGTTGCGTTATATAAACTTATTTACATCGACTGCAGCATATATTAAACATGTTTGAACATACTCGCAAGTCCGTTTGAACTTATTAACCAAAGTAGTTTTACTCCACATTGGCATCTCGATGCTCCCGTAAAAGAGTTCAACACTAAAATTCAATATTTTTTTCTCAGCTTTTGCACGTATTTATTGCATCCATAAAAGAAACCATTGAAATCCCCTTTTATCGGGTCTTAAGAAGTAATTTGCAACCTTACCTTTCAGTGTGGCTTTCTTCAGGACTTTCATTGCATACAGTTGCCCTCTGTCCACACCTCTGATCTTTCTGACCAGAAACACCTGAAAATGAGTCCATCAATCAGCGTTGTCATTCGTGCATGACAGCAGCATGTGATTTTGGCAACTCTCGGATCAGGCTCAACGTTCAATTAGTGACCTTGCGAAAACGTTATCATAATATAATAATACTTGCAATAATATGCCGGCTGTTGCTTCTTGCCTCTAAATTTCAACATACTGGATCAGCCATGCAAGTGGAAAAGCACGCAGATGGGAGTCGACATCTGGCCGGCTGTCATGGATTATTATTTAAATGATCGCGCAAAGTGTAAAATCTTTATATCCGCTTATCAGACAGATTTTCAAGATGTACCTTTCCATAGGATCCCTGTCCAAGCACCTTGAGTAGCTGGAACTGAGAGGGGTCAGCTTTCTCAAAGCCTTCTTTCACATGGTGGCTGATGTCAATCTCCTTGAGTATGCTGTCATCCTGGAGAGAAAAAAAAAAAAGGAGAGCGTGACAACTTTTGTTGTTAAACTATTTGGACAAAATTATAGGGACACGACTTTGCAGGTGAAACTGGACCAAAAAAAGTTTTGAGTTATTCATCCAGAAGAATACTTGTGAGGTCATGAGTTTAATTTCTGTCTGAGTTTATTCCAAAGATGCTTGAATGTCAGAGCTCTCGTGTTCTTCATACTGAAAGTCATTCAAGCATGCATTTTACAGACCTTGCTTTGAGCATTCGGAACATTTCCCATGACATAGTCCCAAGGGGAAGCAAAGAATTTTCAAAAATGTCTTGATAAGATAAATAATTAAGATAGGCTAAGGGGGTCATTGATTCAGAAGTGTGTCTCTGCTGATGCAGGACTTCTTTAAACGATAAAACTATTCAAGAATAGGACATATAGTACCTTGAAGCCCTTGTGTAAGAATGTCAGCAACTTTCACGTTCAGTTGACCCAATGAAATACGGCATATATGTATATTTGTATATTTCATGACCAGGAGAAAGCATACATTTCTGCATCAATACCATTGACCTAGAATGGACACTGGCAGTCAAGCATCAGGTGAAGGACCTTTTTTCAGTCGATATATTCTACTTAGTGAAGCACATGATCACGTGCCAAGCTGCACTGTACTGGGTTTTGTTTACACTGTATTGGCAGGAGCCAATGCCTTTTGATGCTTTACTTGAATCTCATAGCGCACATCTTTGTAACAGAACTGAGATTGGCCAGTTACAGAAAAGACATTGCTAAAATTGAAGGAATAACAAAGCTAGGTTTTGTTTGTAAATCAACTCAAATGAACTTCACCAGTTTTGGGTGTTTGATATTTATCATTTTGACAATAACCATATTCCAGGTCTGAGTCAATAATGACACCAAGATATCTGGCTTGAGTTGGAGCTTTTAATAACAGAGTCAAGATGAGCACGGATCTTGGACCTTGATGTATGTCTTGTCTGGATTGAGCTGGAGAAAATTCTGGTCTGTCCACTTATTAATTTGATGAATACCCTGAATGAAAGTAAGGAACGACAACACTGAAATATATAATTGCATGGCATCTGCATAAGTATAATAAGATATGTTGTGGTGCTCAATTAATTTGAGCAAAGGGCAGCATGTTCATGTTAAATAGAAGTGGCCCAAGAATGGACCCTTGTGCAACCTCGCAAGTGATCTTTGTTCACTCAGACTCGTGACTGCCAATTGAGACAAAGTACCGGTATTCCCCAGCAAGCCAATAAATCTTCCCCGTAGATCTTCAAAGATAGAGACAGCCGTCTTCACCATGCTGCTTCTGCCATGTTAGAGAGAACCTTCACTTTGCACCACTGTTGCTGAAGTGCTTGCTCATGGCGTTGTACATGTATCGCCGTTGAATGACTGTTTTTGTTTTTGTTGAAACATTAGTATTTATTCAGTATTCACAAAGTGGTCAGTAAAGGTGAGTCAGCCAGAGGAGAAACAACCGCATGACTCTCCAGTATTGGTCTCCTGAATGCAAATTTGTAATTCTGGTCTTTTCTTGCAGGGACATGAATCAACCAGGCATCATATTCCTGACACTGACAAACAGCCTGACAGGTAAGTGAACTGGCAGTGGCATACATACGCTATTTGGAGACAAAAACAATCTGACAAAACGAGCTTCGTTTGTACAGTATTGCATTCCAGCACAAATGTTTTTCATCTATTTATATACCGAAATACAAAGTGAGCCGCTAAACAGCATGCTGCCACCCTGTCCTGCTCTGATCTGTTTGGGCTATAAATAGACATCCCTTGCTGTGGCATCCACTGAATCAATCTGTCTGGATCCATTTATCTATCAAGCGGACTGCCCGCTTGTTTGCTCATCTGTCCGATTGCATTTCCGAGAGGCTTGCCTCTCTCTCAGGCAAAGCAGTGGCCTTCTGCTGAGGTGTCCTAGACCCCGGACGGACAACGACTTTGGTGACACTGCAGCAGCAGTGACCTCACGCCATCCCACAACAAATCAAAGGACAAACAAGCAAGGTATTGCAGCACTACCATGCTGCTTAATAGAAGTTTTTGAATATCCAGCCATGGAATGAATATTTTAAACACCTTGAATTCATGTCATCCAAGCTTTAAACAACATATCAAGTGCAAAAAACGTATTGTGAAGTTTTACAAACAACTAATGTGATTTGGATGTGCCAACTATAATGCAGGCTGAATTGTTTATATTGTCTTCAATTATTTGTTCAGTGAAATGCCACAAATGGGGAAAATATCTCTTGAATTTGTCAAGTTTAAGGTTGCGAAATCCTATCATGCACTGAAATTAGGAATTAAAACAAATGTTCTTGTTAGCATATACAGTACATAAACCAAATAAACTACGAACTAATCGATTAGGGTTGCATCGTTTCAGCTTCAAATCCAACACTTTGTGCCATACGGACTTTTATTCTCCCTCCCGAATTTTCGCATGCGTTACCTCACATATTATGAGATCCTAAGGATTAAAGCCTCGTTAATTACACCTGACGGATCCAAACGTGACCCACCTCCAGCTGACAGAATCCCGTCGTGGTCTTGTTTCGGGCGGCCTTGTTCTTCAGATAGATGGAAAACCATCTCTTCACTGTGAATTTTCGCGTGTTGGTATCCATGGCAACGATCAGCCCTGCGCATGCATCCCATTTGTGAAGGACATCTCCTCTCCGTGTGGAGGTAAACGAACGAGCGGATGATGGTGGCGTCTCTAATAGCGAAGCGATCCCCTCGCTCGTCCCGTCGCGACGCGGTCGAGGTGGCGTGTGAATTTCGTCATTATCTCCGTACACTCCACGATCGCCGCCTCAGCTACGGAGCTGTTGATCCCAGAGCCTCCTTATCGTCTTGTATGCGCACGAAGGAGAGGCGAACCGCTTCGAATCTAACGTTGAATCGAAAGACGGCGTGAGGAGCAGCCTAACATCAGTTCCCCATGCGCGCGCGTGTGTTGATCCTCTTCTTCCTCCCAGCAGCATGCAGCAACAGCTGGCCAGATCACGTGGTGTCACCTTGTTTGTCTCCCACTGCATCCTTTCTCGTTTAACCTCACACTGATGGGAGGGGATACATTGATTGCCACGATTCTGAAAGCACGATGGATGAAAACAAGTTGGACCGGCGTGGGAATGGGAGAAAGGGAACCACCAATGGAAACCCAATGTGACGCGCTGATGATTGCATTGATGTTTGAAATCAATGTGATTGAACCATGCAGAGCCGCCCTGTGTAAGCACAGTGCTCGTGGACGTGCGCGGAGCTGTCACATCAGCAGCTTTGCATAGCTGCAGTGTTACATAAGCGGGGGTGGGAGGTTATGTAGTGAAGGAATCCTGCACTCCACCTGGGCTAAGTGGCCATAGCAAAAACCCATCATTTAAATTTGACGTTGTTAATAATACCATTACCACAAGACAGGCCAGCAGTAAAAACTTAGGCCAAAGCGGTCACAGAATTTCCCTTTAATGGGATTATGATTCATAAAACATGAACTTCAGAATGTGTGTTTATGTGTGATTTGAGCGCACTCCAGAGTCCCGTATGGCATTTCGGTAATGTTAAAACTCATCAAGATAGTCATTAGATGCAGTCTGCTGTGTCGTATGGAGGAGATTCAGGATTATGGGCATGGTGTCTTTGTGTAGATAGGATTAAAGCTCTATAAGGAGATCATAATAATATCATCCATACAGACGGAGAAGATGCATGCACAAGGACAGGCTGAAAAACAGCATCGGCACTCACTCGCCACAACAATTGTCATGAGATTCAATACAAGAGCTGTATATCATCAAGTCTGCCATTTGGAATGCTTAAGTTTGACACTCATGATGCCCTATTATAACTGAACCAAAAATAGAAATCCATCCATTTTTCAATAACCACATATTCGGTTCAGGGTAACGTGGAGCTGGAGCCACCGATACAATGCTGTTTTCCATCACTGGAAATTACACTGATGAGCACTTTGTTTAATGAATGTCTCATGGACATTGCCCCCGATTTTTTTTTTTTTTTTTGGGAGATGACATTTTTCATAAAGCTCTTGTATTTAATTTACATAGGTTGTGCAAGTAATGAAGTGGCGAGTGCGCTCTAGTTTTATGGACATGAATTTATTTCTACAGATACCAATGACAAAAACACAACGAATCATTTTTCAATTGATATTTTACAAGGGAAATATATTCCTATGATTACCTGCCCCTATGCATTTACCATATTAAAACAGAGCACCATAAGTACAAGTTCTGGCATTATAATGACAACAATGGCAAAGTTCCTCTGCAGTCCTCTCCCTGAAAGTTGCATTACAATCCAAAAACAGTGGCATATGATTAGCAATGAACTTGGTCTGCCCCTAAATAATCTATTTTATCCCTCTAAACTAAATTATCCTTGCTACTCTTAAATCATTAGATTAACCCGAACGCAGTCTGATAGGTGAGATAACAACATACACTTCAATGCTGCTGCTGTAAACAACCCGAAACGGCTCATGGTTGGACATGCACATAATTTTTGACATGCTGAAGAGAGGTAACTCAACAAGATGAATCCTGTTGTGAAATGTTTGTTAAAATACAAATAATAACTGTGGCACAATTATATCTATGACACTATTCGAAAAAAACGGTAGATCACTGAGAGATCAAGTTCATAAAGTAGCTGAGTTGAAACTATAAACGGTAGCGACATGACAAAAAAAAGGAAACTGTTTGCTTGCCTATCTCAGCCTGCGTGCAAATCGACTTGCTACACTTACATTTAATTGGTTAAAAAAAAATGAGGATGTACAATACGTGCACATTTGTAAACGCTGTTGTGTGTTATGTTAGTGTTTCAAAGAGGCGGATAGTAAACGAGAACGTCAGGGTCGCAGACGCTGAACGCGGAGGCTCCAGCGGAAGAGATCTCTTTCTCACAATCCAGGAGAGAGAAGTCGGGGCTGAAACAAATCTCGATCTGACCCAAAACCTGCACATCAGTATTCTAGAAAACACATCAAATATTGAGTTGAACTCAAGAGCTCACTCTGAATTCCGTTTGTAGTGACTCCAACATTCAACAATTGGCTGTTTGACGCTCATACCTCAGCTGGATGGACACATTGTATCTTGGGTGTGACGCCATAGAAGTTTTCAATGACTCCTTCGATTTGTGAAAGCTACAAAATGACACAGAAGGGGAACAATCCATCAATGCATCGTGCCACATCACCCCAAAAAAAAAGTATTGGTGATTGTTATACATTCCAATACATTAAACTGTTAACAGAAATACTCACCTTGTAATAATTTGCAGATGGGATGATGTCAAATTTCCTCAGCATGCTACAAGAACAGGGGCACAGGTGGACAAATATCATCTACTGAGAAGGGTGTCGAGTGAAACTTGTTCCAGTTGATGTGTGAGTTTTCAATACCTATCCAAGTCCACTTTATGGTACAGTTCCAGCGCCTTGCCGAAGTATTTGTGCTGACTGTTTAGCGCGGGTGCTTTGGCAGCACAGGTGCCATGTTTGTACCATTCGTACTTCCTGTGGCAATAGAGTTTAGCATTTACTTTGGGGACGTAAAAACAAATCACGCGCACAAAGACACACGCGAGGTGATGGACCATTATCTCGGACAACAACAAATATTCCATCTTTAACCATTTAAATAACTGAAATTTCTGATGAATGTCAGTTAAAGGAAAGAAACAAAGAAAAACTTTGACTGATCTCCTCACCAAAATCCAGATGATGCAGGTTTCAGTAAATCGGGCCAAGAGCGCTCCATGTCTGGAAGCAGGTCCTTGAAAATAAATGAAAATATGATTGTCATTATGACTTTTTTTTACACTGACAAAGGACAACAAAATACCTCTATTTCAGATGAGTTGAAATGCCATGATGCGTTGCAAAGATTCCCTTTATCGGGCCTGCAAAAGGACAGCATATATTAAAAAAAGGGTTACGATTATTACGGCCCCTTATTCCCTTCTTGAACATGTGAAGCAACTTAAATACAGAGAACAACAACCTAAACGCAACCTTATGACGGATTTTTGACCCCCTAATACAGCAAAACTCCATATTTTAAAGTGGCCTTTAAAATGTGCAACCATCCTGTTCTCTTATTTGCATCTTGATATGACACATCAGCAAAGTGGCTGGATTATCTCGGAAAAAGGAAAAATGCCCGCTAACACAATTTTTGTCATATTTATGAACACTTTTAATGATAGGGACAAATAAAGGATATCTAATCTAATAAATATGCCTTTTGTGTACATAGGAAGCAATGTTATAAGCATCCATGCACAACTGGGTGTTCTCATTTTAAGATTTATGGGCTAAACAGATTAATGGCCAACCCATCTAGTTTCCATTTGTTTCCTCTTCAGCAGAACACACTTCTGTATGCAAGTATCACACGCACGCACACATACTCCACTGACCAGAATCCATGGAGTGTCCAGTAGCTGATGTTCGGATGATGACAGGACTCGATCTGAAATTTGTCACAACCATTCGATCTCAAAGCGCACTTTAATGCTCACAGTTGCGCATTAAAATTACTGACAGGAATCTACACATTTAACCTGCAGTGGAATTGTCACATGCGGACAACACTACAAAGAAACATTCATCCTGTGAGGGGTTCAAAACGGCACACGTCAGCGCCATCGTAATACCAACACAGCATTAAAAGAAGCCAACACATAGCAAGTTAAGGGTTAAGACACTGCACCACCGTGTTGTCACAATCAAAACCACACAGCCTCATGACTGAAGCGTCACATGACCTCACGAGTTTAAAAGTTGAGTCAGTGGCAAAGCTCGTCGGAAAATTTACATTTGCCACTTGCGAGCGGCAGAGATTAAGGAGGTAAATCATTAACAGCTTTGCATCAAAAGAGCCAGCATTAATATGCTGAACATATTTTCTACTAAAAAGGCTGAAGGAAACTCACAGAACAGAAAGTGTTGGGCCAGTGGTGGGTGAGGATGAGTTTGGTCCACATGTGTCTGGGGAAAAAAAAACAAACACCACACATACAATTCTGAATAAAGTTAGGAGCTCTTAACAGGCAACAATGCAATGAATGACGGTGTTTTCCTGTACTTACGGAGGCGACATAGCAAAGGCAGAGACCGCTGCCAGACACAGCAAAAGATGACACCTGAGACTCATAGTGGATCTTCAAAACAAGAAAGACTGTGAATGAAGAATTGTTTATGACTTCACATCAAACGTCTAAACAGGACAAAGATATCAGATATATCAAACACACTCCCTGTCTTAAAACTACAGAAAAAAGCAATCAGAATAATCAATCTGTCTAAATATATAGAACCCACAAATCCACTATTCATCAAATCAAATACAATGAAATTCTATGACCTGGTTGACTTCAAAATTGCCCAATTAATGTATAAAGCACATAACAATCTCCTTTGTCAAAATATCCAGAAGCTTTTTGAAATCAGAGATAGTTGTTATAATCTAAGAGGTATTAATCAATACAAAAAATCCAGAACAAGAACAAACATCAAGCAAAGGTGTGTATCAGTAAT
This sequence comes from Hippocampus comes, assembly GCF_001891065.2. NCBI lineage: Eukaryota > Metazoa > Chordata > Actinopteri > Syngnathiformes > Syngnathidae > Hippocampus > Hippocampus comes. Next base: position 1,333,011 of record NW_017806164.1, read on the forward strand.
AGGAGTTAATCTGTGGAATAAGCTTGAGATGGATCTGAAAATGAGTAAATCGTTGGACGAGTTCAAAAACAAATTTAAAAGATTAGTACAAAAAAACTACATAAAACAAAGTTAAGAAGATAAATTTTACATACTGGTACTTATAAAACATAGTAATACTATGGTTTGTTCTTGTTCTGGATTTTGAACAACTTATTGAATGTATTCAAGAAATGCAGTATATATAATCAATATGAGTCATTTGATATAAAAAGTAGAAAGAACAATTATACATATATACAAACCGAAAGGTGTATCAATAGATAAGTATAGTACACAAAAGGGTAAAAGTATTTGATGAAAATTAGATTTCTTCCTTTTCTTTGGTATTGGAAATGATCAGTATACATTATTGCACAACAAGGGGTAGGACTAGATAAGTTCTTCCTACTCCTTTGAACATATAACTGTGATGATGTTTGTATTACTTACTTTCACTTTTATTTTCCTTACATAATTTTTGTTTGCATTTTGTCATGTTATTGTATGTTTTATATATGTTCAATAAACAATCAATCAATCAATCAATCAATATATATCAGACGTGGATTTCTCATTAGATAAATACAGGCTACTGCCTAGGGCAATTTGCACTTTTTTTGCTCAAATGACACAAGATAAATAAACACCAGAGTTCTCAGTTACTCAGTACTTGAGTAGGCTTTTCATTGAATACTTATTTACAATTACTCAAGAACCTCAGGATAAAGATTAGATTAATAACTTCTTTAAATCTTTGCAATACACTGTTATTCCTCATCCCCAAAAAACGCAAAGGAAATGAAAACAGGTAGTGCTGTAATCATGGGGGTTGGGGGAAGGGGTGTAATAAGGAAAACATGGATTCCGTGAGAACGAAATCACCCATGTTCGTTATAACCCATGTGATGTCCAAACAACTCAGTATGATGTGCAGTTCAACCACAGCAATAATTATTGAAAATATTTGAAAAAATATATTTTTTAAATTGTTCAAATAATACCTCTGACATTAAATCGAGCATTCATGCATTTAAAAATACATCAATGCTCAGATTTCATCAGACATGATTGTCTTATATTTATTGGCCATAATTTGTAAGTCGGGCAAAGGTTCGAAGTTCAACGCTAAACCCACGACTACACACAATACATGAAATTCGAACGCTTTGTGACTCACCCCAAACTCATTCCCCTCAATTTCGCGTTGGAAGAAGTCACATCAACTTACTTTGTCTTATGTGGCGAAATTGCTTCGTGAAGGCTGCCGACTTTTGTCAGCTCATGTTCATGAACGACTCGGGGATGTTGCGGCAGGACTTTGCTTCAGTAGCGCCTGTGGTTGTTTACGTTATTTTATATACTTCCGCCTTTTGCCAACCGGCTCAGCCAATCACGGGTGCCGTCAAGCACATGCTTGGTCACGTGGTAAAACTGTCACTCCCTTTCATGCCCGCCAGCACGTCTGCTATTTAATACATGCATGCACGCGACGCAAGACAGTGTTAGCTGCGCTTGACATCATTACGTCCATAGCAAGAGGTGTATTCCTAAATTCTGCGTTTACAAAGACAACACGGAAGAAAATGGATGGATTGATAGAATTTACAGTGGTGCAATTATGCAGTGCATAACAGTGGAGAGCCCCTCTCAACCGTTTTCAACAGTATCTTTCCCAACATATATCGAGCCCGTATTTTACATAAGAAAAAACTCAGTCACAAGTACAGTATGTACACAAGAGACAACTCTCAACGTTTCAGTTTCTCAGATTTTGCTATTTATAGGAACCTGCTTGAGTAGAATTTAAAACGAAATTGTGTTTTAAATGGCAAATGGAATGCATGATAGCGCTTTATCTACTCTACACCAGGGGTCCCCAACCGCCGGTCTGTGGACCGCTTCCGGTCCGCGGGGCATTTGGTACTGGGCCGCACAATAAGAACTTAACATTAATTCCGTTGTATTTATTTTGGAATACGAAATATATTTTATTTTGAAAAATTACGAGATTCTCTGTTACATCCGTCTGTGTCACTCTTGACGCACGTCAAACAACGCTTTTCCGTCACGTGACTGATTACGCTAAAAACAAAACGCTGGAGCTTGCTAAATTAGTAAAATAAACTGCTGGAGATCGCAAATGACGGCGACCTTAAAAGTACGTTCAAGACAACAACTCTGCCGGTGTTCTGGATTCAAGTTATGGCTGAATACTCTGAGATCGCCACAATAGCACTGTTGCTATTTCCGACATGCTACCTGTGTGAGGCGGGGGTTTTGTGCAGCAGCGGCAACTAAAACAAAATTACAAAGTAGACTCGACATAAAGCACACACTTTAGGTGTCATTGTCTCCTATTACCCAAAATATATATATATATATTTTCATCAAATATGATGCAGGTTTGACACTGCAAAGTAGAATGCAGTATAATATAGTTATTAAATATGCAGTACAATAAACAACAGCGAAATCTACAGTCACCTGAATGTAAATTATGGCTCCCTTTTATACATTGTCTCTTTCACAAATCCATGTTCATCAGACAGGCTTGATTAAATGTATGAATTGCCATGGGGCTCTTATTAAATTAATGAGTCATTATGATCTAATGTGCAAAATTAAACTTGTCTGGAGAGCAGAAAGCGAGAATCATTCACTTAGCTCTAATATGTCACAAGGGACTGGCTGAAAATTACCAGCACTTAGCTACCATAGAGCTTTAACTGACCAACTTGTCATCATGTATTAAAAATAGAACTGGGATGTGTTGTCACAGTTCTAGCTTCTGGCCAACAGGGGGCTCTTTTTAACTCACTTCAGGTGTTAACCATTTGTAGCAAGCGCTTGTTACCTTTTTGAGGATATTTTACTGTGTTTTCTGACTAAGTTAAAAAAAAAAGTGGAAGATAGTTAATTAGTGGTGAGTCATTTTAGCCTCGTGTGACCGCCATGTCAGGTGTAGGCCAAGTTGTAACTATAGCTTGTTTTATAAATAAGCACTGGCTGAAGTTCAGCATGCAACATGTTGTCTTAAGACATATCAGTACTTGTTAAAATGTGGAGAGGAAAATCCAAGCTGACACTGATATCACATTAGACTAATGCCAAAATCGTTCGAGTCATTTTTACATGTCACATTACGACTGTGTACTTTAGATTCTCAGTCATTCAGGTCTTGTTAAAAACTGACAACTGGACTCTTCTTGTTTGTAGAACTCATAATGTTTTTTTTTTCTTTAGATTTTTTTCAAAATTCCAGGAGAAAGAAACAATAAGGCCAAATTATACAGAAAAATATACAATAATGAAATTAAAATACTAATAGGGACGAAAGTCGTAGTATACTGCGAGAAACAAAAAAAGCATAATTTTAAAAGAAAAAAGTCACCTAGCAACATATGGCTGCCTGCATGTAGCTCTGGACTGATGAGGGGATTGTTTAACTAAGGTAATGCAATTATATTTAATTAATATGAAGTACATTTTTTTGTTGTTGTTAAGAAATCATAATTCAATATTTTTTTTTTCTTATGGGTCCAGTAAACTGTATGATGCAGTTCAAAATGTAGCTTGGATCATGTTTTTAGAAAAATAACATTTCATTGAATATCCCTAAACAGCATCTCTCGGATTGTCCACATGGTGCAGGCCAGCTTTGGAGAGTGTGTCGGCCATTTATCACGGGCTCTTAAACTCACATGCCACAAATACTAACAAAATGTGATGATCAAATAAAACGAATGGTTAGAATAGCTCTGAGTCTTGAAGGATCCTGGTTATATATAGGCACCTCTCTCTCCATTTAAGGCCTTGGGGAGAGGCAGGTGGGGGTCCGTTGGAGACGCTGGTGGCTTACTTGGTCTGGGACAGGGTTTAGGCTCCCCCGTGGATTTTGACTGACAACTGAAGTTGCTGCTAAGGAAATCACAAAGGGTGAGAAAAGCTTTGTCAAAACGTTCTAAACCTTTTTTTTTTGTCTTTCTCATCTTCAGAATTGTAATATATTAGTCTTCCAAATTGGAGGGAAGCAGGTGTGAACATCCTGGAATTTTTCTGGCCTTTTTCTATCTTGTATACATTGTTTAAGATCTTAAAAATACTGTAATGCCATTTGAACCTAATGGGATTTTGTTAAAGCATCTTAAACATTGGATGTATGGTGTTTCATCCAGTGGAGGACTATCACATGTTTGTACAGTTTTAGCTGAGCATTGTTGAGGTTTACAGTTACAGGGATAGAGGCTCAGGTGTCATACTGGACAGTTGTACTTTTACAGTGATGGCCAGAGGCGATGCACTGACATGAGAAATTTCCTTTCAGTTGACTTCAATTTCAAAGCGCCAACAGGACAGTCTTATTTGTTGTCTTATCAAACACTGAACAGTGAAGTGAATAAATAAGGCATACCAAATCAAACAAAGCTGTCACGTGTATTGACTCGATAATTTGTTGGCATCAAGTACTCCCCTCATATTGGATTTTGAGGTGAAGGGTTATGATGACAAATTTCTGTTTGATCTGCGTACTTGATTGACAGGATTGAGTGACGCTAGACACTTTTAGTTCGAGATGGGTGAATGAATGGCAACTCCAAGCTGGGTTAGACGTGTCACAGATGTGGAAACAGCTATTTTCAAGAGTAGTATATCCTGAGTAGCATTGAAGAGGGATGAGAGATCAGAATCAGTTCAAGTGTCAGCATAATACGTGGTTCACTTAAGTCATAGTCATTGTGCAGTGTCACTATGTCTGCATGATGCAAGAAATACACGTGAAATACGGCACATTATCATTTGCCCATAGTAACAAAATGATCCTTTCGGAACAAAATTGATATTCACAGTTCATAAATGCTAAGGTTCGTTTTTCGCGGTTCGTTTTTTCGCGTTTCGTTTTTCGCGGTTCAATAATCGCGGTTCGTTTTTCGCAGTTGGTTTTTCACAGTTGGTTTTTCACGGTTCATTATTCGCAGTTCGTTTTTCACGGTTTACTATTCGCAGTTTGTTTTTCGCGGTTCACTATTCGCGGTTCGTTTTTCACGGTTCACTATTCGTGGTTCGTTTTTCACGGTTCACTGTTCGCGGTTCGTTTTTCGCGGTTCACTATTTGCGGTTCCTTTTTCGCGGTTCACAATTCGCGGTTCGTTTTCCGTGGTTCCTTTTTCGCGGTTCACGATTCGCGGTTCGTTTTTCGCGGTTCGTTTTTCACGGTTCACAAACGAACAAGAAACAATGAATGAACGACGAACGAACAAACTAACAACGAACGAACGAACAACGAACCCCGAAATTTTTCCCGTCAACTCTTAAAAAAATCCGTCAATGGTGGAAAATTGTCGGTTAATGTACCCTCTGCAGAAACAGAAATATAAAAGATGTTAATGTTTTTACAGTCTTGTTTAACTTAGATTTCGATACAAAAGACAGGCTTTAATTTGTTATCATAAATCACCCCTCCTCCTCCCGACTCCTCAGAAATAAAATATGAAATTTCGGGTTTGCTTCGGGCTCGGGCCTGCAAATCAAGTTAATTGGTTGGGCTCGGGCCGGGTCGGGCTTTAATAACCGCTGAATTTTTTTAGGCCAATCTTACCTCTAGACTGTGAGGATAATCGTTCCTGTGTTGCCAACAGGTCACGATCCGCCGTGTCACCATGTGGGGGTTGATCAAGCACGGGAATTACAACCATGACTACTACCATAAACAGAGCCAGTATGTGGTTAAAGAATACAGCAGGTACAGGATAATTACAGGTTGGAATGCTAATTTGCATGAAAGCAAAGTTGTTCACGATTTAAATGATGCTGATAGCGTTCTCACTAATAGTCGTGCTCTTACAGTTGGAAGCTTTACCGGAAAATGAAGCCATACAGCTGAAGACCACAGAAATTCATTTAAATGCGGTTTCCAAGGCTACGTCAAGCAGAGATTGAATGTTTTTTTGGGGAGGGAATAGTTGTGTCCATCCTGACAGCCTATATTAAGAAGAAAAGGAGATCAAGTGTTGCTTTGAGCTCTTTGATTCCCTCACATGCATTCCTTGTGCCTTGAAACTCTGTTTAGTGTCTTGTGTTTGTTGTTGTTTGCTGTGATTCACTTCACTTCACTCTGGAAAAAAAAGGCTTTCCCTTACTCCTCACTTCGCTTCTCTCTCTCTTTCTTTTTAAATCTCTTGCTCCTATGTAGCATGTCAGTGCTCAAAGCTGTCAAATGGTGATTTTCTTTGTTGTGTTCGCTCCTCACATAGAGCTAATGTTCTGACACTCAAATCTGTTTTTAATTTAATTTCAATTTTTTTTTCTCAAAATATAAATATGAAGGGTCTACCAATGCAATATAAAATGCATATTTTAGTAGGCCGTTCGGCTAGGTGCAATATTTTGGAATTGATAGCTGAAGGGAACCCATCGAGGGTTGCAAAAGATAAATGATAAATCTGTTCTGAAGTGATTTCATTTTGTGTCTGTTGTTTAGCTCCGAGGAGACGGTGGATAGATATGAATATAAAACACGAGCTCACATCCAGGAAGTGGTAAGAACTCTCTCACTTCCTGTTTTTAAAATGATTTCAAAACTGGAATACAAAAAAAAAAACCTAAAACAAAAAATAACATCTACAGTATGTTGTACTCAGTACTTATGGGCATTCTTGATTTTCTATTTAGTTGAATATGAAGATGCCGCACAAGTACGTGCGAGAGGAGCCGATGATCAGGGGGCCATCCTTCCTGGTCCGACTCAGGTCTCACACCGTCTTTGAAAACACTCCAATCAACCTTTTTTGTACTGTGGAAGGCTATCCACTGCCTATTGTGAAATGGTGAGGTGAAGAAAAAAACAAAAAAACATCTGGAGTCCTCATCTAAAGTCACGATAAAGTTAGCATGTTCTCCCATTCTTTTGACTTATAGGTATAAAGATGGTATGATCCTGGACATGTCCTCTGGAAAGTATCTAGTCGAAGCAAAAGGAGGAGTCCACTCTCTGGAAATTACAAGGTACATTAAATAAGGACCATGCCATCACTTGGTTTGACGAACTGGTAAGAGTTGACTGGGTTTTGTAGAAAGCATATGACCACCTGAAAACCTCTGGGCCATACCTCATAATGACCGGATTCCGGTGTCCATTCAAGTCCGTTCAATAATGTTGCGTGCTGGGAGCATCACGCCGCATAGTTTGGTCAAGGGAGCATAATGTATTTGCTCCCTCCCCTCATGGGAAGCTCAGCTGTTCAAGTGCTGACCTCAGTGTTACTTGATCCTCAAAGATTCCTTCGGTCGAATCACCTTCAGATCCTTCTCTCTGTTACACAATTTATCACAGATGATCACACGCTTGGAGCAGATCAACGACATTCTCGCTGGCACCCCTTTGTAGGAAAAATATTCAGCCTTCATATGAACAGTAAAAGTAGTCAGATTTTTTTTTGGAAGGTTAACTTTAAAATATCGAATAATTATCACCTGGCAGCATGCAGAGCCACAATAAATCGCTAAATCACAACAACCCTCTTGTCTGCTTCAGGCCACTGTCAAACTGGAACTGGAGCACATGTTCAACATGCACACACTTATCCAGAGTTGCTGGGTAATACTTTTGTCCAGCCTCTGCCAGTGGCGTCAGTAATCTGGTCGAGAATATGCAGGTCTTAAATTGCTGCCTGGGTTGGAAATCTAATGAGAGCGCATAATAGGAGGAAGTCATTAAGTCATGATCTGCTTAGGTCAAGTTCACATTCCAAGTTTGTTTTATCCAAGTGTAACGATGATTGTCATGTGGTTTTATTTATGTTGTTGTTATTGTTTGTTTTTGATTTTGTTGCAGATGTTCAACTGATGATACAGCCATGTACACAGTTATGGCTGGTAACATCCATGGACAAGCGACAAGTCAGGCTTCTGTTATTGTGAAGAGTAAGTCAACCAGCGTTATATGAGCAGCGTTTAAACATCTATTTCAACCAATCACCTTTTTCCATGCATTGCTACGTATTACTGGTTCACCATTACTTGAATTTTTTTTTAACTTATGTAGGGTACAAGAAAGAAGAGTTTTGCCCGTATGGATGGATGCCTTATGGTATGTGTCACAATTAGCTCATCGGAAGTTGTTAAGGCAGTGGATGATGATTTTTTTTTTCTTTGTATGGGTCAGAGAAAAGAAAAACATTTCAAATTTGGGTGATGAGCTGAAAGTTAGTGAAACCCAGTTTTGTAATGATCAGAATTGAATGTCCACGCAACCTATCTTCTTGGCATTTTACTTTTTTTTTTTTCAACTCTTTTTTTTCTCGCAGTTGCAGTGCTTCCAAAGATCCAATTCACTAAAATCCACATTACCTTTACGGATAAGTTTGGACCGGTGTTTGCTTCTGAAGGAGATTCTGCTACTCTGACTGCCAGTATGACCCTTGAACCCAACCTGGCCAACCTGCAACCTGAGGCCCAGTGGTACAGAGATGGTAATTGTTTACTATTCTGTGTTGTTTAATTTTTAATTTTTTTTAAGTTAGCTGCTTTACTTGATTGCATTTCTTTCGACGTGTCTCCTTTCCAGACACTCGTTTGTTTGATTCGAAATGGGTCAAAATTGAAACGGGGCGAGGAGTCAGCACCTTGACTCTTCCTCACCTCTACAAAGAAGACGAAGGCTTATATACACTGCGCATGGTGACGAAAGGAGGCGTTGCAGAACACAGTGCATTTGTCTCTGTTGCAGGTGAGGAATGGCGAACTCAGGAATTCTTTGTCAATATTCCACTTTCCGGACATTTCGGATAATTTGTCACTTGGAAAGGCCCTTTTTCTATTCCGATTGCACAAAGCAAGACCCGTAGCGGCATGTTTGGATACATTTGTTACAGAAAAACTTTAGGGATGAACGAGACCAGACTGAATGAAATCTCTTCAAAAGAGTAGAATTATCGAATCCCAGTTGCCCAGTGTTTACTGTTGTTACTAAAGCATGCATACAAACAATGATGAAATCAATGTCCCCTTATCGCTTGCTGCGTAGATGGTCCTCCCCCAGTTTCTGGTGCACCTGGTGCTCCAATGGACATAACCATTCACGATGCCAACAGAGACTATGTCATCGTGTCATGGAAGCCTCCCAATACAACGACAGAGGGTCCAATCCTGGGATACTTTGTGGACAAGTATGGCCACATTTATTCCTCTCTTGTTCTGTTTCATTATAATTCAAGTTTGTTTGTTTTTTTACATTCACCTTTTCAGAAGTGAGGTCGGCACTGAAAACTGGAATCAATGCAACGATCAGCCCTTTAAGATCTGTAAATATCCAGTGGCCGGCCTGTTTGAAGGACATTCGTACTGCTTCCGGGTCCGAGCCGTCAACGCCAAAGGAATCAGCAAACCTTCCCGCATGTCTGAGCCCATTGCTGCACTGGACCCGACTGAATTTGAGAGGCTGCACAGTAAGTGGCACTGGAAATGCTCAGATTAATGTCACATGGGAGACTTGATTGACCAGTATCAATTTCTGGTATAAAAAACAAAAAAAAACAGTTTGACAAATATACAAATAATCTAAAATTATGAAAGGCTGAAGAACAAAATATATGCTTCAGCAGTTCGCAGTCGTTTATATGATTTTACAGTTACGAATACATGAATAATGATTTTGCTGTACATGTGGAAAGTAATCTGAGAAATATAATACAACAAAGTGTTATACCGCTACTTGTGCATGTGTCCAAATATTACTAAGATTGATATAAAATACAAAAAATTCAGGCATCAGTTTGCAAATGCTGAAATGATAGTCATGTTTTTTTCCTATTCCATGAAGCTAAAAAACTTGGAGGGAAGCTGGACGTTGTCTCTTACCATGATGAAGAAGAAGGTGTGTTCATTGACTTACTGTATAATTCCGTCTTGTACATTGCTGGTAGTGAATTTGTGTGCACTTACATCCTGTATGTCTGTGTACAGCTGAAGGAAAACCTCCAGGTTCTCCATCAGGGGTCTGCGCATCGGAAACTGACAGGACTTATGTTGTTCTGAGTTGGAAAGCTCCAGCAAAGTCCAGCAAAGCTCCCATGTGGTACTACATAGAAAAGGTGAGAGAGTCATTTGTTTTCTATTGACGACAAACTTACCTGACCGTTGACCACTGCTAACTTAATGCTGTCTAATGTCCGATCCTCCTCAAAAACGTGATTATTGCATTGCATTGACAGAAAACAACTATCCAATAGTGCATCTTTGGCTATCTCTTTTCACCGCAGACCATGGCAGACAGCGACGCGTGGCAGCGCGTTAACACTCCGGTCCCAATTCGCTCCCCTCGCTATGCTGTCTTTGACCTGTCAGAGGGTAAACAGTACAAATTCAGAGTCGTTTCCACAAACATGTACGGAACCAGTGAGCCATCGGAACCAAGTCGACCTATTGAAACCCAAGAACTTAAAGGTCGTTAATTGTGTTCATCTTAAACTGTCTTGTCTTTTTCGTTGATGTGATGACGTTTGTAATGCTGTTGCTTGAATTCTTTGGCTTCAGGTGTGCCTTCAGCTCCCGGCCAGGTGATTGCAACTCGGGAAACCGACACCACCGTCCTCATCCAGTGGACTCCGCCAAAAGAACCCAACAGTTTGATTGGCTACTACATCGACCAGTGTGTGAAGGGGTCCAAAGACTGGACCTCAGCCAACCACAAACCGCACAAGAGCACTAAGTATGTTTGAAGTAAAAATCTCAGGCAGACCACTGTTTTTGCATTTCTCACAGTTGTTTAATTTTGATCAGATTCTGTGGGCAAACCCAAGTGATGTTGTCATGACAGGTTTGTGGTTAGCGGTCTTACAACAGGAGAAACCTACGTGTTCCGTGTACAGGCTATCAATGAGATTGGCCTCAGTGAGGAGTCCCAGGAGTCTGCGCCTCTAACTGTCAAGGCTGCCCTCAGTAAGTATTTCTTCATTTTGAAATGAAAGTGCAGTTAATTCTTCCCTTTTGTTATTTCTTGACATTTTAGAATTCACGATTGAATCTTTTGCCTAGCCACGCCTTCTGCTCCTTATAAGATTGCTCTGGTGGACTGCGACGGACATTCAATGGTCTTGAATTGGAAGAAGCCCCTTCACTCCGGAGGATCACCTATTAAGGAATATTACGTGGATAAAAGATGCAGTGGAACAGAAATGTGGAGGGAGATCAATATCCCACCTATCGCTGAAAGACTTTTCAAAGTAACGTCTAATAAAACTAGATGAGTAAAAAAACCAAACACCCCCCCCCCAAACCCCCCTTTTTCTTTACTAAGAGCAAGAAGCTGTTCATTTGCATGCAAATTGTAATACCTTTGGGGCTAACTCTCTCTGTTTGAGGGTTGAGAGTGGCTTTCCCATCTTAGAGGATAAGAACATCTTTGACTGTCGTGACAATGGCACTGCATTCACTGACAGGTGGAGGGTTTGACAGAAGGCGCAGTGTATCAGTTCCAAGTGTATGCGGCCAATCTTATTGGCTTGGGACCAGCATCCAAACACTCAGCCGACTACACTTGTGAAGCCTGGACAATGCCTGAGCCAGGTTAGCTGGGGTGTTTGTTCTACTTTGAAATGGAGAGAGAATATGTAAATAAAGTGTCTGTGATAATTTTTGTTGTTGTTTAAATCTTTTTTCCTTGTGCTGTGCTACAGGCCCTGCTTATGATCTGACTTTTTGTGAGGCTAGAGACGATTCTGTGGTGCTTGAATGGCAAAAACCAGTCTACATTGGTTCTGGACCAATCACTGGTTATCATGTGGAGTATGCTAAGAAGGGCACTAATGAATGGACTACAGCCAACGAAACGGCCACCAAGCAATGCTTCCTTAAGGTAAGGATCTTGTAATGTGGTTTATATTGTTGCTTTTTGGACTTTCTTTCGGAAGTAACAATAATGTTATTTTAATATGTTGTCAATAATACTTATTTATTTGACTTTATTTCTACTCGGTCTATGATAGTAATGAACTGGATGCCAATGCTCGTAATGAAATATTATGGTTGCTTCTCTTACAGTCTTGATACGTGCATCCATCCATCCATCCATTTTCTAAGCGGTTTACTTCACAAGGGTGGCGGGGTTTACGTGGATTATCGTTTTTTGCGATTATTGAGTGTGCCTCACTGATCTGTCATTTACCTGTGTCACACCGCTATCTAGTGCACAAAGTTGGGAATTGCATGTTGGTTCTGACAGACTCTCACCCCCACCCCTCTCTTTCCCACCCACCCCCTGCCACTTACTGAGGAGATGCCAGAGAGCAATAAGGATCTATTAAGTACAGTACAGCCTCCTTATGCTTAATTGCGCACCTATTATGAAAAAGAGGCATTTGTGTGTGTGTGTGTGTGTGTGTGTGTGTGTGTGTGTGTGTGTGTGTGTGTGTGTGTGTGTGTGTGTGTGTTAAAATCTTCAAAAACAAAAAAGGCATCCCAAGGATATTTTTCCATCACCTTTCAGCAACACTTTTTTGTTTGTTTGTTTCCTAGGTGACAGGTCTGGAAGAGGGCTGCACCTATGACCTCAGGGTGCGTGCTGTCAATGATTCAGGTGTAGGCACGGCCTCAGTGAACTCCGACCCTGTCACTGCCAAGGCTTTGCCAGGTAAGGTTTTAAATAGCCTTCAGTCCTTTTTCTTTGGGCTTGCTTACATTTCAGAACAACAACAAAAAATCAAAACATTGAAAGCAAACCCCATTAAAATGTAAGCACATGCTGTGTTGTTGTCAGATAAGGGCAGCACAGTGAAACTATTCCAGATGATGGTTGTGTTTTCTTTGTGTGTGATGTAGGCTCCCAGGAGGTGTCCTGCTGTGTGGATAAGAAGACGGGTGACATTGTTTTCACGTTTGAGTCGTGCCAAATGAATGCAAACTCTCAGTTCGTCTGGAAGAAAGATTACGAAGAAATCACAGATTTCTCCAAAGGAGTTGATATTAAGACTGAAGGCAACAAGTAAGATCACACAATCACATTTTGAGACTTGTTACTCATCTGTCAGTCTTTTAATTGCCTATGTCTCTCTAATGCCTTACTGCACAGAACCCAGCTGATCTTGAAGAATGCAGAGAAAGAAGACTTTGGGATCTTCTCTGTCTCTGTCACCAACACAGATGGAGTTTCCGCCAGCCTTTCAATCAGCCCTGATGGTACGTTGTGTTTTTGTATTATCGTTTGTCAAACCCCATACAAAAATGAGCTCTCATTCCCGAAATAAGGTCATTTATTCATCTCAGATGTGAAAAGAATTATTTTTCATTCATTAAATTACTTTTACACTAGATAATTCAAGAGCCTGCCATATTTACTTGTAATGTAGTTTGTTAGAAACTCGTCTTCCCATGGCAATTCTTTCTCATACTTCACTCTGCAATAAATACTCTCATGACACTTTTCTCTTGACAGCCAAATAAATTTTAATAGACAGTGCATCTGCGGCATGGCACAAATGCCGGTCAGATCCTGATTTTTGTATCAGCGCACGGTTGGCTGTGCATATTTGCCAATTTGGTAGACCAGTCTCTGCCAAGCTGGAGTAGCAGCAACAGGAATGTTTTGGAGATTCGCCTGGTGAAGCTTATTTGCTGACAGAAAGTCGATCTAAAAATTATGCGTGCTCAGTCCGATCCTCGGCGATGGAAACTAGCTGTAGGGAATGGAATGGAATGTCACCTCACTGGCAGGGAAGGAAACTGAGCTGGTGCGTGAGGCAGAGAAGTTCCAAAGAGATATCGTCAGACTTGCCTTCCCACACACAGCTTGGGCTCTGGTAAACAGTCCTCTCGAGAGGGCTTGGACACTCTTCCACTCCGGAGTTGCCAAGGTGAGAGGCACTGAGCAGGTGTGGGCATACTTAGTGCGCCCTGGCTTGGCGCCTGTATGTTGGAGTTCACCCCGGTGGATGAGCCTCAAGCCGCCTTCGGGCGGGGGGATGAGTCCTGACTCAGTAGTTCAAAGTGCTCAACCTTTTTGGAGTCCTTGGCAGGTGTGCTGTAGAGCGCTACCCCTAGGGACTCCATCGTTCTGCTGGGCAATGTGCTCAATGTGGGCAATGAGAGTGAGACCTCCAAGTGTGTGATTGGGAGGAATGCACCCCCACTGGACTTCTGTGATCGTCATGGAGTGTCCATAACAAACACTAAAGCCCATATTTACAGAAATAGACAGATTGGTAGATTACTGTTTATTTTGTTGAGTTTTAGACCACGGCAAGGTTTATGGTACGAGTAATGTCTTTGTCTTTTTCCAGAAATGAAAAAGCTTGTGAAACACAGCTATGACGTCAGACACCCAAGTAGGTACCTTTGGCTGAATCCCTCATTTTTTTAAAAATGCATGTCTTTTAATAACTTATCCTTTGCTTTTGCCTGTCCTCCACCCCTTCTCTACGTTTATGCCTTAGTTCTGAAGCAATTCTTTTTTTGGATCCAAACACCCATTACCTGCTTTTGCATCACCACTATAACCACAATTCACTGCTGCGCCTCTTCTGACTCACCTCCCCTCTACTCTCCTATGAATGCTGAGCGACGTTGTCCTCGGGTGCCAAAATGCCAAAGAGAGAATGAAAGGCTGCTTTTTTTCCCCCCTCTTTTAACTGTTGTCCTTTTGTCTAGTCATCCCACTGAAGTCAGAGTTGGCCTATAAAATTTTGGAGCAAGGCAAAATGAGGTTCTGGCTGCAGGCTGAGGAGATTTCCCCCAACGTCACCTACAAATTCTTTGTTAACGACAAGGAAATGTCTGGAGCTGATGTAAGCCACAGTTTTAGTTTACAGCAATAGTTTAAAAAAGATATGAAAGAAGTTTGCTCTGGACAATGCACTATAAGGGTGATTCAGTAGGCTGCATTTTGTATGGATGATAAATAAAAAAGATCTCAGAGAGCTAGTCACAAAATAATTTGACAAAAGGATTACATTATTTCAGATGTGGCGTATAAAGCGGCTTTATTGTTTCACTCACTCTCTTTGCAGTCCATCAAGATGGGCCATGATGTGTCTGCGGGCGTCATTGAGTTGATCATGGACCACTTTGCTGAAGAGAATGAGGGGACATACACCTGCCAGATTATAGATGGCGGCGGCAAAGCACAGAGCTCACTGGTGCTCATTGGAGATGGTAAGAGGAGCGTGTGGACTCAATATAAGCGGCTCGTATTGTGCATAGATGGACATTATAGACTTGCGTTGCTGTTGAGTCCAATTAAACTCTGGTGTTAATTCAAACAGCACCGACATCTGAGACATGTACGCAGTCTTTCAAGTGAAAACTCATACTGCTTGTTTTCTGCTTGTGATGAGTTGTCTGGGCAGCGTAAATGATGACATTATGTAATATAAATATATGCCCTCTTCACTAAATAACTGTGTTTGTGTGTGTGTGTGTGTAGTTGCAGTTAAGCGCTATAATTAGTTTGAAATGGACAATTTTCGAAACCAGTGACTCCCAACTACAGTGCTGTGGCAGGCACATCAGTGTATTGCCCGACATCATCAGGTATATGCAATATGCAAAATCCTGTCACGATAAATGAACATAAATGAAGGTCTTGACACATCATAAGGAAGAGCATTAACAACACTGCCAAATTTGAAAATAAAAATGTCCATGTTTAGAATGACTCTTCAAAATTTTGAAAAAAAATCAACCCATTCTCTCCGCTCTCAAATACTGTGGGCGCGCACGCTGAATGTGCTGAAACCACGCCCCACTCAACTATGAATCACATGTCATTTCTACAACCTGGAAAACCTTGTCTGTAGATATTTGAGCTTTGAAAAACTATCCTCTTAAAGCCTCCGGTGGCTTTAAGAGGATAGGTGTCTCACCAGGTCGTCCTGGGGCTTTTCCACGCTGTGATAACAAGATGTTCGAATTATTTTTAGTCTCTTCATCTATATCTGTTCATCTATCTGTACCATTCACATATAATGACAGACGGATCAATTAAATGCTGTTGCATTCGATGGTGGAGGGTAATAAACTTAATTTTGGGAGCACAATAAATTGAGGTGAGTAGAACCTTGGTTTTGTTCCATATTTGCTATTTTTCTTGTGAAATATATGCGTGCTTTCATTCAATAAAGGTTGGGAAACACTGCTCTAAATTTCTGTACATGAAAGGAATGTATAGAGATTCCTGCCAGCTAATTGAATATATTCAATGTGCATGTGCGTGTGCGTGTGTGTGTGTGTGTGTGTGTGTGTGTGTGTGTGTGTGTGTGTGTGTGTGTGTGTCCGCGTGCAAACATGCGTGCGTTCGTGTGTATATGTAGTTTTCAAGGCTGCGCTGGCTGAGGCTGAATACCAGAAGAGAGAATACATCAGAATCAAGGAGGGTAAGAAACACACTTCCTCTGAGCTCCGTACGCCACTTAGACGAACGGTGGCAGCAATCTATTTGCCTTGGCGGAGGACGGTTACTCATTTAATTTCTATAGAAGACATAAACCAGCATACACAGACTTCAAATGAAAGCTGAAAGCAGAGCCATAATTAGTTCTGTGTAAAGCTATTCATGGCACGCCGTACCCTGTATTAGGCACACATAGTTTGCTAATGAGATCCAACGCAAAAGGTAATCCTATTATACTGTCACCATTTTCTACACCGCAGAAAAAAACCCGGATCGTTCTTATATTTTACAGCTCTTACAGTGGCTTTCATTAAAATGTACCGTTGTTGCTGGTGTTGTGACCAGCATTTATATGGATGCCCACATTTTCAATATCAAGAGAAAAGTTTGCACACAAAGATGTGAAATTACTGCTGAATTATTCATACGGCTGTTCCTGCAGTTGAGGCAATAAAGGTCCACAAGTAGTTAAACATAATTACGCTTCATCTGTGTTTTTGCGTCCCATTGCTCTCCAACAGGCCCCCACTTCAGCGAGTTGTTGTCCCTTCACGTGGGAGACGACTGCTCAGTCACACTAGTGTGCAAGGTAAATGCAGCCAAACTCCATTATTGAACATTTGCACTCGAAACAAACAGAAGGCTCACTTATCTCTAATTAGCCATTCGGCTCGATGCGAGTGCAGGAAATAACGGTCTTTAATGTTAACGTCCAGGCAGAGACTAAACAAAATGAGCCTTCTGAGATTTTGCCTTTGTGAACGATGTGGAGAAAAATAAGTTTGAAAGAATGCATGCACGTGAGGAGCAACTCGATCTGCAAGTCCCGCATTACTACTTGTCAAACTGCCACCATCCTGCAAACATGTGGTTATTGTCTTTTGGTTAGCTTTGGAGCATGTTATTTAGGGGCATTAACTGCAAGCCACAACTCTGTATGGTGAAAAGACAGCCCTTTTCCATCCTGGAGAGCCAAATTAAATGCCCAAAGTGAATCTTAATGAACATATAGTGGACTTAAAGACACAATTATCAATGAATTATACAGTCTGAAGTTGGCCCATTCAAAGCATTAGGAACAGATTTACATGTGAATTATGCTCTTGCTTCTGCCCACTATACATTTTCAATGGGAGTTTAACATTTCACGCTTTAAATTGCTCTGAAAGAAGATAATGGACCCAGTATCAGAAGTGACTAATGGAAGCAGTCGAGGTTGTCAAACATTTAGAAGCTGTTAAAAAAAAAAAAAGAAAAAAAAAAGACCAGTTTCTTCAGTAGCTATGACGACTGTTTCATTGCCGATTATTGAGTTGAAAATCAATTGATCATTCTTGTGCGAGTCGAATTCCCCCTTAAGGAATTATAATGACTACAATGAAAAATAATAGAGTAATATTGTGCCTGAGTGAAACAACTTGACAGTCAAACCAGCTTCAGTGAAATCCTTGCATCATCCTGTATGCTGAGATGGCGATTGCTCAGAATTCCATCTTAGCTTGTCAAAATCTATACCCATTCTAGAGATGTGATTTCAGCCAAAGTTTGAATGTAGACACTAACTTCTCCATTCAAGCTCCTCCATTTTGTGTTGTAACTACTGTATTGTTATTTCCGACAAAATGTTGTTCTTGTCACACACAAAACATTTTTTTTCTTCCTGTGGTTTTTTTTGACTGAGTAACTAGCTTACTGTAGTTATGCCTGCATGATTCTAGCTGGCCTAGTTACCTCCCCGACTTCTAGACGACGCATCAGCCACCATCCGAATGCTCAAATTACACATTTAATGATCAACTATTGACACGAGGCCCATGCAGACACCGAACACTGCATGTTGCTAACTCGCTAAACTGTATACGTTGTGTTTTCATTGTAGGTCGCCAACTTGAAGAAAGACTCCGAGTTCGACTGGTTCAGAGAAGATGCAGAAATAATTCCTGACGTGAAGCCTGACCTGGCATCAGGAGTCTGTAAATTGGCAATTAAACTGGTAACTTTGTTTTGTTCTTGTTGATATTCAATTTTTTTTAGTCAATACTGCTTCCGGCGTAAAAGAAAACAGCAGCGCTACCCACTGCAGATCGGTAGCGATACTTCATGAATTAAATTAGGTTAAGGTTTTGACATTTTGAAAGTGGTAACACATGTAATCTCGTATGATTTTTTTTTTCCCCCCTACATCTTTTCTCCAGTTTTCTCTGAAAACATCCGGGCTTTACAAGGCCACCATCAGCGATGATAGAGGAAAGGATATGAGCCAAATTGACATTTCTGGAAAAGGTAAACAAGCTGAATTACTGATGAAATTGATTGATGAGGGCAAAAATCAAGAATACATCACAAAATAAGGGAAATCTCGTTTTCTCATTAAAACATGGGCGAAGGACAGAGCATGTTTGCAATGTAAGCGGCACAACTCGTTCAGCCATCCACTTCATCAAATTTCAAATCGTGTAAACTATTACTGTAGGGTGATAAGAATTTGATGTGGCAGCTTGTTTTTCCACAGGCTTGGATTTACTTCCAAGAAATACCATATACTGTATTACGTTTCTATACTATTTAATGATCTGTGTTTTAAACTGAAATTTCACCTGCCACGTAATTAGGTACACCTGCACAATGAAATGAGATTCCAGAGAGATGCAATTTAACAAGACACTGGTGCCCCGGGATAAGAGTGAGCTGGAAAATAGTGAATGATTCGGGCCTGTTCGCAGCCGTATTCTGTCAAATTAAACATAAAACAAAGAGAATTACACTTTGTGTGTTTACACCAGCCACATAACTTTGCCAATCTGATGGCTTTATGCTAACACATAATGATAAACGCCACAGACGGGCTAAGGAGTTGCATCGTGTTGTGGTATTATGACCCCTCCAGCAACAAATATTGCCCATAAACGGTGGCGCCACACAATATAGACAAAATAACAATATTCACATCTATATATCTTTTTTATCCCTCTGCAATGGTAAGATGATAGAATATTACTGCAGCTTACTGTATTTGTATTATACTGTGCCTGGGTGGGCAAAACGAGCACAGTTTCCATTGAACTAAAGCAAAAGGCAGGAGGGATGATTCAATTTTTTTACATTATATTTAATTATCTCAATGCTGTATCAATTTATTATCAACATATACTATTACAGATGGCGATGTTGCTTTTTAAAAACACATTTCAGAATTTTTGGTTGTTTTTTGGGAGCCCGGAACAAATGATTAGCATTTCTGTTCGTGACACTGGGGACTAAGGATTTGAGAAACAGGCGTGGTCATGAAACGAATGAAACTTGTATCTCAAGGCAAAACTGCATATAAATCTTATTGTGGCTGTATTATGCAGTGATGCACTGTATCTGTAGCTGCTGAGTTTTTGCTACGTTGTTTAGCTGCATGGAAGGAACACATTTTCGGATTCATTCAGCTCTGCTTTTCTAATACAAAGTAGCAAATGACCTGTATTACAACGGATTCTCCTAAATAAATTATCGACCAATTGTAATGAAAGCCTATTTGTTCAGTCTTAGATGTGGTATACAAACAGCAGCCCTGTGACTTTCCATCCGCTTCATTTTTGTGTATTATTTTCTAGTTTTTGAAGAGGCCATAAACCAGATCACCCGACTGGCTGGTAGGTGTCTTCCTGTTTCACACAAACATTGCACTACTATATACACTGTATTATGATCAAGGGCTGGGCAATTAATTGACATTTGAACGTGATTCCAATTTTGGCTTCACACTCTTATAAAAACAATTCAATCTAAGAAGAATAATTCATATGTCAGATGGTGGTGTGTGTGTAAACAAGTTACTGCGCCGTGAAAAGCCTTGGAATGCACCTGTGTGGCTGCGTTGCTTGCAGCAAGTGTGTGACAAATATTATTCTGCCTTCCCTGAGCTAAACCTGAAAACACAACAACAAAAAAAATGATGAACCTTGTCGATTTAAATACTTTTATAGCTATTAATTTAATGTATTATACTTTTAATTGTTGGTTTAAGTTGGGCTTTGTAAGTTGAAAAAAAGTGTTGAACTTAATGAATGATCATGTTTATTAGTCTTGATTGAAATATCCAGCAAAACCATTTTTCCCGTAATTGCCTCAGCCCATTATTGAGATCGTAATAAATTTAAAATACAGAAAATTCAACACGCTATTACACCTGAATAATTTGTCACACACCCTCATCTTCTTTTGAAGGTTTATTTATCTATAGCCCACAAATAAATAATGAATGCTAATACTAATGCTTCATCATTTGAGGCTCAAGAGAGAGAGAGAGAGAGAGAGAGAGAGAGAGAGAGAGAGAGAGATGATCCTTTAGTCACGGAGCTCTTCATGCGCGTCGACCGAAACTAAATTACACTCCCCTGATGTTGGGGAAAGGTGCCTGGTGACTGTCACCAATCCAAAAGTGGCTGTGTGATTTTCCAAAGTGACCCGTGCGCAACTCTCTCCCACCTCTATCATCACCCTCAGGGGTGAGTGCGCAGGAGCTCGTGATCCAGTGCACAGCCACCGGCATTCAGCTGCAGTGTCCCATGAAGTATTACACTCCAGAGATGAACATCGTCTGGTACCACGGGTAAGGCGCCATTTCAGTGCAGGCCTCTCACCGCTAAGCCTGTCGCTGCAATTACTGCTTACCTCTGTGGCAAAAAGAATGAAAACAGAGCGTGATAAGTGCAGGAGGAGAGGTGATTATTTTCAGCCTGCCTACAAATATGTGAGGAGCGCAAAGCACGTTGTTTGGCTTCTCCTCTCAAGTCGAGGCAAAAACAATACGCTTTGGGACGGCTGTTGCAAGTGCTTTCATTATTGTAGCAAAATTGGCCTGTTTTGATTACCCCCCCCCCCCCCCCCCCACAAAAAAAAAATCACACCCTATTATTTTCCACGAAGAAGCGCAGACATTTCTCCACTTAAAAACACTCCATGGGGCCCGGGAGAGTGAAATGCGCAAACGGATTTAAAGACAACATGCAGGGAGATGGCTTGAGGGGACAGAAAAGAATAAAGAGGGAGGAAAGGCAGAAGGGTGACAAGGGTTAGCGGAGGCTTTTGAGGTTATTTAATTATTCATAGAACACAAATTACGGAGATGAGATTTGTAACCTCTGCTCACGCCTTCTGCAAATGCACATGAGAGAGAGCGAGTGACAGATAGCAAGAGAAAGAGGGATTGTTCTCCCTAGGCGTAACATTCGGCCGGCGTGTAAACATGATTTTCCATTACCTCAAAAGTACGCAGGACACATTCTCAAATCAACAATAATTGCAAACATGTGCACAGCCTAATAATCTCCTTCCGCCCCGTGTCTCTCAACAGTGACAAAAAACTCTGCCACAGTGACAAGATTGTGATAGGAGGAACACCTGCGATGGCAACAATGGAGGTATTGCTTTTTTTTTTGTATATGTGGATGCATCCATTCGTGATAGCAGGGTGACCTCTTGAAGAATAAACTGATTTAGAATAGATCACTAATTAACTACGAATTAAAAAAAAAATAGTGTCCATTGAAGTTAATTAACTGAATGCCATCTTCTTTTATTTAGTTGTTAACTGCGCCAGAGTGTCATAATTGTAATTACCTTTCTGATGAAATCATAGTTTATATAAGCGTGCGTTATAGGCGTGCATTTATAATTTAATAGCTGATGAAATGACGGGTTTAGTGTTGACAAGCGGCTGAATGAGCTTACTGATGTAAAGGTGATTGAGCCAACTGAAAGGGACAAAGGGAAATACTCGATTGTGATCACCGACCCTGAAGATTCACACAAGCACACGCTGGACCTCAACGGTGAAGGTCAGTCATTTCTGTCACTTGTTTTGTTTATACAACACATTTGCACATTTGAAAAAGTCTGCCAAAATTCATCAACCCTTTCAGGGACAGCGGTCACTACAGTGGACAGCTTATTGTGTTATCAGGTTACATGGTGCATGAAATTATTAAACTGGAATTAAATAAAGTAGAGTTGTTGTAAAAGAACACACAAGGGCCGAGTGTTATGTCATTTCAGTTTTAAGTGATAAAGCTCAGTCTTTGTCTCTTACAGTTTATGACAAGGCATACGCTGAGTTCCAGAAACTCAAGTAAGTCTTCAAATCCATACATTTGCACGGGCTCCAATCATCATTGAGTCATCTTGTTATGATAAACTAGATGGAGTGCTTGCTTGAAAACAAAAGTTAGAGAAAAGCTTGAAATCTACTTACATAAGCAGTCATACACTTTTGGAAAACAGTGATGGAAAAGAAGAGAAAAAAAAAGACTTTTTGCAATGGAGCAGTAGGGTTGTGACAAACACAAAGAGAGAAGCAAACAAAAAAAAACAACCCCCCCCACCCTCAATGACAACCAAATGGTAATGAATTCAACAAAAATGTAGGAAATGGAATGGAGTGTAGACTGTTTTTGGTCATGCTACACACGGTGCATGTAGCTATTCTGACATATACGCATGTCTTCTGTTTGCCTGTAGGGGGTGACAAGATGACTGTCTAGCAACAAAATAACACTGTAAATACATCATGTGCTTTACCAATTTGTGTTTGATTGATCATTGAGCTTTATTCAAAAATAACCTCGAAAGATTCAAGCAACAGCTTGACACACGCTCTATTTTTAACATCCATTAAGAAAAATCAAATGTCGCAAAAAACAATAATCACCGAAAGCACAATGGAAACAAACCAAATCCCTTTTCTAATTCACATTCAATGATGGGCGTTCAAGCACAAGGTTTTACCTGCCCGCTGGAGCAAGTGCCACCCTGCTGGCCGCTTATTGAGTGTCAAGATGGGACATGGAGAGCAGAGCCATCTGGTTGTGAGGCTGACCTCTCACCCAGCCTGTCGCACTAATTGGCCTCTTCCAATTATGACCAAAAGAAAAACAGCTTTCCATTTAAATATCAGAGAAAAGCACATTCTAATTGTGGTTTGGCTGTTTGACTAAAATATCCCGTGGCGATCCATCTGAGCGATGTTTCTCACCCAAGCTTGTAGAGGATAATTTAATTTGGCCAATAGCCATGATTAGGAACGAAATGGAACCAACTTTTACTTTCTGGAATAAAAAGGTCAAGGTCAAGATCATCTTTATTGTCAAATATGCTTTATGTATGACATGCAGCATAGATGAAATTTCTTCCTCTTTATCCTCAGTGCAAACATGCATGCAAACATGCTGTGCATTAAAACTAAACTAAACTAAAACTAAAAAGAATCTGGGTTATCCCTGGTTGCCATTTTGGCTCATTGGTTGAAAGTTACAGCCAGTGGCGAACAAAAATCTCAACGTTGTCACTTGACCTCGGCCGCACAAAATCACGAGGACTCCTTTTCTACAAAAGGACGTTGAAGTTTTACAATCATTTACAAAATTTTGATCAGTAGTTGACCCGACAAGAGGCATATACAATACCCATTATTCTGAACTTTAATCTTGCCATATTGAATCAGATATTTGTTGAAATTGTATTGTGTTGTTGCTTGGACTTGAGTAATGCTTTGACCTAATAAAACTAAATAGGAAATTAGGAATGACCTCATTCCGTTGACTCGATTGTGTCGTCTGTCATTCAATGAATTCTAATCTCTGCAGCAACTGAAATTTAGCTAGTTTGGATTGTTTTGCTGTTCAATTTTATTTGGAGACATTTGTGTTGTCTTGAAGTAAAATCAAGAGCCTAAAACTTTCTGCTTTTTGTTTTTAGGGCTTTGGCGTATGCTGAAAAGAGTGAGTGGGCATCTTTTCTTTCAGCTCAAGTGCTGTCTTTTACACAATAAAGCTGTTTACTCAATGAGTCATGTTTTATTACAGACCGCGGTAAGGTGATTGGAGGTCTGCCTGACGTCGTCACAATTATGGAAAAGAAGGTAACGTTTGAGTGTGTGGGACGGTGGCATTCGGGTGTGGTGTGAACGCAGTTTGAGTGTGTTAGTCAGATTACGATCATAAAGCCTCATGTGTATGCCACTAGACGCTGAGTTTGACGTGCACAGTGTGTGGGGATCCCAAACCTCAAGTCTCCTGGCTAAAGAACGGAGTAGAGGTTCAGCGTGATGATCAGGTAAACTAATAAATGAGCAGGACTTCCACTTCCATGCACTGCCTGTCAACCATGAAAGTAGCATCTTCCTTTGCCCTTGTGTCGGTCTGTTGAACAACTCAAACACTAGTTTGCTGTCTGTTGTCGTGAAGATATTATTATTATGGGCTCTTCGTTTTCACATCGGCTGTGACAATCATGTTTTTATATCTTCAAGCACACTCTGGCTGTATAATTTCAAGACAAGATGTGGAAAAACAATCAGAAGTGAATACATTTCAGGCTCCACAGTATACTTGCTGGTGAGGTCAACAATGTAAGCCTGTTCAAACAAAACAAAAATAAACCCACCATTGCTTAAGTCATCCAGTATACTGTACAACTAATGAGTCTTCCCAGTAAAGGTTCTTTCTACATTGTCAGCTTCCCAGTGGCTCCTGACGCCTTTGAAGATTTAATTTAAAGAAACGGCAAAGAAGGTCTGGGAGGAATGTATGTTTTGAAAGTTTGCCCTCTTCTTTATTCATTCCCTTACCTGAGAACAATGCATCTAAAACAAGCACTGATGTCCTTGGTGATGTCTGCCAAACCCTCAGGGGTACCTCCCCTCAACACAGCTACCACCAAGACTTTTGAAGCCAAGCACAGGGGAAAACAAAGAGGAAAATACATTTCTTCAGTACATAGGATAGATCCAGAAAGTCATTGCATGTTGTCTAAAGCAGTTATGATTCTAAGTTTGAAAATCCACACAGAATCTATCTATCTATCTATCTATCTATCTATCTATCTATCTAGCTAGCTAGCTAGCTAGCTAGCTAGTACGGCGGTCGTGGGTTGGAATCCATGTTCTCCATCTGCACTATGTATGAATACCACTAGAAATCCAGTTCAACTTTATTGTTTTGTTTGTTTTTTTGAGGTGCAGAATAAAGATCTCGAGTTGTCACTGCCAACATTTGTTTCCTTGTTTCAGTATGAGATCTCTCTGGACCAGGGCAAGTTTGCCAGTCTGACAATCAGAGGCGTTTCCATGGAGGATTCAGGCAAATATTCCATGATTGTTCAGAACAAATACGGAGGGGAATCCGTGGATATTGTGGTGGGTATTACTGGAGTGCAAATCACTGGATTTAGCAGATCTTTTTGCATTGGAGCCAAATGATGGGATATTTTGTGATTTAGAGCTGCGATATATATTATGTAATCTTGTTTGAACCTGCAAGCTTGAAAATGAAACTTTTTTTTTTTTTGCTCACCAATTTTTTTTTCTCCACTCTTCAGGTCTGCGTGTACCGCCAAGGTGAGAAAATCCCAGAGGCAAATCCTACCGTGACAGCTAAAACAATTATCCCTCCCAAGCTGCCCATTGAAATGCCTCAAACGGTGACCCAGCCGGCCCCCTCGGCTCCAAGCCCCTCTCCTCCCAGGGCAGCACCTGGAAGAGGAGTGAAGAGTCCCACCCCTACCCGAAGGGTGTTTTAAAAAAAAAATAAAAATCACAAACACATTGGCAAATGTGCTCATTTCTATTCGAAACATTTTCTCAAAATTAAACAGAGTGAATTCTGTGATATTAATTAGAGAGTTGGAAAGTCTGTAATGAAAAAACAATTTACTTTGGGTGATAATTTAGAAAATAAGAACATTGAAAATAGAGCTTGCGTGGGGTTTTTCGAATTAGAAAAAAAAAAGATTCAACGCCCTCAACCCCCCTAAAAAAAATAATGTCACAGCATGATTTAATTCATCACAACCAGAATAAAACTGGAACTTGAATAAAAGCATTCCTGTTTTGATTCAAATTGCAAACAGTCCAATTCACACTTACGTCAAAAGGTTTCCAACGCAATATTCTTTCATATCATGCAATTTCCTAATTTCCTAACATCCGCCCCTCACATACCTTCTGACCACTACTTTGAAGATGGGCCAAGTCCAGTCGTAGCCCCCTGTGAAGGCACGCTGGCTCCACATTGTTCCCAGGGAGGGTAGACTGTGCATGCGATCAATCGCTTGGCTTGCACTCACAATCACCAGACATGTTTTATACATGGAGCATCTCGGGAGGTTGATGCATAGCTTTGTCTTCAATGTGTCACCGTGAGCTGGTTGCCTCTGCTTCACCTAAGAAGATGCATTTTTACGCTTTGTCATGACCTCGCTTCACCATTCACCCGAGGACATGTTAACGCGGGCAGTGGAAGAAAGGCTTAAGAAACACTTACCTGTTCAAACCTGTCATCTGCAAATACAGTTTACCGCACACCTTAAGCAGAGTGTGATATTGAGCTGGCGGTCACTAAATGAGCACTCTGGAGCAGCACCTTCAAAAGACGTACTGACTTGAAGTTTGACATCTGAGAATATGCGGGACACAATCTCAAGGGCACTCTTTGTTCAGTCTAAATTTAATGAGATCCGATGCAAGAGCTTTTTCAGAAACTGGGTTCTTTCAAAGATCATAATGCTCAGCGTCAACTGAATGAATGCTGCAAAACAATTCATGCATTCACTCATTCACTCATTCATTTTCAAATCATTAAATCAAAACAAGTATGACAGAGACAGCAAGCAGAATTACACCCAACCTGTGTACAGTACCAGTATAACCGGACAGTAATACATAAGTGACATGGTCTGTGAAAGAAAATCAGACTTCTCTGGCCCATTTTTTTACCTCGAGTTGGATTTTTAAGAAACCAAAACACCCAAAAAAGAACTACCTATCAGAGGTAGAAAGAGTGACTGACGAGGTGTCAATCATTTGCAGGCACACTCACAGTGGGCATGGTGTTGACATGTTATTTTAGGCTCCAGCAGCCTTGCTGAAACCATGGTGGAATATTCACATGTAGAAATTTCCCATCCCCGGTTTGCTACCAACTGGGCATAAAACTAGCAAACAGAAGCAAACCATTAAGGTATCTCATGCAGCTGTGGTTATTAAAAAAAATTCAGCATTGGCAACATTTCTGCATTCGCAACTTCAAACTGATAGCATTTAGGCGTTATAATAAAACTCCATTTTGAAAAAGTCATGCTAACAACATAGCAGCTACAGATTGGAGAGGAAGAGGAGATACGGAAATGAGGCTACGTTTAAATCGTGCCTGTTATCAAAACTGGCATTTTTTTTCTTTAGCATTTGTCTGTGTTCCTGCACAAGGATAGCGCTGATAAGCCAAAGAGCATTGACATTAGCACAACCCCCACCCGATTTTTTTTCTTTTAGTTTACGAGCTTAACAGTCCTGAGTAATTAGCTCCCGTTTTATTTATTATCATTACTAGCATTATTATCATTGAGTCCCATTAGTTTGCAGGTCTTCCTAATGTTGTGGCTGTAGTGGTCTGGGCCTTATCTGCTGGTCATCAGTCAGTGAAAGGAGGCTGCTGTGCAAAAGGATGGTCGGTGTAAAAGCTGCTGCTCAAGCTCAGGGAGAAGTGAAGGTATCGCTGATGAAAAGATGGCTGATGAGATTTGTGCTTCATTACAATTGTTGAGAAGAGAGCAACTGACGAGCAGGATGAGAAAGGTGCAGGAGTGGAATCTGTTTGTGGCTTGGCTGCATGCTGCTAATAAAAGATGAGAGATTGCGTTTTGCTGTGTCTCGGAACAGGAAATGGTTTGATAGAATTAATGAACTACAGCCAAGGTTACAATCAACCAACTGGGTTTTGTTTTCTTGTTGGTGGTCGTAATAGGAGTCCGGTAAACAACACTGTGAAATGTGTTGATTTGAACGCTGTGTGCAAAAACGCCAAAAGATAAGAAAAAAAAAGCAGACTGGCATTGAATGCAAATGAGTCAATATGTGCGCGTGTGTGTTTGTGCGTGAGCCTCGGAGATTGGAATCATTTTGATGTTTCACTGATCATCTGCTATGGGATCAGTTTCCTGACTTTTTTAAATTAATTTGCACATTTTTAATCACCGAGTTACCTGGAATCACACGTTGCCATGGCGACCGATTTTCATAAATGACAAACAAACAAACAAAAAAAAAAAAACTTTAGGAAACACACTGGCGGCACCGTCGGTAGCATGCAAACAGATGCAAGAGGAGGGAACACGCACACACGCACAGGCGCACGCACACGCGGATATACAGACAGACGGCAGCTATCTAAATGGAATAGCTTGCCAGGACTGATAGCATGAAATTGTGTTTCCAAATATAACACCGTGTCATTGGTGAGGGTGTGTGTGTGCGTGGGTGTGAGCCAATATCAGTTTGAGTGTGTTGTAAGATTTCAGAAAACATGTCATCCTCCAATCTTCCGTGTGGGGGCACCATTGCAACATGCACAGACGTTCATGCGGTTTTGACACGTGCGCGCGCACGCACGGGTCTGTTCTAATTAAAACAGTGGTGGTCAAACAATGACATGACAAACCTTT
The DNA here is from genome assembly GCF_001891065.2 of Hippocampus comes. Taxonomy (NCBI): domain Eukaryota; kingdom Metazoa; phylum Chordata; class Actinopteri; order Syngnathiformes; family Syngnathidae; genus Hippocampus; species Hippocampus comes. The sequence goes on from NW_017806164.1 coordinate 1,361,893, forward strand.
TTGTGGCAGCGCACACATCCACATATTTAAATGCACATACGGTCATTTGAGTTGCGGGGACAATTATTCTGATGATGACACTGATGAAAAGTGAGTTCCAGAGATGCACAGGGGCCTGAATGAGTGCATGTGATCTTTACGAAATAAATCAGACAATGAAGAGTCGTCCACTCTGCGCAAGAACGCGAGGATGAGGATGAAAAGGAAGCGAGAGGGAATGAGGAATTTATTAAAATCTAGATCGTCAGTTCACTGCGGCACGATGCCTAATGTCATTGTCGGTTGTAATAAAGAAAGTACTGTAGGCCATACATTATATTGTATTAAAGCTAATACTTTGGTGATGGTAGTTACAGTGAGATTAAAGTCTACCCACCCCTGTTCAAATGCCAAGTTACAGGTGGTATAAAAAATAAAATGAGACCTACATCCATTATTTCAAAACTTTTTACACCATGAATGTGATCTGTACAACCTGATTAAATAAATAAAAAAAAAGCATGAGCTTCTTTTTTTTTTTTTTTTTTACAAAAAGACATGTTTTAATTGAATTGAAAAAAAAACCTGATGCCAAATGCTTCTGCGGAATGCATAACATAGTTTTATGCATCAAACTTGATAGTCGTGATTTTGAGGAATCAGTGAAATTGATTTTTTTGTGTCCCCCCCCCACTCCCCCAAAACCCCCTAACAAACAAACAAATAGTGATTAACTATACGTTAATGTGACGGTTTCTTTCTTTGGTCATGCAACTAATCACAACAAGATTTTGAGAAAATAGTCTTTTTTCTTTCTTTTTGATGTCACTGTTGATTTCTTTTACTTTGCTCGCTATTTCTCTACTCGATGTTGGAACCTTCTCCAATAGCAAAACCATTTACTGTTCCGAGCACTTGCTTCGTCGATGCGCCAAAACGCTAGATGATGATGATGATGATGATGATGCTCAAGGGCCACATGATGTTGAGCATGTAAGACCCATCTGACAGTTCCACAGCTCAACTACAGACAAAATTAACCCTATATTACATTGTACATAGTGTAGTAAGTCTATTTCCTGAAGCTGTGTCTGCCTCTAACCTCTATCTGTCTCCATATTTCATTTAGAGCCCCCCCTCCCCCAACCCTCCCTCCCTCCCTCTCACACACTCCCTCTCTGTCCCCCTCTCACACACTCCCTCCCTCACAAGAAAATAGTCTTTTTTCTTTCTTTTTGATGTCACTGTTGATTTCTTTTACTTTGCTCGCTATTTCTCTACTCGATGTTGGAACCTTCTCCAATAGCAAAACCATTTACTGTTCCGAGCACTTGCTTCGTCGATGCGCCAAAACGCTAGATGATGATGATGATGATGATGCTCAAGGGCAACATGATGTTGAGCATGTAAGACCCATCTGACAGTTCCACAGCTCAACTACAGACAAAATTAACCCTATATTACATTGTACATAGTGTAGTAAGTCTATTTCCTGAAGCTGTGTCTGCCTCTAACCTCTATCTGTCTCCATATTTCATTTAGAGCCCCCCCCTCCCCCAACCCACCCTCACCCCACCACCACCACCTCTTTTCGCAGTCCCCACTCACTCTCCCTCTTTTTTTCACTCATTCTCCAATCACTGTGAAATTGCAAGGCGGCTGGTCGGGGTCTTTTTCTGACAGAGAAATTTGGTAGAGATCAGAATCACACATTTCTACCTTCTTTACCCAATTTAAATGATTTTGCAGCTTCACAGGCACACACACACACACACACACACACACACATGCACACACGCACACACAGTGATTGGCACGCCCGTGTGTTTGTTTTGTTTTCAGCCTCAGCTGGAGTGAAGGGCGTTTCCCTCCAGCAGGCTCACCTTTTCCGCATTTACCCATCATGCCATGTATTTAAGGACTGCCAAACTGCCTCGTCTCTTGTCAGATTATTGACCTTGATTGCTGTTGTGCTTCAAGTTTTGTATTGCAGACCTCGTAGAAAGGGTTCTGTCAGTCGTCATCTGTACCTATTTTGTCATCAAACTTTGTATTTTCGTTGTTCCATTTTGCTAGCGCTTTTTGTTTTCTGCGTTGGTTTTTTCCTGGCTCTTTGAGACCAGCGATTTCGGTTTGTACTTGGTTGGTGTGCTTTCCTGTCATGAAAATTTTTGTCGTCGCACTTTGTCTGAGCCTGCATTCCAGGAATCCAAAGCATTGTTCAGTTCGGTTCAGAATAAACCAACCACCATGGATTCCGCAGACTCAGTGAAATTTAGGGAAGCTTTGCCGAGCCTAAGACAACTGGTGGGTCAATAGGAAACCACGTGACACGGTTACCCTGTTGGCTCTCCAGTTTGAAAAATTTAGACCATGTTGAGCAGTTGGGCACCCATTAGACAAAACTCAACATTGTGATTGAATCTTTTATCGTGCCGCCTTTCTTTCCAGAACTCTTGCAGATGGTGACTTTTGTCTCCTCTGGATACCATGCAGTTCCACAATCAACAAATCACACAGCCAAATCATCTGTCTTTTAAAAGAAGCAATTTTCTTTTTGTGTGAGCATTCTGAAATCTTGCGAAGTTGATCATGTGGTACACTGGGTGACCCTCAACTACCTCTTCCGTGCACCACATTTACTCCTTGACTCTTTACGCTGAACTGCCAGGCCACAGTGAATGGAGCCCCCTCCTTCCTCCAAGGGTTCAGGGGCACATTCAGAAGAAGTTTCGCAATTACCTGCTTCAAGTTCAACTCTTCACCCGCCTCATCATTCCAACTGCAGGGAGTGTCACCAAGGTGAGCCATGGCTGTTAAGTGACTTCTGGATCAATCTTGGGGTACGTCAAAATCATTCAACTTCCTTACTTGTTAATATTTTTAACGTTTTAATGTCTTTCACACAAACCTTATCTTTTAAACTCATTAAAACTTAGAAGACAATGATGGCAGCACAATTTTAGCCACGGTGGAATTTAAATAAAAACATGAATACTTGATGCGCCAACTCCAAAAAGTTTATAATTATCTACTGGCCAAAAAATGATGCCAAGCGCTACTTTAATATTAGCCAGGGTGTTGGCTGATCTCAGAGAAGCTCATTATTCAATGACTTAGACATCGTTTCTTCGTAACAAGACACCACATGTGGCCAAAGCACTACTTTTATATTAGCTTTGCCACCATCTTGTGGCTTTGTAGGGTGTTCCAGAGCACAACAACTGAACGGCGGAAAGTTCTAAAACAATTTGCAAATCACAAATCGACACTTATATGCAGACTTTGACATAAAAAGACTTGAAAAGTACAATTCATTGAATGGTGGCCCCCTTAACTGATCAAAAGTAAGAAATTGATTGATACACGATAATGACTGAATAATATTGAACAACTTAATTCATGTCAATATTTTATGATATGGATGGAAGGAAAACTTCTCTGTTAGTTGTAGCACATATATTTTATTTTTTAAACTGTGGCCATCAAATCTGCATATATTTGTATTTTAACACCCATATTTCATTTTGCGTTAAATTAGAGGAATAATACCCCGGAAATGTGTTAGATTTAAAAAAATGCACTCAGTGTGTGGCATCATCATTCCAATTTGAAGCTGAACGAGTGAAGGACACTTGCACAACGGTTATAGTGATAAAGTCAGTGGTGTGTGTGTGTGTGTGTGTGTGTGTGTGTGTGTGTGTGTGTGTGTGTGTGTGTCTTTGTCTTTTTCTTTGCGTCATTGCGAATGAAATGCTTCCTTCATTAATCGGGTTCTATATGTCATTCAAATAAAACGACGTTAAAAAGAAATAAGTCGCAAAGCTTGAGGAATGGACCAGTGGCAAAATCACTTTGAGGGAAAGGGTGTGAACAATTGAAATTGCTTCCCCTGTCATGGCCAATCATTGTCAAGAAGATTCACTGCCACCTACTCACTCACTCAGTCACACACGCATTCGCGCACACGTTCTTCAGTCTTCACGTTAACTACTGGTCTTTTCAAAATGATATTGAAAAAGTGTTAGACGTGGTAAAGGGTGGCCGTGATGAATTGATTTTTATAGTAATTTTTTGAATATCAAATTTTATATTTCCTGTGTTTTTACATTTGTTTTCCTTGTTTTATTGAGGTTAGGTTGCATTATAGCTGGCCTTCAAGCATTCGTTTTTCTGATCGCTCAAGCAAATTTTTTTGTCACTAATCGCAGTTTTTGCACACAAATAATAAAACCTTTCACCAAAATGGCAAAACATCCCAGCTGTCTTGCAACAGCAAATACGTCTTACTGAACTAGTCAATCCTTTGTAAAAATTTGATTTTTGTATTGACATGTCCGAGAAGTCATTGTTTATCATCCCATCCACAGTCATGATTCCATACACTAAAATGCAGTCAGTAAAAAGTAGTGAGGGGAAAATGAAGCGTCAGATTTGCTTTATGGACCAGTCATATTTTTTTACTCCTCTCGATACATTTTTTTTAACAGACTATACACTGATGACGTTCAGTAATTCTGTTTCTTACTTGCCTCCTTCCTAAACCTTCTTGTCCTCCTCCTCAGCTTGCTTCTTCACCTCCACGTCGCCTTCCTCGGCCTCTTCAAATTCTCACACATCTCACTCTGCCTGCTCCCTTCACTGTACTTCACACCGACAGCTTACCTATGGCTTATTTATAGTGCTCAGGCTGATTGCAAAGTGACCTAATTATCGAAAACAGTTTTCTCCTGTGACAGTGAAACCAGACAGTTGTCAGAATAGCGTAATAATAATAGCCGTAAATGTGTACAGTTTTGCAGGGAGTGTGTTGATCATTTGGAAATTGGGTGTAAAGCAGTGAGTTGTGTGTTACAAACTCAGTACAAAGCCATGTTTGTGCTGTTAGTTCTATGAGTGCTTTTGCGATCGATAGAAATTGTGCGACAAGAATCATCGTTCGAGAATAAAAATGAATAATAATAATAATGGCTTTCACTTGGCAGCAAGCAGCAGAGAAGAGCGCAATTAATTCAGGTCCATCTAATTTCGATGTAAATAGGGTGCAGCAGATGTTAGCAAAAATGGAGGAGAGCAAATTTTTGAGCTGAAGGAATGTTCATTTATATAGTAGCACTTTTTACATAGAGAGCTCATAAAGTGCTTTACACAGATATAATGTGCAAAAAAAAAGCACTTTATGCAATACTTTAGTCTTTTTATTGAATGTATTGCAATGTGAATGAAGTGAGGCGCCTCAGGCAGGCAAATCAAGCCCATTAGTTAGTGTGTGTAGTAATTCGTGAAATTAACTATTGAAGTTTAGTGTGGTGTAAAACTCCTGCCTCTCTCATGTACAAAGTACATGAATGGGCTGAGCAAACAATTAGGAACACCTCTCAAATAGAGGACACGATAACCAGAGCCACCTAAATATCCATTCATCTATTTTCTGAAACTGTTTAACCCTCATGATAGTGCAGAGATAAGGTACACTGTGTGCCTAAATTGACTTCCAGAGCAGCAAGTAATATTTACTTTGAAGACCTCAATACTGCACTGCACCAAACAGATCTGAATCTCGTATGCATGTGTTGCACTTATGTGTTAGCACCATGAAGAGTGAATGTTGTACCTAGCTTAAGCACCGGAGATGCGTAAAGAGGTGCAGGGCCCGAGGGCAGTCGCCTCCAGGCAAATCGCCTCCCTGGAGTCAAGCTATAGAAGCTATAGAACGTCTGAAGAGACAGTTGCAATGTAAGGGAGAAAACAAGTCCCCAGATGCTAAGTCTCCCTTGCCTCATGCATTTAAATTGTATTTTTTGCAGAGGTGGGCGCATCACTTGCCCATCACTCATTCTTCCTTCGACAGCGGCTGGGCCACCTGTCCGTTATCGTCAGTCCGTCATTATTTCAAGGGGAACCAAACTGTATTGGTCAGTCCATCCCTACGTCATTGTGATTCTCACCGCGCTTTCCTCACCGTTATTGTATGGACCCACTTTTAGACTCAATTTTACTGACTTTTTCTTGATGTAACTGATGTACTCTTATTCCCCAAACATTTATTTCATTTGTACAGTCTGTTTCAGTATCATTTATGAGTAATTTTATGTCAAAACTGATTGGCCGAGAGTAGCTCCCAAGCTACTCTCGGCCATCGGATGGGCGGCGATCTCATCCGCGGTGTCACTTCCTTGCTTGATGTTGTGGGTTAGCAAAACAGAGACGCTTCAGGGATAGTCAGATGCTGGTTATATACAGTAGCACACATTATTCAGTTTGTAGCTCACGCTACATGAAGGACATTTGAGCACATACTGTACTTCCTCCTCGTTATATACCCGCCACAATCCAGGCCCCAACATCGTACAGTCGCTGGAATAACACTAAATACATAACCCTTGGGAATGTTAATAAAGACCCCGAGTTGTTCCGTACATTGTGACATCCAGGGAAGACTCACTTTCTGAGTGTTAGCATATAGCTTGCTAAGTAACTGCATAGTGTAGTGCACAGTGTAGTGGAGTAAGTAGGCCAAGGAATTAGTAACTCGCAATTGCGGCTGACAAATGCTGATGTGCACATCATGTCCCGAGTGTTTAACTTGGCTCTGTTTTAGCTATACTGCACCCCAATAAGAGGTTAAGTCCTTCTATGACTGAGCGGCAAAGGCGTCAGGGTTTGGAAAAGGTTGCAAACACGTTCACTGTTTTACTTGGATGTCTTGCAAATCCACAGCTTGTTTGCGAAACATTTGCAAGCATTTGTAAACAGTCGCAATTATTTTTGATTCGTGACTGGTGGAGACATGTCTATGGTTACCATGGTTACAATACACGGAAACCCATTTGTGTATTTGGCGCTCAGTGAGATATCAGGATCCATTTTCCACTTTGATCATCATGCCAGGGGAAACAAGGTACAAAGAGGAAGGCAATGAGGAGGTTGGGCCCATAGATTTGCCTGCTACTCCAAAACTTGGCAATAGGTCGCAAAGGTTCCCAAACAGCGGCAAAGGAGTGCCAAATAGTTGCTAATCTTCACAATACTGTTCCAAATGACTGCTAATAGTCGCCATCTGCCTTTGGGAAACACTTTCTCAAACATTTGTGCCAAATGTCGCTAATGACAGAGGCGACCCCCTAATTTTCACCAACATTCATCAGAAAAGCTGACGAAGCCAACATTTGCTACCTTCGCAAGCATGCTTTCAAAAATTATCTTCGAACATGGACAATATACTTTGCTAACAACACAAACTTGAAAGACTTCCTTCACTGTTTAGTCATCATTACAGAAAACAAACCAATTCAAATTATTTAGTGGTCAAATCGATGTGTTCGGCACTGGACATTCACGTCCACCCCTTTTGTTTCTTGATTTGTGAAAAGACATGATGCACTAAGAACCTTCATGGCCCCTTTTATGAGATGTGATTTGATGTGGTTTGTTGCAAATTACAAATGAACTTAGACCACCGGGCACTCCCTGAATTCTCGGGTCAATTAGCGAAACTAATCAGCTGCACACCGGTCGGCCTTTCTCTGTCAGAGCGATAACATATTCAACAGCGCAGACAAAGCAACAGGTCTCGGTGTGATACATAAATATGAAAAAGAACGCAAGCCTCTCAGTGGAGGTAATGAATAGATCCTCTGATTTATGTGTTACTTCACAATCAAAGCATTAGCTGAAATATGCAGCACCTCCGACCAATTTTCAATGTTCTCAGCCAACCCTGTAAGATGATAAAGTCTCTTTCATTTGGCACCTGCTGCTCTCAGGCTCCAAAGTCACAATGACAAGTGACAAAAACACATTGACTGCCGTCACACGGCACGGAGGGAAATAAGACAAAAAAAAAAAAAAAGATGACTTGGAAATGTGGCTTCACTTCTCATCACTGCAGGACAGATATGATAGATTAAAGTAGATCTGTCCTCAGTCTATCCGTTGATTCATTTTCGACACACAGTTGCAGATCAACGGGGTCAGAAATGCAAGTGAACATAATTTAAGGCTAGAAGCCATGCAAAGAAAATTAAAGACATCAAGTCAAATCAAACAACATCCGCGTACCTACGCATCAAAATTGGTAATTACACACACTCGCTGGCTCAACGTTATTTACAGCCACATAATCAAATGAGCTCCAATAAATACTTGGCCTACTGCATAATGAGTTTGTAAAATTTATTCTTATTTTTTGATCTTATTAAGCTACAGCCGAGAGGATCTGCACTGTAGCTTAACACCAGTGCAAACTACCATTACTAATATGTTGTTTCTAATTCAGCTCTTTCCGGCCCAGAAATCCAAATTAATTATCAACGAAGTATTGTGATTTGGGGAGGAAATATTCACTGTGAGTAGATACCCTTTTTAAATCACTATCATAAATCCATTTTCATTATTTACTACTTATCGTCATTCGGGTCACAAGTATGCTGCAGCATATCGTTGGCGTTGGGCTGAAACTTCCTATGTCACAAATTCATATTTTTTCAGAAATATATACTATTGGCAAGTCCATACATGTGGGTGTTATTTATTTTATTTTATTTTTAAAGTGTTGAAAATAGCTTCCTCTTTTTGCTAATGCAATGCTAATGGTTGAACAAATGTGACATTTTTGGGGTGTTCTGAAAAGTGACGCTTTTGGCGAGGCAAGGATTCCGTCTGTCGCCAGCGACATCACAGCTGACTCCAGTTGAGAGGTGGGGCACCACCTCGACTGGTTGCCAACCAATTGATGGACGCATACAGCCAAACAAAGGCAAACTACTGACATTCACACCTAGGGACAGTGTAGCTGCTGATAATAATAATAATAATAATAATAATAATAATAATAAAAATTAATGTACAGTCAAACCTCAGTTTTCGAACGTCTCAGTTCTCGACCAATTCGTTTTTCGACCAAAAATTTAGAGTTTTTTATGCCTCGGATGATAGCGTGGTTTCGGTTTTCGAACAATTCGGTTTTCGAACAGCCTTATGGAACGGATTATGGACGAAAACTGAGGTTTGACTGTATCAAGTACTTTTTTTTTCAAATGAATATACACATATTCAAAAAGGAACTCTTCCACCGCCTCTCCTGTTTTCTCTGCCCAAACTTCTCACTTCAACACCAAAACCCAAACGCATGTCTCCTTCACAGTGAATAAAACCCAACCGTTTTTATTCCGACAATCAACGACCCAACAAAATTAGAGCTATGACTCCTTTTGGGTGCCACACTAAAGTTTGGGAAAAGCTGCAGTAAAGTGAAGCATGAGATGCGCAACGCTTAGCTTCTCACCACATGATCACTCAAGTCACCGTCCCGTAGTAAAAGGTTAGTGTTTGGTCCAGAGGTTATTTTCAGAGGATATACTTCTGAAGTCAAGCCAAGAGAGAGTTGTGAGTTGCAGCGAGGAAGAGAGACACACACTTTGAAGAAAGTCTACAACTTTTGTGATTGGCTCTCAGCCGACTGTAGACGGCAGAGATTTTTCCCCGATATAAATTCGCCACTGATTTTACTTCCTCATGTCTCGCTCTATCTCTCTGCAAGAGGTGTTCCCCTCCTAACTTGCTGCCATGTTGAATATCCAGCATCATACGGCTCAGGCGAGCAGCGAAAAGAAGTGAGAAAAGGATGCAACAGACAGACAGAGGAGTGTAGGACAGTGGAAGATGAGAGCAGACTCAGGAGGCTCTGCCCTGAAGGAATCCTTCATTCGCTGTCGCATGCGCACACGTATGCGACGAGGGAGCGAGATAGCAAAATATAATTCAGCCACTCTGCCAACTGCGCAGGCTGCCAAAATGATAATCATGCCCCAAACCCCGCAATGATGCCAAAATGCACTGCTAGTTTCCAGTTTAGGCGACAGGCCAGTTCAATAAGTACATAATAGCATTTCAGTGTTTCCCCAAGATATGGTTTCTGGTTGTGTCAAAGGCCCCCTGGGAAAACAAAACAAAAACATGTAGATGTGTTACTAAACTCGCCATTGAAAGAGAGGATGGAATTCTGGGACAGTGAACCATGTGCCAATATCGTGAAATAAACATCTAATTACACCTGAAGCAGCAAAGGTTTTAATGGGTGCTGATTTTATCATGGGGCAGATGCACCCGACCTGATAATGACTTCCAGGCTGACTCACTCCTGCTTATACATTTGTTTACAAGTATTTAAAGACTCATCGCCTTCATGATAACTCCCTGATAATCTTCACATCTGATAAAGGAGCTTCAAGGATGACATCTTTTCTCTTATGTAACAGACACCCGCACAATCTTTGAGATATGATGAACAACTTTTTTCACCTCTTCTCCACACTTCAATACCTCACTTGAAAAAATGCTTTGCGAGACTGGTGTTTTCTACTTCTCCCATGTTCTCTTTGAAACAGTTGTTGACAGTCACCAGAACTTAAATTACTCACCCATATTTTCTGCTGATGAGAGTAGGGCTGGGGCCTCATGTATTCTGAGTGAAGAGATTTTGATCCGGGCGGCCTGGTGGTCCAGTGGTTAGCGCGTCGACCTCACAGTGCAGAGGTTCGATCCCAGCTCCGGCCTCCCTGTGTGGAGTTTGCATGTTCTCCCCGGGCCTGCGTGGCTTTTCTCCGGGTACTCCGGTTTCCTTCCACATTCCAAAAACATGCATGGCAGGTGAAAGGAACACTCTAAAGTGTCCCTAGGTGTGAGTGTGAGCGTGTGATGGTTGTTCGTCCGTTTGTGCCCTGCAATTGGCTTGCAACCGGTTCAGGGTGTCCCCCCGCCTACTGCCCGAAGAAGGCTGGGACAGGCTCCAGCGACCCTTGTGAGGATAAAGCGGTTCAGAAAATGGATGGAGATTTTGATTCAAGTGCGCTCACACTAGTGGCCGGGGGGAAGGCCATTGTACTCCCAAATGTTTAAATACAACTCAAATAGAGGAAAACAATTATGAGTGTGTAAAAATGACCAATTTTTGGATGGTGAAACTGAATGCAGGGGGTGGTTATTATGCAAATTAGCCCCAAATTATATAAGAGTGGGTCAGAAGTGCAGAATGGCTCGCTTCTGAGGGATAGGCAGATAACAACGATTGACTTGGCTGTTTAATTTCACACTTGATTGGCGGGCAGTCACTCCAAAGAGCCAACTATTTGTATACTGTCAAACGAAAAAAAAAAAGAGGCAGTTTTCCTTTTTTTTTCCCCGACTGTGAAATCATTCCATTCTGATCACTGCAAAGCAAAATCATTAGTTTTGACAAGGTACCGTTGCTAGTCATCTATTTCCTGTTTATTTTTCAAAAAACTTGAATGAAGTAGGTACAATGCCAGTCGGGCATGATGTACTGTATACTGTGACAAATGTTGCCACACTGGTTCGAATTATCATGTGGGAGGAAACCGGAGTACCCGGAGAAAACCCACGCAGGCCCGGGGAGAACATGCAAACTCCACACAGGGAGGCCGGAGCTGGATTCGAACCCGGCACCCCTGCAGGGCATGATGTACTGTATACTGTGACAAATGTTGCCACGCTGGTTCGAATTATCCTTTTCTAATTTTGTGCTCAAGTTAATTCTACAAAATGATTTCAAATTAAATTTCTTCGTGCTAAGGCACAAATCTCACCTTTTGTTGTCAGTCAGGAAATAAACTCTTGCATGATGCCCAATAAAGCAAAGTGAGATGTCCTTTTGTCTTTCAGTTGACTTAGACTTGTAAAATATTCCATTTTTTAAAAACTATTATTATGCCGTTACGTGATTCATACGGGGTAATACATTTTCGTGTCTGCTGTCAAGGAATTCATTGAGGCTGAGTTAAACCCAAAAAGTGAATGTTCTCCATGGTTGCTCTGGCATGAAATTAAAAAATTCTACATGTGTCGTGCAGCGTCTCTTACATGTTTTATCCCCACTACAATCTAAAATGTGTGCCAGATCCAACTTGATCTCCAGCAAATCTCACCGTAGCTCTTATCGCAGTAATTGGAGAAGCTGCTTTACGGCTGTTTCATTAATCAACGTGCACCGCTCCAAGTGTATACATTTTCTTTTCATTTTACATTGTTTTAAGTATTCTTATCCATTTAGTCACTATTTCCTTTTAAGAGTCTTTTCGACTGGAGTGTTCAGTGGTTGCACTCAGAAAGCAGGTTGTTAGTGTCTGTGGTACAAATAAATATATCTAAATATAGTTTCACCGTGCTGTTCTATATTTCCGAGCAGGTTGACTGCTCAGGCAGATAGAACCTTTTTACTTGTTTATCGTGTCTCGATTTATTTCTGATGTGATTTGTGGGTCTGAAAGTACATGACCAACCTGGCAGTAACTATGGTAACCTGCCTTTGGTTGGCATTTCTTTCCACGTTTTGGAATGAAATTATAATATCTGTATAGATCGAGGAGGCCAATAGTAAAATGACTGCTGAACCGTTCACAACCTTCACTGAAGTTACACGCAGAGTTTAACCCTTTCAGGGACAGCGGTTACTATGGTGGACGGCTTATCATGTTATCAGGTTACAAGGTGCATGAAAGGGTTAAGATTTAGAGATGACATTTCATTATTTGAGCAAAACCAATGGACGCATTATGTGCCCAGCGCAAGCGTAACATGCATTCTGACTGTATAGACAGGCGTAGCTCGAAAAGGGGCGTTATCGCCGTTGTAGGAGTGATTCCAGCTGGCTTCTTTCTCAGCAAATGGAAGCGGCTCCCCTCAACCCTTTCCATTCAGCGCTGTAGACGTGCGCAAACTACGGTATGTGGTGGCAGGACTTGCTGGAGTCCAGGCAGGAGATTGGTGCCCAGAATATAGTTAAAAGGGACTTCAAGCGCTCCTCTACTTGATGATGTAAAGTTGCCCACTGTGAACTAATGGGCAATTGGAGACCGCCTTCTACGCCGATGGTGCATACAGCCCTCCCACCACTCATAATTGCGCCGTGGTAAGGGAAGTGCTTTTAAAACTAAAGTAATGATGATGATTAATCCAATGTATTGATTGTACAATGATTTATGGGAATTAATGCACAATCTTGTCATATTTATGAATGAAATACCATGATATCCACCACACATCCACAGAACTGCAAATTTCCAAACACGCTAAACTAGACTTGCCCTGGCATAAAAGATGCCGAAAGTTTTTATGCAGAAAAAAAAGCCCCATACGTTGAGGCCTAGATATGTGCGGCCACAAAGGTCTGTAAACCTCTTTAACATTATGTATTTCCATCAAAATGGTTTGATAAAAGACCAAGAACTTCACCTTAGTAATGGTTCTGACTTGAATTGTGCTAGGTGTGAAATTTGTGACACTGTGTGAAGAGGATAGAACACCTGAGAGAGGCGCAATCATGCAAACCCCACACTGGAAGGCTTCCGCTGCTTTGAGCCCAGGATGTCGCCGATGTGTTTCAATCACGCACAAACACAGCGCCTGATTTGTTATTTTATATTCGCTCTATGCAGTCTTAATTGGAAAGAAACTTGTCAGATCAAGGCAGCACACATTGCCAAAGTGGTTGTTGTATAAAAAAACTTTATTCTCAAATAATATCTTCAAAATAGCTGATAAAGGGTGAGTCTCTTTGACAACAGGTTATGAGACTGCATTCACAAATTGTATGCTTGCACACTTTCGGAGTACTTGCGCTATTTAGTCTTCTCTTTCGGTCTTTACCAGAAGACATAAAAATAGCAAAGGTGGTTTTGAAACATGGCGACATAATCACAATTAAATAGGAACCTCCGTAATCTGTTAATTTGTTCCCATTTAATCCAGGAGGAGTAGGTTGCTTCTTCTTTGGGCCATCATGAAATATGAAAATCTGCGACAACCATTGTCTACATAGCAGTTACAAATATAGGACCTTGTGCTACTCTTACACAAGAACACTGTAGAAACATCCTTAAAAAAATACCATGAACTGTGATGATCTATGATTCAGATGACAGGAAAGTAACCAATATTTAAAGTCTTAGGTCACCACTAATTTTGTTTTAATAACCTTTACATCCACAACCGCCTTTTTGATCGTAAATAGCAGCGCTCAGACTCGCAAGCAAAATTCATGTTTGCTGTTCCATGACAGATAAAGCAGCGGACCCTGAATCAACTCAAATGGGTTTCTAGTGGTATTTTGCAGAAAAAAAATCCAATTTGATCTAATGGCAATTGATGTAGTGATACAGCATTTCGTCGACGCCATATGATGTCCAACGCACTTTACAAAGCCTCTTAGGTTTTTGAAAACCGCTAATGCAGCTGTGTCAACCTACAGGAAGGTTTTCATTTTTAGTTTAAAACAACTTACTTAAACCTCCAAGATCCCTCACCATACAGAGGCCAACAACAAACTGCAGGGTGTTATTTTTGGACAAATTTTCAATCAATCTGCTGGCATAATACCAGCTGCTCGCTCGCGCCAAGCTAACCTGGATATTTTTGTCTGTGGTCCAGCATCCAAGTTTGCACAGTCGCTTGTTCGGACGGTATCAAAGACCAACAGCAAATAAACAAAGTCTTTGATACACTGCTTAGCAGGGCTTTAATGACTGAATGCTGAACAGCTTAATTGAACGCAGCGCACTTTCACACACAATGTACACTCCATCACAGACATACCGTAGCGACCTTCACAAGTTCTGTGGTTTCCTATGGACTGGGGGCGGGGGGCGTGAAGGTAACAAGAGAGAGGATGTGGGAGGGCAGGCGAGAGAGAAAGGAAAAATTACACCTTTAAGACCGGTTATTGTTATTGTTTTGGCGTGATTCCGGTCAACAGTAATCCTTTTTGTTCTCGTTAAAGAGTTTGTTGCTAGCTTGCCACTTGGCATGATTCATTCCGCAACACAAGACATCACATATATTGTGAGCGTTGCCACTCAAACTTTCCCCTGTGACAAAACACGCGACATTTCGCAATGACCCGTTCCGACTCAAATCTGAAAATCCTGATTCGCTGCTCGTTTTTAACAACCAATTTGTTTGTCTATTTGAGGTCACCGCCGATTCGTGCACAGCCCTAAATAATAGTTAACGACACCCTTTTGAAAATCGATGTTACCTGGTTGGCTTATTCTTTACATAGGTGTGGCGATAGCTTCAGCGACAGCACATCAAAACCCCTGTTAGAAATTGTAGTACTGCATTACATAACTGCTGAAAACCTATTTACAAATTGTGAACAAACATTACCTACCAGTTTAATGAACTTTTTTTTTTTTAATAAAACTTCATTCATCTATGTTGTAAAGTGGCGGAAAACACCTCTGAAAATGTGTCTTCCCTTTGGATAGTCTGCTGTTGTAGCTGTTTTAGAGCGCCTCGTTGTTGCTTGTGAGAACAAATTTATTTATTTGTATTTTATTTTATTATTTGTTTTCAAGCTTGACAGGTCTCCAAATTCAAAGGGCCGCTTTGGGTGATTCCTTGTTGGACGGGCTCAGAAAAAAAAACCAAAAAAAAAAAAACAAACACTGTCAGCCAGCAAGTGGACAGGGGCTTCACACTAACATCGCTGCTTTTGAGCTTTGTTCATGTGGTCTAGAAAATTCCACGGATGATCCAGTGGGATATATTCTAAACTCCGAAAGCTTGTTAGGTGGAAATATACTTGGCATATTAAGAGGACACACCCAAAGCATTTGACATATGAGAGAATGGAGGATTTTTCACGACTTTGTAGCCTTACTTTTTAGAATTGGCGATTTTTAATCAATCCAATGTGGCAGGGCTGTCAACAAAACTCTCTGTGCTGTGTCAAATGAAAAAGATACATTTATTTATTTATGATGACTCCAAACAGTAAAGATTTGAAGAAGATACAGAATAACCACTTTTGAGTCGCCATCGCTTAGAATCTTGATGGCACTGCCTCTTTGCTTATTAGCTTCCATGAACTACAACATTCTGCAGCCCATTAACATTTTACGGTACTCTCTTTTTTTCCAGCCTTGGTCTGTGCTCCACTGGGTGACATTCTCATTCCACTGTATATGATCATTACAACAACTTCGAACGGTGGCCCAAGACTTTTGCAGTCCTTTTATTACCCTGCTGCTACTGTGTTGCACCATATAAACATATTTACTAGATTTCCAGTGTTGATCTTGCAAATGGTTTTTATGTTCCTGTGTAAGAGCAACATCACTCA
This sequence comes from Hippocampus comes, assembly GCF_001891065.2. Lineage (NCBI taxonomy): Eukaryota > Metazoa > Chordata > Actinopteri > Syngnathiformes > Syngnathidae > Hippocampus > Hippocampus comes. Next base: position 1,378,013 of record NW_017806164.1, read on the forward strand.
TTCTGATAATTGCGCCTCGCCCTGAATCGTTTCATATGGGCCATAATACCAAAAAAACACACCTTGATTTATTTCAATAAACAAGATGTTTGCCAACCTACATCATTAATCATAAAAAGTACAGTATGTTTAATAGTTTCTAGATTTTTTTTTTAAACAAAGTCTCCATAAAAAATAGATTTCTGTACAAAAATGTCTCTTATGTTGCACCGACTTCAAGTTAAGCGGCACAGGATGACAACAAGGTGACAGAAAATGATGACGATGATAAACGGTGCGGATGGCGCTCAGAACATTGCTGTCTTCCTGAAGGACCTCCCGTGTTGGAAAAAAAAAAAAAAAAACATGTCTGAAATTTGTTGAGATGACACTGTGATAAATGAGCCACTCTGAACTGGAGAGGGTTAATCCCATTTTTGTCATTTTTCAATCTGGAAATGAATTGAGAAAAGGCAGAGCTTTCAGAAGAATTTTGTTCTCAAGAAGGTTGAGGTCAACCATGGAGCCAATTTGCATTTCCAGGATGGCCACGCCCATGATACCAGGCTTCAGCTCCGGCAATAACATTTCAGAAATTGACCTTCCGGGATTGAAAGAAGACTCAGAAAGCAAGCAGTGCTTCATTGAAGGCCATGCAAGTATATGTGAATTCTAATTTATCATCATTCTTGGATTATTTATAGATTTGAAGGTGTCTGCAATAGAAAAATCAGAGGAAAACCACCAATTCTGTAAAAAAAAAAAAATATCCAGAAGAAGTCATCATTGTTATGTAAATCACCAAGACATAATGCAAATCCCTTCAATTTTAGACCAGGCAATAAAATCAATCACTCGGCTCCAAAACGACAAAGACGGAGGAAGCCCAGTCTCGTCCTCAGTGGCTTAAACATAATTCACACACTGCAATTTCATTGAAACATAGAAAAAAAAAACAGTAACAACAATTCCTCAAAGTGAAGCAAGGTTACAGGCTACTGAGTTGCACAAGTTCAACATGACAAGGTTGCCCGAGAGAAAATGTTGAGAATAGGTAAATAATAAGGATATCCATGGTAAAACAACTGCAAGTACCATCCAGCTCACTGCTGAAAATGTTACTTCAATGTTGTCGCTGGATAACACCCGAACTTAAAACTTTAGATTGTAGCTGCGGGCTGGAGACCCTATTATGGCACGAGTAACCTTTGACGATGCGCACGCGCGCTCACTGTGCATTTAACTCAAGCTCCGCCCGTGCACGGGCTCCCAAATGTAACCTCCGGAAGCGCGGCTCTAATCTTTTACGCAGCAGAATAAACAGCAGTCGACTTTTTTTTGTGATCAGGCGCACTAAGATATCAGCGGCGTGCCATTAGCAGATAAAATTAGACCTTTTATTACGCCGGTGGAAACCTCGCAGCCTCTTAATTTCTGGCTCGATTATGCTCTTTTGGCTCTGTGGAAAATCTCAAATGATTTAATGAGATCAATTCAATGGAGCGCCTGTGCGCATGCCAGCATGGAAAAAAACAAAACAAAAACATCTAACTCACAATTTTGGGACAAGGCATTGTTTAGTTGTGTGTATTCTGCCGTGTTGCACGCTTTGACTCTAACAACGGCAGTTTTTAGTCTGCGGCACTCACTTTGGGGTTGTTCGGTTGACGATGGGTTTGTTTTCTGTTACATGAATTCATCATTTCTTTTCATTTTTGCAGAATGAATAAAATCCTCTCATGCTAGATGTTTTATCATAGTAATTTATAAAACATCTGACTTGTTTTTTAACCTACAAGATTATTTTCCAGCAAACCTGATACAAATTTGAGTGAATTGTGCAAGGACGGAGTTGTAAGATATTGTTTGCAAGCTCATCACGGATGGACTGAGGATGAATCATTTCCAAGGCAACATGACAAAATGTGAACTTGAGGCTGGCAAAGTCATGCCGGTTAAAGAAAAACACCTGAAGTGCAACCATAATGTGAGAACGTTGTGCGCAGTGTGTGAAACCAGCCGGCAGACACTGGAATACTCACACTGACAGCAGTTACATCAAAACAGCATTTTTTTTTTGGGGGTGGGGGTGGGGGGGGGCACTTGACAAGCTTTCGTATCGTTCCAGACACATAGATGATGCTGGATCGTGAAATATCATGCGTAAGTGCAATGTTTTGATTTAAAATGTCAGGAATTCAGCTGGATGCTCAACTTGTGTTTGAGGCAGTGAGCTTGGTGCATCACTCATAACGCTGGAACCCTCTCGGCACAGTGGCTGTTTTTGAAATTATTAAGGGGCTCATAAGCTACTGAGAAATGACTGTGCGTGTTGTCATGCCATTTTGAAGCAACTAAACAAGCTGCTTTTGGCCAATTTCAATATTGCTGCGGCACTACTGGTTTTAAGTCACTGTATGAATTGTGCAGTGCAACCTGTAAAATGAAGCGCTTCTGAGATTCAAAGTTTCCTATACTTTTATGCACCTTTTATAAGTAAAGTGGTGCTTTAAGATTCCGATTAATTTCATTCTGTAACCACATTCGTTACTCAAAACACTTCCATGCAAAGTGGAAAAGTGTGTTGTGGTCTGACGAGTCCAAATTTAAAATTGTCTTTGGAAACCATGGACATGGTGTCCTCAGCGCAGTGTTAAAAAGCCAGCATCTGCGATGGTATCGGGATGTGTTAGTGCCCAGGTTATAGGCATCTTGCACATCTGCTGAGGCACCATTAATGCTGAAAGTTGCATATAGGGGTTGGAGCAACATATGCTGCCATCCAAGCAACGTCTTATCCAGGGACTGTACAAGAATGGCCAGCCAGCAGTCCAGACATGCCTCCAATTTAAAATGTGTGGCGCATTACGAATAACAAAATACAAGAATGGAGACGCCGGACAGTTGAGCCAGTGAAGTTGTACATCAAGCAAGAATTCTTCCTAAATGCTGAGTGAGTGTTGTTAAAAGGAACGGTGATGCAACACAATGATATGATTCTATTGTCGCATCTTTTTTGGAACATTGCAGAGATCAAATTTAAAATGAGAAAATATTTGAAAAAAAAAAGCCCAATGAACTTTATCAGTCTAAAGATGATATATCTTGTCATTGTTGTGTATTCAGTTGAATATAGGTTGAGAAGGATTTTCAAATCATTGTATTCTGTCTTAATTTCTATTTTACACATCCCGGCTGTATTGGAATTGGTTTTTGTACATGGAGCCGATCTCAGCCGTTCAGTAAGCCCCAATTATTCAGCCTGTCAATGGCATTTCCCATTATGTGTTAGAATTAAGCCAAATGGACTGTAAAGAAAAGTATGTGGTTGTTTGAAACACAAAACATGTAATTCTCTGTTTTACATTAGGTTTGACAGTAAACGTCAACCGAGACTGTTAGTAAACAGCTTGAAGCCTCTTTTGAAAAATTGTCAGCTATATGCCAAACTCCTGCTCCTTGTAAAGTGAGTTGGGTTGAGTTCCACTCCATCATATAGTGCTCATATCTCAAATTTTTGCTTTTTAGTCAAAGCAAAAATAAATATATATTTAAAATTGGCTGAACAACAGCTCATACCTCAAATAGCCCGTAAGTCAGGTCAGTCGTATCGCAAGGCTTGACTATGTTCGTCACACTGCACTTTTTTTTAAATCAGTGTTAAGGCTGTGTTTTTAATCTTTTTAAGTTTTTATTTCCAAAAATATTTGGTTACAAAAAAAAATGAGTGGAATCAGCAATGTGAATCGCCTTCATAGTGCGCCTGCATCATCAAAGGTCAGACTGCCATGTTTATTGTTGTATGTCTTATTTCCATTATTTCGATGTCAGAGTTTCCTCAAACTTACAGCCATTTGCTCATATAAAATTTGCAAAAAGCTGAATGCTGTTTTATTGATCATCATCATTCAGGCAACACAATCTCATGTCAAAGGGCATTATACGGAGCAAATATACTGCATGTTAATTAACCTTGCCTGTTCATGATCTCACGCATTTCTCACCTGAGACTTTACTGATTCATTGAGGGTCATGGAGTTTGTTTCTTGCAATCTGTTTGGAAAACTCAACTTTTTAAAGATACGCTGCCTCGGATTGATTCGTAGGCTGAAATACAGCGATCAAGAGTTTGTTTAGATAAATTGCACCTTTAAGCGATGAAGTCACACAGGCTGTGTGCTCTTTAAAGTTGCCGGGTTGTATATTAAAAGATGTGGAATGGGCGGCGCATGATGGTCTGAGTGGTGGAGCATTAAACAAGTTTTTTTTTTTTTTTTTTTAAGACTTGGTTGTTTCTGAAAACATCTCCTGTCTGCTCCTTTTTTTCTGAGATGGTCTTGTACACTGTGATCCGAGTGTAAAAGCATCACACTGTGTGCTATTTGGGTGAGCATTAGGGTAAAAGCAGTGTTCAATATGAGCTTTCAGAAACAGACATGGTCATTAACACAACATGAAAGTCATTACGACACAGGAGGTCCACAGGTAAACTCGTCTCAACTTTCTGGGTGGGCTAGAACGTTGTCACGACAACAATAAAAACACACCTGCGGGCGTTGGGCTTGAAATATATATGTGTATGTACAAACACTCTGTAACCCTGTGTGTAGCCATCTGTTATTTTTTTTTAATTGTATTTTTTTAAAGATAGAAGCTTTGAATAAAATTCTCTTAATTTGAAGGACTTGTTTTCCAAACCCACTTCAGACCCCAAAATTATTCTTTTTTTCCTTTTTTTTTCATAACCCAGTCAGAAAAACACACTAGTGCAAAATTTGTGCAATTTAAGAGTCTATATAAAGTTTATAGTTGGGGCGGTCCCCAGCAGCAGATTGGGAAGTCCCATTGGGCCACTGGGTTTTGAACATTAGAGTCTGTTCATGAATATCTTCACTGAAGAAAAAATGCCAGAAGAGACAATTTGCCTCTGCTTCCGTAGCGACCTGTCCTTGACTCTCCTTCCCAACAGAGTACTTCCTCCGTCCATTTGTCTAATTACACTCAAGTCTTCTTCGTGTGTTCATCTGCTTTTGATTTTGTGACCGACTGGTGCAAAATATCACCTGGCTGAGATTCTTGTCCAGCTTGAGACTTGAAGACGTTTCCTGGGTCGACAAACCTGACAGTTCATTGCCTCCAGGTCTCCCCTTGTTCAGTCAGCAAGCACGCAAACCTGGCCGGTCCAAGTATGACACTCGGAATATTTGATTGTTTTTGACAGCTCTCTGGAAACCTCACAGTTGTGTATAGCATCTCAATTATTTGAATTTCTGCTTCATCGAAGTCTGGCTGCCACTGTGGCAGTGTTGGACATTTGTAAGTATTTATAGGGGGTTGAAAACACTTTTAGGATGAGGTCAAAGGTTCAGGTACTCAACCCATTCAAGGACAAACGGCGGACTCCATCCTGGATGGGTTGCCTGTTTACCAGTTTTGTATGTGGCACTGAGTGGGAATTTACTGCACATCATCAGTTGGGGCGTGGAATAATTTACAAATTTCAGAAGTTTCCGCCTGATTGTTGGCAGGTCCTTCAGTGAAAGGCAATGTCGTTAATGGATCCTGCACTTACTAGGTAGAAGACACTAATCCGGGTACCGGTTTGTTTACATTCTGTACTTTTAGCATAAATACATTGCCTGGTGGAACTTCAGTCATTACCTTAACTGAATTTAGAGGGCAATGTCACAGCTCTGACGGAAAAAAAAAGCTGTCTACACTACCTTGAAGCCCGGGTTTAGTCCTGTCAAACCCATCCGAATGCCCACTGGGGAAGTTTGTCCTGCACTATTTGTGCTGACATGAATGAACCATCTAATTAGGACTTTAAGCCTAGAAAGGTGGAAGAGGGGAGGATTGCTTCCCCTGCGGATCCAACCTCACATCAGTCAAACACGTCTGGCCTGCAGCAGTGGAGCCAAGTAAGCCTTTTAGCACTGTGCATACATGTGTATATATTTGGCACGCGGCTGTAGAATTAGATTGGGCCAACCATCTATCAGTGTGGGAGGAAAGGTACCAGAAGGCCATATAATGTTCAAAGATGGAAGTTAAAAACCCTAGCCCTCTTTTTTTTTTTTCTTTATGTCTGAACACGTATCCCTGGACCATTAGCTAACCTTTTTAATGACATCACTGTCTAATTTTACCAAAGAAGGAGGCGGCGAATGCTCCTGTCACGTAGGAGCAGAGGCACATCACTGTGCCGAGTATGCTGAACAGCATGCCGCGGCACAGACCGCCCCACGTGATGAGTGCCAATCATGAGTTTGCTTGTTTGTCCTGATAGTTCAACCACATCGCGGACAGCCCCGTTGGACTGTGCCACTAATTAGAGTAGCGGCTGACGTGCTGGACTACACCACTGTGCATACTGTATTGAGCGTGGTGTCGAATCGAACGGCTTTAGCCTCAGTGGGCTTCATGTTGGTGTCGTACATCGGGTTTTCGAATGATGCCTGACCATTGGTGCTTTCATGGCCGACATAGCCATTGAACTGGACCTTCGGCCGGGTTCTGAAATCAGAAGAGAAAGTGCGGTTATTGCTGATATCATTTGGAAAAGGACATGTGCAGACAAAAATGCTGTGGAATTATAACTCCAAATGTCCAAGAAGTGACAGTTTGGAAATTGAGCACAGTTTTGAGGAAAAATACATACATGTATAAAGTCATACAAATTCCGTTACGAAATCCGGACACTTATGTGACAAGTAAGAAAGCGAAAATCTTTTGCGGTTGTGTTATACTCAGCAGGAATCGTTATTGAGGATTTTCTTGACATTTGACTTATGTTGTGTACATACATGACAGCTAAGAATGGTAAATACTAAGGCTGAGCCGGGTACTCATTTTAAATGAGTATCCGGAACAGAAAATGCATTTTTGCCGCTCACAGGCATGAAACGACTACAGCTCATCATTATCCATACTGGGGCTGAAAGAAAGTTCTTATTGGGTAACTAATTATGTATTCAGACTTGAATCTACTCTGTGATTGGCCAGTCACACACGGTGACCGCCCCCCACTAGACAGACTTGCTGCAGCCGTGATCTCTCGGTTCCTGCTTGGCTTGACTGCAGCTCACGTTTCACGAGGCAGTTACTCAGTTTTCGCCAGTTCACTTATTTTTCGCTTTGTATGATATTTAAAGATGTTTGGGAAACTTGTTTTGTACCATGCGCAGTGCAAACAGATCGTGTCAGCTACCGGCATGTTTTTGAAGTCAGTTGGAAACTTGTAGGACTGACTGCAGTCCTTTTGAGAAAAATACATTGAACAAGGCAGATATATTATTTCCCTGTTTGCCGTAACTGAATATTTGCATAAATTGCATAAGTTTACCCAGATCTTGAAAACACAATTCAATAAACACCTTTCAAAACATGTTGTGTTAGTGGTTCTTTTATTTCTTTGATCAAAAGCATTTTGAATCTTAATTTTGAGGCTGTTCCATCAATAGTTTTCAAATAAAGAAGTACGGCAACTTTTTATCAATTCATGTCAATTTCAGATTTAAGCCCCACCCGTTCCAGGTTAAACCACGCCCACTTTCGGTGTATCCATCACCCACTCCGAGCACAGATACCGATAGCGTGCTGTACTCGCTCATCCCTCGTAAACACTTATAACATTGACCTCTACAGTTGATATATTTCTGATGGGAATTCTTTGAACATTACTAATTGAGTTGTGTTCAAACTTAGACATCCTATCAACATTAGCTTGATGCTGTGACATTTTGATGTGAATTGAGTAAGCTGATCGAAAGGGAAGGATTTTGGTCGACCCAATTAGAAAATGTCAAACATTTTACAAATTAGATCCATACGTTTAGGGATCAAGAAACACGAGCATAATGTGATCATGCGGGGAAAGTGAAGTTCAGCATATTTAAATATAAAATGGCCAGAGAAACTTGGGATACTGAAGATTTATCAGATGTTATTAAATGTACAGTACGTATCATACCGAAGCATCTGATTGATGGTACGTGTCAAGTAAAGTCTCCAAATTTCAGAGGAACGTCTCGCTTCAGTGCTTTGAACTGCCAAGTGCCCATCTGCTCTTCACGTATTGCTGTGATTGCATGCATGGACAGCAGCTTGCAATCATCCTCAAACGTTACCCAAACGTTTCGATTTCAAACCGATATCTCATGAGTCCATCTGCCAGAACAAGAACTGTAATGTGATTGACAAATGACAAAAAGGAACTACAAGGTACATTTTAGGATCATCACATCCTCAGTAACGACAGCATTGTGGAGAGACACATGTCGGAAAAAAAGGTTGCATACGTTTAGCTGTCACTGGCCACTGAAAAAAAACTAAATCTGATATTGTTTTGAATTGGGGTGCAACAGAATTACTTGAAAAGACACGAATCAAAGTGGTCCAGACAAAGGTGATAGTACCCTTAACTACTTTGTAGCCCACCTTCTGAGGCAATCCAACAATTTAAATAAAACAAAACTCGTGACGTGCTGATGAGATGAAACTTTGTCACACTGGGTAGAATATCTCCAGAATGCCTTGAGGGCATTGAGATATCGTATGCTGCACAGATTGAAGATCCCCTTGTTCCGGATGAAGCAAAACAACCCAAGAACATCGCCTCCTCCATGTTTCATACAACGTACAGTGTTCTGTTCTTTGAGCTAAGAGCTGATGTGACTTGCTCCACGTCCCGCAAGAAAGCTCTCTCACAAGCTTTGTGCTTCAAAAAGTATTTTGATCAATTTTTGTTTCACCAGTTTCAAATTATTTCAGTGACCATTGTTTTTTTTTTTTCTTTCTTTTCTTTAATAGTAGGCTGCCAACAATTTTGCCTGGATTGCATGAGGACTCTGTAGCTGAAAGACTCTTTGGCTCTGATCTCATTAAGTGTGTGCGCGTGTGTGTGCACGCCTGTGTGTGCGTGCTCTGGTAAAATCCAACCCCAGGGAGCCACAATGCCTACCTTATGGGCTAAACCTATTGCTATACAAAACCACACAACAAAGACTCCCCTGCATGGCAGTAGTTCAACTTGCTGCATTAGCTTCTGTTTGTGGCTCTGTGTGCAATACTTTAATTTTATCGCTGGGATGAAAAACAGCACATGTAATTGCTTTGACAGTATTATGGGGTCTGCACAGGCAAACGGGCCAAACCAGGACAAACTGCAGGGGACACTGTCTCACTCTTAGACTTTCATTAAAAACACTTTGTTGGAAAATGCAAAGATAAAACACAATACCATAATGCAACAATATTGTTCCAGTTGGCTTGGCGTGGTGGGAGATTGTGTTAGCATGCAAACAGGGCATGAACTGGCAAACTGACACGTCTGACAGATGATTCACAAGGCAATCGCCGCCATGTGAGGTGAGTTGCAGGTAATCTCACAAACTTGCCGAGCTTCAAGCTGATGCGATGATGAGCCAAAGATCAAAAAGCAGGATTTGAATTGAAAATGCCAAATAAATGAAGGCACAGTAAAACGCAGTTGGGAAAAAAATCTTAAGGCACGATCATTGTCAACCACAATCTACCCCATTTTCCTCATATTTACAATACACAAGTGGACACCAAGGTATAATTAGTGCAAAACTCAAATCCCCCATCTGACGAAAACCGCAAACATTAAACGAGATACATTTCAAGCTTTTGTAAGAATCAGAATCCAAGTTCTGTGAAGAAAATGATTTTGTGAACCACGGTAAACCAACCATTGGGACACAATAATACACGAAGCGAATGCGATAGAATTCCTGAAATCCGTCATTACTTTAAAACCGTCATAAATTAACTCTTGCTGAGTACCAGTTCAATTCTAACTTAAATTACTGATGATCCCGACAGCGAAGGGATTTTTCAAATCCCAATACTGTTCTCACATATGATGAGTAAAAATAACTAACTAAACAGAAAAAGTTTAGTTTTCTGCTTGCATGTGGAACATAAGGGGGAAAAGAAAATGCAAAACAAGATTAAAAAAAAATCATCAATTGTTGGAATTCTATACCGGTATACCTATTTTTGTTCCTGATGAAATCATACTGACAGAGAAATGACAATGAAATCAAAGACAGAATATAATTTGCTTTTCTTAGCTTCAAATGATTGCTGTTTAGACAAAGTAGGGCTGCACGGCTTTGGGTGCTTCAAAGTATTTATTTTTTTTTCATGGCAATCAATGTTATCCCAATTTAGCGTGGATGGATTTCATAATAATTTGTTATTTTATTTTTTAAATGTATAGCATCACTTATCACTCATTTTCCCTGCATTGCGCAGCCATACTCAAAAGCATGAAATAAATTTACGAACTGCACACAAGCGATGATGAGGTTGGCGGCAGATGTGGCGGCGGAAGGAGGTCTGGTTGCCATTGGAAAGCAGATCAATGATAGGCGTCAATCTTACCTGCCGCCAGGCCCCCAGGTGTCTTTTGGTCTTTCATTGTCATCTGTGTCAGCAGACAATGTCCTGCATACAACCATTGGCTTTGAAAATATACAGTACATCTAGCACAACGCAAGCATGAAAACAGCTTGGCTAAACAGGCTAAGCAGTTTACGCCAGTCATTGTCAAAAGTGTAACCTAAGTACAACTAGTAGTATGTGGGCTCCCTCTAGTGGTCTGGGAAAGGCTGTTCAAACTGCGCATAATGTTTATCGTGGCTCAGTTTTTTTTTTTTTTTTTTTTTTATTAATGGGAGAGAAAGAGGACTGATTCGGACAGATTTGAACCCTTCCTTCCATTTTTCATTTTGGTGAATGTGAGGTTACTCCCAAATGGACAAACTAACAACTGCAAAACTGTCGCTTGTTTACATTTAAACATTACAAATCATTATGTCCAGTTCAGTTGTATTTCACTTTGAAGTGGAATACTTTTGACTTTATCATTTACTTTTTCACGGTAAAGAATCAAGTGACTGCATTTCCTGCTGCAATGAAAATGAAAGACAAAGATGCTGCCCCCGACTGCGTTAGCTAAAAACGGTTCAAAATTCTTTTATTTATGTGAGAGAAAACCCTTGAGATGCAGCATCTTGTTTGCGAGGGGGATCTCACACAAGTATTACAACAAACAAGGCAATCCGTAACGCCACGCCAGATCGAAAATACAAAAAAAAAGAAAAAAAAAAAGAGAAAAATAAATAAATAAATGAAATAACGAAACACAATTAACGCAAAGACAACCATTAACAACCTGAGTCTCAATTGAGTGAAAAGTCACGTCTGATTGGCTCCTCATTACATAAGAAAATATAATGTATGTCTGTAACGTGACAGTACATTCAGTGACAGTTGGAAACATTGCCGATCGGTTATAATAAAAACAGATAATCATGGTTAATTCCCATGTGAGGCAGCCATCATAGATAGATTTTCATATCGGTGAGTGATTTACTTTCAGTGCATAATAGGAGTGTCCATACAATATTCAACATCACGGCCTCAGACAAAGATGTATACACACACAGTAATTAACTGGCAGTCTGAAGAGACCGCTGAACAGACGTGTTGGTCACATGGTAGAGAATGAGCTAATTTCAGGGAAATGTACGAAATTACTCATTGAATTAGAACAACAAAACAAATTAGGGAATAGTCGTGCACTGAGGGGAAGTGATAATGGAGTCAAAGAAACCACTGTTGTGCATTTCAAATTGCCGGGATTGTATTTTAGTCGCTTCTTACATGAAAGGTGATGCAACTGCTACTAACTAAAAGTGGTTGTTGTTTACTTTTATTTTCTTTGCACTCTACTCGCCATTTCATTATTTGATTTAAACGACCGTCGAGTCCAATTTCAAAATTGAGTGTTTTCTCAACTGGTCGCCTACTTCCCGACGTTTACACTGCATAATGTTGCCTACCTGTGCTTGTAGAGGTAGAAGGCGAATCCCGACAGGATGAGGGCAAAGAAAGGAACCAAGATGGCCGCTGCCACAGAGCTGCTGTTCGTATAAGGATTGGATGGGTCTGTCGCCATGGTTACAGGGCCTAACATTAGAGACACAGACTGCATAAATCTCCAGCTAACACTTTTTATTTTTTCATGATACAACACGGTATTGCATACGATGCATGTTTGAAAACTTCAAAGTTAATTCATAATGAAAATATATATAAAGCAGCATGTTATCGCACCTTGCCTTGTCAGATGGAATTTACCAAAGTCTTTACTGTGAATGTGCCCTTGGTAGACAAATGTTTTCTGGTCGGATTCCGCAGTCACCTGAAGTAAGTACATCAAGGAGTGTGTTATGGCATAACGCTGTGATCAGAAGTCAAAAAATATATACAGTACATCGGAGCACCCTTTCATCAGGAAAGCGACTGTGGCAGTAACAGACACATTATAAATTTTGGGAGGGGTGAATGATTCATAATGTAGTCTTCATTACATCATATTGTGTCATAAAACGCATTAGAGTGCAATGCGCAGCAATAAATTCACATTGCCTGGTGAGAGTTACAACATGAAATCATAATACAGCATGAACAATATTTGTTTCCATCCCGCTAATATATGTTTAAGGTGCACTGTGGTGCATGCAACTTGCGATGAGGCTTTTTTTTTTTTTTTTTAACCTTCAGCGCATTACTCAATAAAATCACTATAGCACACTTTTATTGGACTGAATGAACCAGAATAAAACATCATGATCCAGCAGCCTTAATAAAGTTTTATTGGACAGTCAAGGCGTGAGTAGTAATGTTTCAATTTTAGTTGTCTGAGGGAAAAAAATAAAAGAGTTAACCTCTTAAAGTCTCATGTGAGGAAACGTATTTTACCTGTCCATTACTTAGTTACTTACTTATTCATGGTCAAACATTAGCTAGTAAGTAGGGATGAGCTAAAACATTTGAACAACTTCTTTCACCTGCATGGAGGTAAAGCAAAAACGAATTTACAGCTCACATTTTCACGAGTTCATTTTGTGGATTCACTTGTTCTCGCATTCGCAAAGATGATAACAAAAGCTTTTTCGTAAACCGTAGAAATCTCCCTTAGAAAAGATAATTAGACTTCATTGTATGCCGTTGTAACTACTTTGCATAATATGACAGACAGAGAAAACGGCTGGAATATTAACGCACTCCGCGAAGACTCAATGAAGGAGACATAGCTATTGTCACACGATAATATGCGTGGAGAGAGCCGACTCCGGCTGATTTTGCTTTAATGGTGGACTCCCCCAGGATTGACCGTCAGTCAATGGCCTTGATAAATCAGTAGCTGCTCCAGAGAGTTTAGACTTTGTTTTCAACAAAAGAGGTTTGTCTTACGTATCCATCCACGGCCCAGTTGTCATTCTTAAACTTGCTGTAGTAATGCTCTGTGGGCCCTTTGACTTGATAGACCTTCAGTAGAAGTTGGTTCTCCTCAGACTTATAAGTCCCTTTAGAAGACAGATAAAAGAGGTGCTGTGAAAGATGCAACTGATGTTACGACTCTTTGTTTAAAAAAAAAAAAAAAAAAAAAAAACACACACACACAATTTGATTGGATTGTTCCGGTCTGTAGTCAGGTGAAATTTGAGCTGATTTTTTTTTTTAAACGCCTTTTATTGGCATCAATCATCGCTGGAAATATTGGCCAGGAATTGTTCCATGGTGTGTGCGAGCATATTTGCATTTAGAGCGGGGTAGTTGTGATGTGAACGTCAGGTTCAATGACTTCCAGGATGGTTGTCAACCAGAAAGACAAGGTGGTGGGAAACACACACAAGCTGATTGACAAAGAGAGCAAAGGAGACAGTTTGACATTTGCGACGCTCATATCCCAGCCAAGCACCTGACAAAAAATGTCTGGGAACGAGAGATGTTCAGTGTCCAGACAAACAGCTCAACTTTTGTGTGCCAACACACTTTTTTTTTTTTTTAAATAGAGATGTCTGAAAACCAAAAACTTTAGTCTTGTGTCTGCTATTGTGAACAGGGGATCAACTTCAAACTATAAATTGAAGAATGTCATTTTATGTTATGTCGTTTTACATCAAATTGGGCACAAAGCGAAGCGTAATACCACTTTTGACTTGGACGCCTTAAATAACCCTGACATTTTATGACGGCAGGTATTATTTCAGTTTGAACAGGTGAATGTTTGTGACAGTTCAGTTATAAAAAACTCATTTTTAAAAAATCCATATCTTTTCAAACGAGAATCTGTATCTTGTGTTCATATTACATTTAAAAAAAAAACAACCAACCACCAAAAATCCATTTAACAGGGTAAGTGGTGTCGAAAATGACAAATGACATGTTCAGAGGTTTATAATGTTGTCTAGTTATTCCGTGCACGATGAAAAACAGTAACTTAAATTTAATCCTGATCGAATCCAGACTTTTGATTGCAGCAGTGTCGTTGTACAAAGAAGCTGCTTTTAGTCTGCTCTTACTTTTAGTGCATGGTCATCTCTTATCCAATATGAACAAAACTTATTGCGGTTGTGATGTCCGAACAAGTCAAATCTGGATCTTATCCGAGTTTTGCTGCGATCTAAATGTAACAAAATTCTGACATTCTGTAATTATGATATTTGAAATAGTTCATAAATTTAATTTGAATGTAATCCAAATTGTTCTTTAGTGACAGACAACTCACATCTTACAATTTTTGTGAATAAGGCCTATAAAACTCGAACTGAACTTCAGACTCCCCTGCCCAGATCTTGAACGGTGCAACTGCTCAGCGAGTCATTTTCAAAAGTGATGCACGTTATTGTCCAAGTCACATCATTCCAAGCATCGATTATACTGTAAAATTACAACAACAGGTGGATTTGTGGAGAGGCACAAATCTGTCAGAAATGCTTACAGTTCCCACCAGGGAAACTTGCATATCATATCACATCATATCATATATTCAGCACATTAATGAGCATGGCCGCAGGCTCCACGATCCCAGAGAAGGCCATATTGTTTCTGCTCTGTCTACTCTGATTGCTCCTATCGAGCATCGACCTACCATCAGCCAAGTGTGGAGAATGAGTGTGACTCAATGCGGTATCTCTTAAGCATGAACACCTTGAACATCCCCTCTCATTCGTCATGGTGGATTTAACACATATTTGTAGATTCAAGACAAGATAAGTGATGTCATTTTCTTTGAAATCTCAGCGACGAAAACAATGGTTTACCAAGAAGTTACACAAGACCAAAAGTATTTTCATTTCATCCCGATCAGGTTATGAACACGGTCTCTTTCTCTTTGGGTGCACGTGTTAACGTTATCTCGTATGATAAATGAAGAGAATTGTACAGTTTTGGCCAAAGCATGCAGGAAGAATGGGAATGACAATTTTCTTTTGGTTACCTGATAGTCTGATTGAGACTCCACTGGTCTCCAGTAGGGTGGCATTAACCCTTCCGCTGCTGGCATTGAACCCAGTCACTGTGAATGTGGTGGCCTGTCTCTTGCCCAGATATTCATAGAAACCTCTCCATTCCGAGTTGGGTGAGAACACGTCCACTGGAACTGGGAGGAAGAAACAAGACCTCTGTTAGTTTCCTCTCGATCGACTCTGTCTATTCATCTGTCTGCCTGTGTGTCTATCTATCCATTATATCCTGTTAGAAAAATACATTCTTAGTGTATCTCTCATTATTCACAAAGTTCACCTCCTGTTTTTTTTTTTTTGTCAACTAAAAGGTTGCCATTAAAAATGCGAAGCAACCAATCCTCCGCTGCCTGAATCCCAAACATCAATCAGAAACATTCCGAATTCAAAACCGCTGAGATCGGCATTCGGCTTCCTTCAGTACACCAAACGTTTCTTTCTCCTCTGTCTCCCTCCAGGTGCATATATGGATAACAAAACCTGACTTCAAAACAAAATCGTGTTGCTTACTCTTGCAATCTTTTTTTTTTTTCCAACTTATTTATTGACATGGCATGAACCTGCATATAAATCGCTTGCAGGATAAATCACTGCCAGACTATGAGATGTGCATCTGAAGCTCACTTCTTGTTCAGTT
The DNA here is from genome assembly GCF_001891065.2 of Hippocampus comes. NCBI lineage: Eukaryota > Metazoa > Chordata > Actinopteri > Syngnathiformes > Syngnathidae > Hippocampus > Hippocampus comes. Next base: position 1,393,973 of record NW_017806164.1, read on the forward strand.
TTTGTGTATGCTGTACAACTAAAAACCTGGAACCAAAACTTTAACAATCGGAACCGTGCGGGTACAATAACAATTATAGGGTTGTGTTGAACAGTGCGGCCCTGTTTATACCTCGAATTTTGTTCTTCTGGATGTCGCTCTCTCCTCTGCCTTTGGGATTGACTTTAACTCCAACTGCAATGTAAACATAATTTGGGTGAGTTGATTTGGGGTGAAAGCAATTCCATGTGTGTCAAGAGAGTCAAATGATTGATAACGGCGAAAATTATGTTTGTGAATGATTGCCTTGTCAATTTGTAGTGGCATTTGTCATTAGGGGAGTTTTCTTTATGAAAGGGAACAAAAGTACAAAACAACATCTTGTGTAGAAACACATAATACGTTCTTTTGCAGTAGTTGAGCTTCAGGAAAATTGGTTGGGAAAAAACAGTCAAAATGAGGTTTTCCAAAACTATACATCCATCTATCCATTTTCTGAACCGCTTTATCCTCACAAGGGTCGCGAGGCATGCTGGAGGCTATCACAGTTGTCTTCAGGCAGTAGGCGGCGTACGCTTTGAACTGGTTGCCAGCCGATTGCAGGGCACACATAGCCAACCAACCATCCGCACCCACACTCGCACCTCGGGACAATTCAGAGTGTTCCATTAACCTGCCACGCATGTTTTTGGAATGTGGGAGGAAACTGGAGTACCCGGAGAAAACCCACACAGGCACGGGGAGAACATGCAAACTCCACAAAGAAAGGCTGGAGCCGGAATCGAACCCGGCACCTCCACACTGTGAGGCCGAAATGCTAACCAGTCAACCACGGGCCAGACGTTTTCCAAAACAAAATTCAGTTAATATATACACATTATACTCTTTGAAGTGCAAAATAACCATTCAGTACATTAAGAATATTTTTTTTACATTCAGTATAGGGTGGGAACGGAATCTGGAATGGACTTCTAACAGATTTTAGAGTAATATAATCCAATACTGTTTTTTTTTTTTTTGCCCAATATCCAACATCAGTATCGCATGGGGAGTTGAGGACACACCTAATTCTTGTCGGTTAAAAAAATAAAAACAGTTGTGGACTTCCTGAAATACCTTTTTACTACCTGAACACCATATTTTTACCATATTTTTCAAGATTATTTAAAGGAGAAAAAGAGCAAGTTATTTTTTTTAATTCCTAGCTCCACCCACTCTTTTCTACAATTAAGTATGACCAAGTTATTACTTGAAATAAATCTACCTGATGTGATGCACACGTCTTAAAACTGTAACATTAGCCACTCTGCCAAGATGAAGAAGCAACCATTTGAATACCTTTACACAGTGGTGGTTTTCCCGACCATCTCCCATCACTTTTACATGTTCGGTGTTCTGATCCTCCGGCCAGATAGAAACCGTCTTGACAGGCGTAGATAAGTGTATATCCCAATGTTGGCAAGTCCATCGAGCGAATGTCCACATGACTGGGGGTCTCGGGCTGTCGGCACGAGTGGGCTGAGTGACGGATGAGAGAGAAAGGGTCATCTTTGACAGAAATCTTTGGATGGTTTTTATATTTAAAAACTGATTTTTCAAAACCAGGCCAGCAACTCACCAACACATTCGGGTTGTGTTCCACTCCAGGTGAGGTTTTCTAAACACGTTCTTGTGGTGGAGCCAAGGATGTGGTAGTTCTTACGGCATTTAAATGAAATCTTACTTCCAACCTAAAAAGTTGGGGGGCGGGGGGCAGGGGGTGTAAATTGATCACAAACCCAAATCGTGTCATTGTTTTTCTCTGTATACAGTCAGTACATGAAATGAAACGAACTTCGACTGTATGTTCAATAAAGTTGAACTAAATTGATGAGTAAGGAAGATTAAAAAGATTGCAAGAATGTAGTCTCTGACCTGAAGGCCCAAAGGCTGGACTGGGATACCGTATGATGGTGTTCCTGGGTCACGACAGCTGTTAAAAGCAGGGTCTACACCAACACACACATATAAACACTTCAATTTTACATTCCTGTTTCAAGGACGCCAGGAATAGCATAAAAATTGCCAATAGCTATGAGGTAGCTTGACCCTCATTACATTACACAGGTGAACTTTCTTTCTTTTTGCACCGGTGGCGAACGTGTATATATTTAAAAGAAAAAAGGGAATTCCTTCAAAAGAAACAAAAAAAGTCTGCTTTATATTGAGTAAATCTTCAAAGGAATACAATAGTTATATTCAAACAATCTGCTGGTGAGATAAGGTGTTCAGCTTGCGCGAATCAGGGATATAAATGCTAAAATGCCACATAAACTCGGATGCTTTCTGTTTTTTTTGCTTTTGTGAGACCTCAAATATCTAAACAATGCTTTCCTACTAAATAACATGGTAACACAAAAAGGTCACTTTGATTGAAAAGTAACAGTTTATTGCAAAATAAACACTGCATGACCTATGCATGAAGTTTTCATGAACGGTGAACTTCGTGTGTGCCTGCATGTGTGTACATGTGAATGTGTGTGTGTGTTTATTGTTTATGTGCCTGCGTGCAAGCGTGCGCGTGTTCATCAAGGACGATGATGGAACTCTTTTTAAATTTGAAAAGCCGGTAATTATGCATGTCCTCAACACCACACTACTTCTGCACGTCACCTCGCGACGTAAGATCGCTGTCCCATATCCCACACCCATTCACACTGTGTGCGACCAAGATCTGATCACAGCCACTCCTGCCATCTAGTGGTGACTTATCATACTGAAATCATTCCCATCGCCTCGATACTGATTGAGGAGCTGTCTTGTAATATTATTTTAATAAAGAACACCCAAAACGTATTTTTACGTTTTGGCATTAAATGAGTTAATATACAAATTTGGGAGACACATATTTCCTTGTGTGTGATGATGGTCTTTACCTATACAGGCTGGTTGTTGGCCACTCCAAATACCATCAGCCTGACACACTCTGGAGGCGGAGCCAACCAACAAGTATGGGGTATGGCAGTAGAATCTGACCTCTGACCTATGGAGGAAAACACCCCAATCCCACAACACGAACGGGATGAGCAACAACCAATTCATTCATAGAGCCTCCACTATGCATCACTTTAAGTGTTAGGTTGTTTCATCCTGCTCCGACTGATTACACTTCAAAACTCAAGAACCTATTTTGATGAGAGCTGCAACACCTTCAAGTCTTACAGCCATATAAAAAGCCCACTTGGCCTTTGTGCTTTATACACTGTCCCAATGAATCGCCTCCGACAGAAATGATCATAAAACAAGGTAATAGTCATCATCAATATTGTTTACCACTGACCGGTAAGTAAAGATCCTCCCTTCCCGGAATCCGCCTCCAGGAGAGCCGGGATCACCACACAGCATTGCTGGACACACCAAAGAAGTCAAGATTTGAAAGGCAATGCAATATGGCTTGTTGTTTGACAAATAAAAGGAGTGAAAGCCGGTTGACTTACGGAGACATTGGGGTACTTCTCCGGTCCACGTTCCATTCCCCTCGCAGGTCAATACAGCCGGCAGGGACATCTGATAACCATGGAAACAACTGTAGCTGACACTCGAGCCCCACGAATGATCCGTTCCTTCGACTTCCCCATTTTGGACTTGAGGGGGAGGTCCGCACTGGATCACTGAAACACACACCACATTCAGCATCACCCAATGACATTTCCCCACTCCCCCCTTTTGTAATATGTACTTTATATTCAACATAGATCAGGGATTCATTTGGCAGACTCATAAACTTTCATATTCCTTGATGTGATGTGTTTAGGTTTTCCGCATGATTCCTGCGGGGGCTACGCCTCCTAATTTGTTTTCCAAACAACCAAATGAAAGTGAACTGGCACGGGCCTATATTTATTCATTGGCCTTTATCACATTGACATTTGAGGATCTATAGAATGTATTAAAAAAATAAAAAAGATAATAAGTGCCGCAATTTTTGTACCAACAGCAAGTGTTTGGTGTCCCACTTGTCTTCCTTTATGACATTTTTACAAGCTTAATCGTTCTTACACAAGAGTATAATTAAAGAAGTAATTGTCACTCATTTGTAACACACTTAACGGCAAAATTATCACAGGCAAAGACCCCAAAACCTCAAAAGACCAAACTTTTAACATTTAGGAGTCTATTTTCTGGGACAGCACACCTACCGCAAATACCGGTTCACCATTTTCTCGACTCTCAACTGTATTTTGGCAGTCCGGTCTCCGCCAATCTGGGCAGTAAGAGTTTCGTGTAATATTGTAGTGACAATTTGGTGGCAGAAAGTCAAAGTAAATCTTTTTCGTGCAAAGGCCACGTCGAAGTAAAATTCTGCCTTGAAACCGCTAGCGAGAAATGTCTTGTTGCAGATGACCAGAATGTATCCAAAAGTACTAATCAATGTCACATTTTCTTCTGAACTCTTAGAGTGACATGGCTGTAATATCCTCATCTCCATTTTTGTGCTCGATTCCAGAAACTCCTCCACCGGATCATGATGTTAGCCAAACTTTATTTTGGTGAAAATTCATTCCATATACATTATCTTAGGAAGGATCAGGAGATATGTTGTAATTTGCTGGTTAGCACGTTCATCCACACACGTGCAGAAAATGTCATAACACGGTGATAAATGACAGAGCGTGCGCATGCATGAGTGTGCGTGTCCCTAACTCCCAAAGATAATAGCTGATCACCATCTGCAGGATCCCCGACTTCTAATAAAATCGCAGCAATTCCCACCCAACAAGCAGACAGATGGTTTCGCACTTGATTCGCAAACACATACAAGCATGCCTTCTATGTATACATGAGCCATTCGTGCTCACATAGCCCATATATGTTGTAATAGCGAGATCAGGAATCAGCGCAAGGATATCAAGCAATATCCCAACTGTTGTTACCCGACCAGCTACACTAAGACACACAACATATGGGCATGTTCCTCCCCACTTGCTTTAATGAGTTCTCCTGCTCTCCCATCTCTCCACTTGTAGGGTTTTTTTTTCTTTTTTGCTTCCCTCGCCACCTTGCATTTTCACTAGACCAGTGGCGAGCAGGAGTACAAATGCTATAAACTACAAAAGAAAATAGATCTTGTTCTTTCAGTCAAGTCACGATAATGAGCCTTTCAGACTTACTTATTTCACCCTCCCAAATTTGTGATTTTTTTTTCCATTGAGCCTGGTGTTCGTTGTATTCAGTAGATACCTTGCTGTTAGAAATATATATTGATCAAGCGTCCGCGTTTCAGAAAAATAAATACAAAAATAACTGCAAGTAGACGATGTGTATGAAAACAGCAAAATATGTGAGCTAACTGACAGGGTGGACAATGGCAGAGTGGACATTTGTGGCTAATGTTAGCAATTAATAGAGCACATGGTCGACCATCACTAAGCAACATGATTCAATTAGGAAGCGACTGACTACGCACAGCAATGTCCCAAGGGAATACCTGGACAAGCTCGCGTCTCTACAACCTGATCCCCAGATAGCGAGACAACATGCTTGTCATGCAAAAAATTTGCTGTGAAAGTCATGAACAGAGATGGGCATTCCGTCCCAAAAGATTTATACATCGCCAGGCAGTTGGTGGTTGTGGTGGCAGCTCGATGCTATCTTGGTTGACACAAACAGTTGTAAACAATTCAATCCAACTGGTGAAGAAAGCTGGCTGTGTTGCACGTCTCTCAGCGCCCACCCACGAAGATGCTTTTGTCACCCACAGTTGAGGTACGGATTTCTAAAAGTAAACTTTTTATTAATATTATTTTATCACAGTTGCTATTTTTGTGTCGTGAAATAATAATGTTGAGTTGGACCATTCCTGCAGGGAAGCACAGCGGTAACAGCATCATGCTTTTTATTTCTTTTGCTGGGATTGGAACATTAGGCAAAATGTGGAGGGAATTATGAACAGTTCCAAACAGGAGTAAGTGTTAGCACAAAATCAGACAAGTCACGAAAAGCCTACTAGCGCAACGAAACATTTTGAGGCGTTTCAGCAGAGAACCCTGAATGGTAACGGGTGTGTGCTGACCCCAATTTCACGAGTTTGAATGTGGTATTTGTAAACACGGACCCATGCACAAACACATCTCGGTTTATTTTCTTCCATCTCAGAAAGTTTTCTTTTTTTCAAGTGAGTTGTTCAGATTTTAGGTCACATTAATAGTGGATTAAGTTTTGTTTTTCATTTGCATTTTCACTTTAGAAGCAGCATTAAGGCTTGACACTTTTTCTTCAACTGATTGCACTTATGTTGATACAGTTTTCAAATGCTGTATTATTTTATTTATTTTTTTTAGTTTTTGATAAGGAAAATATGTTGCGAGCTTTTTTTTTCAACTTGCACCTAATACACCATATTATAAAAAAAGTCAAATAAAACTCAAAAACGAAATGCAAATTAGGCATTTCCCTCCCAAACTAAGACACAAAAAAAAGTCAAATAAAACTCAAAAACTAAATGCAAATTAGGCATTTCCCTCCCAAACTAAGACTAATAAAAACTAAGAAATCAATTCTAAAAACTAATTAAAACTTTCAGAATTAAAATACAAAACAAAATAAAAACTAAACTAGAATTATGTATCCAATAATGCTGGTTTCATCTTGCATGATCGTTCCCATTCCGACTTGGACTTTTTCATCCTTCATGAGACTTTCTCCACATTATTCATTCCTTCCTTTTGTCTCCTGCCCATTTTAAGCGAATTCCCCTCCAGCCATTCTTCTAACCGGTCCTTCTCCCATACAGTTTTTCTTGAATTTTAATCTTCTCACATTGCTCTCATTCTCTCCGTCTCTCAAATTATTGCTCCTCTTGCTCACCCCTCGACACCCCCTCATATGTCTTTCAAACATCTTTTTCTTGGTATAATTCAGCCAGTCAACATATTTTAGAGGCTAATCCCTATCATCTTGTGTGTTTACAGGTTTGGGGGCAGGTATTGATTTGCTTCTTTTGTTGTATCCACAATGTGCTTCCTCACTCACCAGCCTCGCTGATGGCACATCACCGTCACTTCTATTGCTTTTTTCACACACCCCGTGACTGTCATGTTTCGACCCGCCTCCCTGCAACGCTGCCATCGCAGCCTCGCTGATGGCACATCACCGTCACTTCTTTTGCTTTTTTCACACACCCCGTGACTGTCATGTTTCCTAATGACACTTTTTTTCCCACTCCTAAATCCTCCATCACTTTGTTGCGTATTTTTAATTGCTTCGTAACCACCCCAGAAGGACATTTGGTGTTTATCATTACAGCGTTTCCTCTGATTGGCTTACATTTGAATTTGTTTTTCTACTTTACATGGAATTAGTCTGACAGTCAAAATCTTGCCATTATAAGTGTTCAAGGCAATGCTTGAAGTAAAACTCACAGTCTTGATTGATATAGCGAGTACAGTGAGCGATATGATGAGTGTGTCTGCATCACAGAAAAGAGATTGTGAGTTCAAATTTCGACCTAGTTCTTCCAATGTGGAGCCTGAATTTCAACAGAGACAAAGATGAGAAGAGAAGAAACATGGCGGCCGTAGGATAACCGCATATTGGCAACTACCAATCATAGGAAAGTAGTTTTCAATGTCAAATTAAAGGAGAACATCGACTCCATTGGAACAAAGCTTATTTGCATATTAATCACGAAGGAAAAAACAGCCGGCTCAAAATGGCAGTATTGACCATGAAAATAGCTTAAAAAAGGGCATCCTAGTTATTTCCAACCCAATTCATTTTGCAAACCTGATAAAAGGACAGGCATGATTTGCATTATTTTTTTCTTCTGTTTTTAATAGTGGCATCTGCCCTTTACACGCAGTTGCGTTGCTACGATCCAACTGATTTTATTATTTTGGTTGACTTAATGCTGGTTGAGCCATATTGCTCGGTTCCATTTCTGGTTCTATGGTCGCAGTTACTCTTTGCCATCACTGGTTCCATTGTGTAGTCACAAAATGCCAAAGAAAAATCAGAACTAGACTAGTTTTTGTTGGACCCTGTAGTGTTTTTCTTCCGGGAAAACTTCAGGATGTTCATTTTTTCTTTTAGGTTTCCTCTATACTTGTTTGCCAGGCAGCAGAATGACACCAAATCTACCCTTGACTAATTTTCATTAAAAAAGGTGATTTGTATTGTGAGACACTTTCATTACATTCGATGGAAAAATTGAGCTGGCCCTTGGCATGGGGCAATGCTCTTAGTTATCTAATGTTCTTTATTGCCACGCCCCTTCATCCCTTTAATTCCCCCAACTTACTTACTGTGTTCATTTTCTCCTCTTCCTCCAGACTCCCACATGATTGATTTTGCCTGTTAGGCCACACGTTGAAAATAACTTTTTGAGATTCTTCCTTAATCCCTTAGGGGGAACGTCTCGGTAAGACGGAGGCACGCGCACACATACAGCGACGCGCACGCACAAAGATGTGGAAGGGGTTAGATCGTTAGAAGGTGCTGTCAAGGGAACAGTTGGGGGTTAGATTCTTTGCTTCAGAACAACTATGAGGAGCAAAAAAGGGCTGTTGAATAACAAAGCTGCTCCTACCCCATCTGTGGACGCGTATGAGGAAATGGCATCTCCAAAACGGGATCAAATAAAACCCTGGGAATTGTTTGAAAAGCTTTTTACTTCCCCTAGCGGCCTCTTTTTGCCCATTCTTCCGCTCCCCCCTCTAATTTTCCCTTTTTCAATTTCCAGCCTCTCTCTCATTTTCGATCACCTACAGTATCTCCTGCTTCTCTGCTTCCCCTCTCTGTGCATCTCCTCTCTGCCGGCTTTCCTAGCTTTTTCATCTCAGTTCAAAGGCACAGCAACCACAAGAGCCAGCTGGATATTTCGTGTTTGTGGGATGAAATGTTGGAGGGAGTTTCAGGAAACATTTCTTTTTATGTTGTTGAGAACTGTGGTCCAAACTCTGAATATGGATTCTTGTAAAATGTTGGGCTCATAATGCAATTCCTTTTTTGTTTCCTTCCTTTGTGTTTGTGAACAACAAAAGTTGCTCCTGAAATAAACCATTATTTAACAATTTTGTGATTTCCAGGAATAAAATTTAATCTTGCCCCAGCCATGATTGGTTCGTGTTATTTTATTTTAGTAGCCCAAACAGAAAACATCTTACCTAGAGCTTATTACTACACTTTGATATCTTGACACCAATGCCTAATCTTTCCGCTGTTTTTATACTGATCCCAAATCCACTTTGTTAACTTGTATCCCTGCAGCTTAATAAGTATGAAAAAATAGATTAGTCTGATAAAAAAATTTAAATAATTTATTTATAGGGGTGGGGTAGAAACTGGTTGAAGTACAACCTAAATGATTGTTATCAGACAGTTTCAGCACCAGAAATGCAAATGTAATCTTTTCACACTGCATGTTGAATCTGAAATGGATTTGTGGGAAAGCGTCTGTCTGTTGTGTGCTGTGTTTATGTTCCTTGCTCGTAACAAGCACATCATGGAAGAACTGAATGGATGTTTAAAATCATTATGATAAATAGTTAAATGGGCAATTTTAGCTCTAAAATGTATGTTATGTATCCGAGTCAGACTGCCAGCACGAGACATAAATTAACCAAATTATAACCAGTGGCACTTTTGTTGACATTGTTGTCGACCAAATCAAGTCAATGGTGCAGCACCCGAATGAAATTAAATTGTTTAGAAGTTCACTTTCAGTTGCTAATGAGCATGCTTTGAATCATCTCATTATGAGTGTAATTTCATTGCAGTGCATTTTATCTGCATCAACGCAGGATATCTTTTCTTTAAATCATAGATTTTTTTTTTTTCCCCCTTTGGAGTTCAGAGAGTCCAACTAGCACTTCAGCTTTTGGTATAAAGGGAAATTACCTTTACAGCTGGGTTTGGTTTGGTTCCACTGTCCATCTTTAGTGCAGTGTAAAACACTACGACCTGGTCCAGGTGGTTCCATCAGGTGACCCGGGTTACAATGGTATGCCACCGTGTGGTTGAAGGTGAAATCACGTCCCAAGTACACGCCATTGGCGATTGGCCCTGGGTCTCCACAAGTGATCACTGCAGGAAGTGGGATGGGACATTGTGTTATGTACGGCAATGATCTGTCCTTCAATTTGTAATCTAATCCTGGGTTTCCCAAACATTAGGCTTTTTGATTCATAACATCAGTAAAGATCATGTATTGTTGATTCTTCATTATTAGTTGGTATGTTGAATTTTGTTAAGACTATATAGTTCTGTAAATTGGGTGCTAGGTAGGCATCAAATTTTGGTTAGGTTCGTTAATGAACCCCTGGTGTAATGTAATCATCTTTGCACCTTCTTATACTCGACTTTCCCCTACCAGTGCAGTCTGGTGGTTGTCCTGTCCACGTCCCATTTGTTGTGCAGTGTCTGGTCGTCAAGCCCGAAGTTTTGAACCCTTCCCAGCATGCGTAAGCCACTGAACTGCCGAAGGTGATGCCGTCACTGAAGACGATCCTGCCTTGGGCTGGGGTGCCAGGGTTGCCACATGACACAGCTGAGAAGTGAAGGCAGATTCCAAAAGGATGGTTAATCTTATTAATAATGTCCATGAGAGCAACGCTGTCTTTCTGGCACTCAAAGTCAATTGTGGTATTGTCTGCAATAATGGGATTAGAGCTGGAGCCAGATGGAAATAACAAAAAAAAACAAAAACAAAAACAAAAAAAAAAACATGTCCTTGAGATAGTGAGGCTAATTGAATAGTAAGGGTTGCAGGACAGATTCCCTGCACTGAAAAGCAGACAGAGTAGTATTTTAGCTGCGAGCTGTAGGCTAAATACAATTACAGTATTCACTGTGGTTTCAAACTGCTATTATTGTTTTTGCAGAAAAAAAAACCATGCAAAAATGTATGAGCCAGTCACGCTCAATGGTTACAACATGAGTACACCTGCATCATATAACAATGTAATTCATTACAACAGCTGTATCATACCATGATCAATTTTGATTGACATTTTCAAAGAAAGTACCAATTGAAAAATGTATATTTTCTGACTTTTATGTCATTAACTTCTTGCATTGTATGTACGAGAGGAATTTTAGACAGCTACTCAGTTCGCTCCCTGTTCCAGTGATGTCAGAGTTAAGTCCGTATTGCCGGAAGTAAGTCGGATTTGTTTCCAGTGAGGGTTGGACTCCACCAAGTCTGCCCTTCGTCACCGATTCCCTTCATAAACTTTATGGACTAAACTTTTAGCAGCCGATGCGTTAAGGTGGTCTGGTTTGTTGGCCTCAGCATTGCATCTCTGTTTTTTGTGGCTTCTTCAAGCTGCAATCTTCAACTCTCATGGGAGTGGTTCACAGGCAAGTGTGAAGCAATTGGAATGAAAATCAGCACCTCTAAATCTGAGATGATTGTCCTCAGTCAGAAGAGGGCGGAATACCCACTCCAGGTCAGGGATGAGATCCCGCCCTGAGTGGAGGAGTTCAGGTAGCTCAGGGTCTTGCTCACAAGTGAGTGCAGGACGGAGCGGGAGATGGACAGGCGGATGGTGTGATGAGGACTATGTATTGCTCTGTCTGGTGAAGAAGGAGCTGAGCAGAGAGGCAAAGCTCTCGATTTACCGCTCAATACTGTATATGTTCCTTACCCTCACCTATGGTCAAGAGCTGTGGGCCATAACCGAAAGAACAAGATCCCAGATACAACCAGGCAAAGTGAGTTTCCTCCGCAGGATTTCCGGGATCTCTTTTAGAGATAGGGTGAGAAGCACGGAACTCATGAGTTGAGACGACATTGAGAGGAGCCAAATGAGGTGGCTAGTGCATTTGGGATAACTCCTGGATGCCTCACTGGTGAGATGTTCCGGGTCCCACAGGCAGGAGGCCCCGGGGATGGCCGAGGAAATGCTTTAAAGACTCTTGGCTGGCCTGGGAACACACTGGAATCCCTCCGGAAGAGTTGGAAGACATGGATAGCGAGAGGGAAGTCTGGGCTTCCCTGCTTAAGAGGCTGCCCCCGTGACGCGACCCCAGGTCGTTGTTGGATGGATGGACATTTGGATGCTTCATCAGTGTGACCGATGCTTTTATTTTGCGGTGTTTTTGTGGGGTCATTACTTGTTTTCCCTTGGACCTGAAAGAATGACTTCATTTCTCAATCAATTCTAGGCCTGTTTGAGGTTTACATTTTCAGGATGATCTAACTGTCTTTGTAAAAGCAGACATGTTGACACAACGCATGCGTCTGATGAATGAATTCCACTGAATATGATTAGGGGGGCATGCAGCAGTTGGAAAAAAAACAATTCACATACAGTATCTTCAAAGATCTGGAAACTGGACAATGCCATTACATTTCATGTCGTGGCCCACTTTTTGTTAGCATGCTTATTAGCTTGTGATCTTCGCCAAGATCATGCTATGTGATTGAAGCATGAGCGTCTTTCCCCCTATGTTTATGCACGACTAACAAGTGCCTCATCAAACATTTTCACAAGAAGGGAACCATGGATAGTTAGGCCTTTTGCATTTAATTAGAAAACATTTTTCAAAATCCATGGAGCCATGCTAACATGAATAGAACAGCAAAGGAAGATCAAACCCCCACAGAACATTCACTAATGAGAACGTGAGTTGACGACTTTAACAAGTGAACACCTATTGATGAGAAACCTCAGCGTGTACTGCTTTCTTTGTGTGTGTGCCCACGGAGAAGAGTGCAATTGTATACGTGACAAGACGAATGCATGTATGGATCTTTGTATGTCTCAGTGATAGATACGCCAGCCTTTCTGATTCAGCTCTTAACCATCATTAGTTTAATGACAGACAAAGAATTTGTGTCACACAAACAGACACTTGGACAACCTTAGAAACTAGCTGGACTAAGTGTATGGATGTATTGTGCAGAATAAGATGCACTGATAGACAGGTAGCAGGCTTGTCTTTTTTGAAATATGACAAATTGATTATCCCTTGGCATTCTTTGTTTGTTTGTTTGTATACGCTTAGCGACAGCTGCAGCTGTTGTGAAAGGGCGATATACATCAGGATGTATTGTATTGTATTGTATTGTATTATATCCTGTATCACTTTAGAACCAATGGCAGAAAGTGTTTTGGAACATTATCCACATTGTAATGCGCATTTTCTTGCATATTAAACTAACAATAGAGCTCAACATTTCAAGGGCATTGAGAGGTTGCACAAATACAGATGTGCTAACGTTGCAAAACAGTGCATCAAGACTACACCCAGAATGAGTTTGCAAAATTCAAGTTCAAAATAATTGCTCCATTTCTTCTCCAGCGACCTGCTGGGTGGCATCATCTGCTTGCTGCCGAGTAACAAAATCCATTATGCCTCAATTAATTTGAGGCATGGTGATTTCAAACTATGCATTTGAAACAGAATGTCGAGATTAATCAAATTCCACACGATCAAAAAAATTTGGAGCCATAAAATTCGATTCATCACGCGCATTCATTTGATATTACTGATCGCTACCACCGAATGCAATTTGGAGTTTTAATCAAACATTTTCAAAGGTACTAATTTAGATGAAGCATGGAAGATGCAACAGAGGAAACAAACAATAACGATGTTTAGGCTCTGATTAAAAGAAAATGTAAATTAGAACTCACCAGTTAATACTTGAGTAGTTTTTCACTTAGTACTTTAGCTTTTGAATTTTACATCCCATATCGTTCACCAATCACTAATGCAGACATATGACACACTGTAGGTGAGAAGAGGAGGGGGGAAAGAAATGCCACTTCCCTTTTCTGAATTCTCGACATTGCTATGAGGACCAACTCTAATTTCCTCTAAACTCCGAAGGGTTTACGAGGCATCTTTGGAAACTGCTGTTGCTGTGTATAGGGATCCCTTTGTTAGCACAGATTGGAAAATCCAGTGCAGTTACGAGCTGAAATCCTCTCTATCCAGGCCACACACGTGCATACACAGCTCAGTACTTTTCCTCCTGTTAACCCGCCAAAATGCTTCATATACTGTAGCTGCAACTTAAATTTCAAATGCCATTTACTGTTGCAGTTTTAACCTCTGTTCCTTTGTCACATTTCAAGACTCAGAGCGCAGACTGATGACTCTCTCTAAATTTTGTGCTCATTTTACAATAATATATGGAATATGCAACTGGAATTAGAAGCTGACTATGACCAACACACCAAACAAGCTGGATGGCATTCATATTATTGAAGGAGTGATTAAGTTGCTCAACTTGGGAGGCTAAGCTGATTTATTTTTTACATACATTTCAGAATAATGGAGTCCATAATTCAGGAGGGCAAAGAGGTTCAACACAAAATTTGCACTCCCTCATATTTTGGTTTTGACCAATATTTTTGAAAGGTTGACAAGGTTAATTTGCCCAAAGATTTGTTTGCATAGGAGAGGCACCCTTAACCTCAGACAAAACAAAAGAAAATAAAAAGATAAATGCTGCAAATTAATACACCGGTAGTATCCCACAAACCAAGGCGAATTAGTTTGGTGAACTTTAATCTGATGTGGTTGCTCATATTTTCACAGTAACAAAGTTGGGTTTGTGCATTTTGTATCTCAAGTCGATGACTAACTCCTGACCCTTCAGCGTGTACTCCATTTATTCATTCATTCATTTTCCGATCCGCTTATCCTCCCAAAATTGCGGGGGGTGCTGGAGCCTATCCCAGCTGTCTTTGGGCAGTAGGCGGGGGACACCCTGAACCGGTTGCCAGCCAATCGCGGGGCACACAGAGACGAACAACCATCCGCGCTCACAGTCACACCTAGGGACAATTTTGAGTGTTCAATCAGCCTGCCATGCATGTTTTTGGAATGTGGGAGGAAACCGGAGTACCCGGAGAAAACCCATGCAGGCCCGGGGAGAACATGCAAACTCCACAGAGGGAGGCCGGAGCTGGAATTGAACCCAGTACCTGAGGTCGACGCGCTACCCACTGGACCACTGGGCTGCCCATACTCAATTTATTTTTATTATTATTATTATTATTATTATTATATTTTTTTGCCTAAGGTCGGCAAGCAATGGCTCTAACTCACCTGCAAACCTCATCAGGACGAGTGGCATGGAAAAGGATTGATGGATCTATCTTTGGAGACTCTTATTAAACGCATGACTGGATATGGTAAGAAAACGAGAAGCTGCCAAAGAAAATGGTTGCAGAAGAGTTGTGTGCAAATAAAGACTGTGACTTTCGTCGAAAACAACCACGCCCCTGAGGAGTGAGAGGATTTCACATCACCGCTTCACCCCTGTGTGAACGCTCGCTGCTGGGCTCGCTCACCTTGACACACGGGCTGCGTTCCACTCCAGGTGCCGTTGTGGAGGCACGTCCTCTCAGCGGAGCCGATCAGATTGTATCCCGCCTCGCAGCTGAAACGCAGCAAGCTCTTGGTTTTAAACTCTTCCCCTCCTAAACGGGCACCGTGGGGAGGAACCCCCGTGTCACCGCACATCCCTGGACTCAGACCTTTAGTGAGAAAGAGATAGCTGGCGTTAATGTCCCTTCCACTAACAACCTGGGAAGTTGCACACGCTCATATGAGGGAGAATGGAGAAAGAAATGCACAGGCAACATATAGAAAGCCTCAAAAACATTTTTTTTAAATGATGTATTGTATGTATGTGAAGTTGTGAATGGACAGGCACTGGCATGATGTGACAAATGTGATGTCACATACGCCAAATATCGTGGTTAATCAAATAATTAAACACTCCTCGAGATGTCTTTCACACTTAATTCAATGCTGTTTTTTAAAACTAGTACTGAATTATGTTTACTCCACGGTGACTCAAAAAATAAAAACAACCTTTTGTAGTTGTGCCCAAATCAGACATCCCGTTTTCCATTCATTGTATGCTGTACTTACCATGTACCAAAATGAAACAAGCTAATCTTTTTTTAGAGTAGATTTGAATTTCTTTTAATTCTTTCTCAATGCCATTGTTTTTTTTTTTTTTTAATGTTTGTACTTTCGTGATTGTACATACAGTATCGATATAAATGTACAATATTTATCTGATTATTACTACTGTGACCGTTAAATCCCCTCATGAATATAGCTCACCGGTGATGGGACGTGATTTTCCACAATGCTACAGAAGAGATGATTTGAAAATATAAACACTGGCAGAAATTTATAGAAATAAAATGTAGCAAATTGATATGTATGCTTCCTTTCTTCCTTCCTTTCTGAATTATTGTGATAAAACATGAACTTGATCCGTGTCTTTACATAAATGAAGATCATTTATTATTAGTATTAACATGAAGGCAAATTGAGCATAGTTATTTCAGCAGTGTGTATCAAGCTGGTATACCTTCACGTAGCTCTCAGTTTCAAAAAGGCTGGGGAGCCCAATAAAGGCGCAGATTACTTTTCCTTATTTCACGATTGTTAACAATAAGACCTTGACTTTAATAGCACAATTCAATCATGGAAGGGGTGTATATTTATGAAGCCATATAGCTATTGCCGGTCAAGACTTCCTGGCATCCTGAATGCCATGCTGACTAGTTTTAGTGCTTACATATAAAATGGTTTGGGGGGGAAAAATGCATTTATGAAATATGATGTCATCTTACACGTTGCCGAGATATATAGTGTATATACTGAGGCATTCACAGACAGAGTGACACCCTTGCAAACTAGCATAACTTTGCATTAAGGCTCCGCTAAATTGTTCTAGCAGTGAAAGCGCTGAGCGTGTCACAACTTCAGGAGCTTAAATTCCACCGGTAGGGATTGGTGACTTTAAGAGCTCCGATTGAGGCGCCGCGCATCTGAATGAGGTTCTCCAGCTGCAGGATGGATTCTGCCCCGCTGAGCCTTCTGGTCCGAAGCCAGCCGAGCGAGCTTATTGGGTTCCGGCTGTTGAGACGGTTGACGCTGGCTCCGGAAATGATCAGCTGTAGTGTTATGAGGTGTGCATAATAGCTGCACTCGACAACATGAGTAGCAAACCACGACTCTTCGTCTTGTTCAACCTTCATCCTCAAAAAGGTAGACTAAACCGGGATGAAGTACCCTTTTTATTTTCACTTATGTAAAAGTAGTCTCAAAGTTACTGGTGTTTGACAGAAGATCATTAAATACATATCCCCCCCACCCCCCAACTCTTTCTTAGTAATTGGTTTTGATGTCCGTTGTAAATCATCAAGATGCAAGACCCAGACAGAGTTTGACATTCCTTGAATATACATGCAGTATCTGGAAAAAGTAGAAAGTTATTTGATGACCTTTAGAATGACATCAACAAGTCTGTCTGAGGAAATGTTCTTTGGAGTCCTCAATGAGAGGCGACCTTGAACATGGGCCGGCTGTTGCTAGTCACATCTGTCACGGATTGGATAGATAAAAGATAAAGAAAAAGTCGCAAGTGCTTTCAAAAAAGTGTCTGGTTTCTTCTGGTTGTTATGCTGGAAACTGATTCTTAAAATATGCAACACATAATAAATAAGAGCTTAGGCATACACCAAATTCATAATTTTGTCAGTATTATTCTGAGCCTTCTGATCCCCCCGCCAATACGTGAGTTATTCCGCTTTATTTGGCTTTTTGGTTGAGTTCTCTTGGTGTACAGTTTCAACACACACACACACCAATTGAATTCATTCTGCTTTATTATCCTATTCGGATCATTTCATTGTTTTGATTATAATTTGATTTGTGATTACTATGTGCTGGCAAAGTCACTCTGGACTTTCTCAACTCACTTATTTATTTATCCATTTGAGAAATAAAGTTTGCTGAGCCGCTTACATCAAATCCAAAATGCATCACATTTCCCTTCTGGCATTGATTTGAATTGAAAGGCTGCTGGGAGATGCTGTGACCCACTAAGCTTGTACATTTACAAACAACCTGCTTTGCACACTAAAACATGTCTTGACTGTTTATTGCAGCTTGTATGTAGAACAATATTTGCAAGCAACTACATATCCTAACTCCTGTGCATCTTATAAACGGGGAGTGTTCAGCTGTATAAGTGCCGAGTAACTTTACCAGTGCAGTAGGGCGGTGCCCCACTCCAAGTGCCATCCTCTTGACAGTGGCGTGTAGCATTGCCCACCAGCATCCCTCCTTGCAAACAGGAGTACTGCAGCACAGAGCCGTAAGTCCAGCTGTGGGTTCCGGGGATGATCACATTTGGGGGAACACCAGGGTCACCGCAGGAAATAGCTAGAGAGACGATTGAAAGAGGTGGGGGACGTGTTAATGTACCGTATTTTCCGCACTATAATGCGCACCTAAAAGCATTCAATTTTCTCCAAAGCCGACAGTGCGCTTTATAATCCGATGCACCTTATATATATGGATCAATATTCAGATTTCTTGGACATAGTCTTTTAAATATTCTGTAAAGTGCTTTAGTTACAGCTGCAGCGATTGTGAAAGCTCTCCATAAATAAAGCTGTATTGTATTCCCTTAAGCATAGCTCCATCTAGTGGATGAATACCGCAACCGTAGCCACTATTGTAGCTTCTCTTCTAATGTGGTGTGCCCTATAGATGAAAACAGTTTTAAAACAGCCCAGTCATTGAAGGTGCGCCTTATACTCCGAAGCGCCTTATAGTGCGGAAAATATGGTGCATGGGAACGTGTCAAAGTATAGATTGCGTCTACTTCTGCTAAGGTACTACAGCAGCAGGTCAGAAGAAAAGGAGCAAAAAAGGAAGATTGTGAGGGAAGGTGGGCGTCATTAACGATGCATGTGTATGTTTGCGGGGATTACAATGCAGGAAGAAGATAAATATTGAAACACGCAAGTATCCGGAATGAATGAGTCGTAATCATTACAGAGTGGAATCAAGGATGGTCATTAAAATGCAACCGGAATTTTCAGGTTAGATGCACCACTTTAGTCACCAAGTGTCGGTACTTGAACTAGCAAGTACCAAAGGATTCAGAGTGGCTATGTCGATATCTTTCGAGTTGGTTTTTCAGGGATTTCTTTTTGCAAAAGAAGGAGCATGTAGGATGTCATGCAAGATGTCAGCATGACTACTTCTCTAGAGTCTTACTTTGATGAACATGTGTATACTGTATATTGAGTGAGAATTAACCATTTTATGAAATGACATGCGCACATCTAGCAGTGCGCCAAAATTTGGGGCATGGGTTGATAACAACACCGTTTCGATGGTGAGTGTGACCAACATCACCAAATAGATGTATTGCCCAGTCATCAACATGCCTGACACAATGTGAGCTCCAATAATTTCATCTAAATGAATTTCACTTTCACAACAATAAACTTTCATTTACCCATTTATCTCCTGGAAATGCTTCCATAATGTCAATGGGATGGACATCGCAGAACAAAATCTTCTATTTTCCTGTTTAATTTTTGAAAAATTGACATTTTACAGAGGTCAGACAGCACAGCTCTCTCGATGACACAGATATGAAATTGCCCTCGATTTTCCATTTCTGCCAAACAATTGGTCCAGCGACACCAAGCCAAAGTTGGATTACTCCGTCCTTTCCTTGCCCCTCAGTCGCCCGCTTCTCTCCCCCCAATTTTTTGATAAGAACCTGCTCCTGGAATTTAATGCCCCATGCTCCACGTTTACCTTGCCCTCTTTGTCCCATTCCATCATTTCTACATCCATGCAGCCATGTCCTCATTGTAAAGTGTTGGCGCTTTTGGAGTAAGACATGTTCCCCTCTGTTACAGTTGACTTTAATCTCTGTGCCTTATCAGCCACAAGCTGTACACTCCCCTCCAAAAGTATTCAAACTTTGAGGCAAATGTCTTTACATTCGTTGTAGATTGAAAACATCTGGTCATGGCATCAAAAAGACGGTATGAGAGAAAAGACCAGCATTTCATGTATTGGATTTAAAATAAAAGTTAAAATGAGAAGAGTAATCATAAAGGAAGCACCACATTTTTAGATGATGAAAAGTGTTGAAAGAGATTGAAAGAGACATTTACATTGAAAAGAGGATTTTGTGCTTGGCATGTGCCCATTCTGCATCATAGTGTGTTAAAACTTGGGACAGCATAGCCTAGAAACTACTCTGGGGGAGGAAGCACCAATCGTCACAGTGTGCTAACCCGGGGGAGTGTATCAATTTTACCTTTGTCATAATGCCATACACTCCCACAACTTTAAACGACTACTTTAAGCCTTCTGTAACCAAGTCTCAAAGGCTACTTTGAAAGTGTGTTCAACCGTGCGATTGGACAGATATGTTTTCCTTTTTCAAAAATTTAAACCTGTCCTCACACTAAATCACACACCCACATGAACAATTCATTACTTTTCAGGCTCTCCTTTGAACCCACTCATGTGCTCCACCTTTTCGTCACTTCAAACCGCTATTTATGTCAGACAATATGGATGATGTAGCCCTGAATCTGGGTGTTTTTAACACATTATAAAATTCTTTTCATGAACATGAACTGTTTATCCCTACCCAAGCATCGAGGGGTTGGCCTGTCCCAGCGTCCATCATGGAGGCAGGTTAGAAGCGCGGACCCGAGCAGGTAGAAGCCTTGTTTGCAGTGAATGGCCACGGTTGTGCCGTAGCTAAAGATTTCTGGGTAACGTAGTCCAGACTGCCGTACACCATTTTCCACGTGCCCGGGATCAGAACAGTTGACCACTGGTGAGAAGGGAGCATAAATGAGCAAGTGAGAAACTAGAATTTGATGGACCAAACCTCACAAAAGAAGCTGTTTCACTGTGTGTAATTCCTTTATGGTTACTGAAGATGGTGTTGAAGTGGCAGGGCACTAACTATTGACAATAATGTAATTGTAAAACGTCAAGTAAAACTTGACTCGAAGAGTCACACGGTAGTAATGTTTATGCTCGTGATGATACCAATGGACTGACCCAAAAACCTTCCATTACATTGACCGACTTTATCCATGTACGATCATGTTATATTTCATTTCAGCGTGCCCTCGGTTCTCCTTTGTAGATTTTCCCTGTCACTAAATATTTACGGAATGAGTCATTAATTATTAGGAGAGTGCCCTTTGATGTCCACTGGAAAGACAAGCAGCTTTGAAGCACTCTTCAAGGTAGCCGGTCCATTTTGTTAAACAGTCTTTGGACTTAACGTCAATCAAAATGCGCAGTTTTGTTTTCTGCATGTCACGCGGGGTGGGGGGGGGGGAAGTGACAGTGACTCTGATTCAAGTCCAAAGGGGGAGCATGGAATATGAATACGGGTATGTGTGTTTGTGTGAGTGTGTTTTATGTGTATTCACATGTGTGGGCACCCACGGGGAACAGGAAAAAAAAAAACACTTAATTGACAGCTGCTACTGAGAAGCAAAAAGTCAGGCTAAATTCCTAGAAAGGAAGACAGATGTGTGCAACTCTGCTGTATCGATCTGCCCCTGTGACCGAGCAGAGCGCCTGGGTGTTTGCACAATTTAATACATCATAACTGCTACAACGCAACAAGGTCAGTGGGAGTTGGTATTTTTACGTGGAATGCGTCTGTGGAAATATACTGCAGTCAGTCAGGTGCAGCGCACACATAGAGATAGACAACCATTCCCTCTCTCGTTTAGACTTTCACTGAGTGGGAACGGAACTCACACTGAAGTCAGGAAAATGAAAAGTGTACTAGTGCACAAAATTCTTCCTTTGCAAAGATATATATTCATGTTAAAAACACAATTGCGTATCAACATAAAATAAATATGGCTTAATTAATTTAATTCTTCACACCCGCGTTTGATAATTAACGAACCGAGGTATTGATATCAGCATGGATCAACCTGTTTTTTGTGTTACTTGTTACCTTTGCAGAGAGGTAGGGGGTTGCTCCACTGCCCGTTGAGTCGACACTGAGCGCGTGAATTTCCAGTCAGGATGTAACCTTTATTACAGGTGAAGTTGACCACATCGTTGAGGTTGAACTCGCTGCCGTTCGTCCGCCCGTTGGCTGGGTTTCCAGGGTGACCACAGGTTATGGCTGACGGTTAGAGAGTAGAGATGATACAAAATGTCTTGGCAAGACCAACTGTCACAAATTCAACCCATCGTACACTTTATTAGGCAGATCTGCATCGTGGAATTAAACTTTATCACATTGTTGAAAAGGTTGTTTGATTGATCGATTGATTTAAAAATTACTACAAAGCACAGATCTACCTAATGTGACAAATAAATGAATTCATAGTTCATATTTATCCTTCCTGGTCACATGTTCTACTTCTCTCACTACAAAATGAAAGCATCAGTAGATGTTGATCTGCATTTGTATTATCGGGTACTTACGGACGCAAACAGGTGTTGTTCCAGACCACCGATGGTCTTGTTGGCAGATTCTGACTGATGTGCCGATCAGGCGATATCCCAGCATGCACTGGTACACCACTGTGTCGCGGTAACTTGAGCCGTCGCCGCTAATGTGACCGTTGATGATAGGATTTGGAGAGTCACAGTGGCCGGCTAGAAGGAAAAAAAAAAGGGCACTAACTATTGACAATAATGTAATTGTAAAACGTCAAGTAAAACTTGACTCGAAGAGTCACACGGTAGTAATGTTTATGCTCGTGATGATACCAATGGACTGACCCAAAAACCTTCCATTACATTGACCGACTTTATCCATGTACGATCATGTTATATTTCATTTCAGCGTGCCCTCGGTTCTCCTTTGTAGATTTTCCCTGTCACTAAATATTTACGGAATGAGTCATTAATTATTAGGAGAGTGCCCTTTGATGTCCACTGGAAAGACAAGCAGCTTTGAAGCACTCTTCAAGGTAGCCGGTCCATTTTGTTAAACAGTCTTTGGACTTAACGTCAATCAAAATGCGCAGTTTTGTTTTCTGCATGTCACGCGGGGTGGGGGGGGGGAAGTGACAGTGACTCTGATTCAAGTCCAAAGGGGGAGCATGGAATATGAATACGGGTATGTGTGTTTGTGTGAGTGTGTTTTATGTGTATTCACATGTGTGGGCACCCACGGGGAACAGGAAAAAAAAAAACACTTAATTGACAGCTGCTACTGAGAAGCAAAAAGTCAGGCTAAATTCCTAGAAAGGAAGACAGATGTGTGCAACTCTGCTGTATCGATCTGCCCCTGTGACCGAGCAGAGCGCCTGGGTGTTTGCACAATTTAATACATCATAACTGCTACAACGCAACAAGGTCAGTGGGAGTTGGTATTTTTACGTGGAATGCGTCTGTGGAAATATACTGCAGTCAGTCAGGTGCAGCGCACACATAGAGATAGACAACCATTCCCTCTCTCGTTTAGACTTTCACTGAGTGGGAACGGAACTCACACTGAAGTCAGGAAAATGAAAAGTGTACTAGTGCACAAAATTCTTCCTTTGCAAAGATATATATTCATGTTAAAAACACAATTGCGTATCAACATAAAATAAATATGGCTTAATTAATTTAATTCTTCACACCCGCGTTTGATAATTAACGAACCGAGGTATTGATATCAGCATGGATCAACCTGTTTTTTGTGTTACTTGTTACCTTTGCAGAGAGGTAGGGGGTTGCTCCACTGCCCGTTGAGTCGACACTGAGCGCGTGAATTTCCAGTCAGGATGTAACCTTTATTACAGGTGAAGTTGACCACATCGTTGAGGTTGAACTCGCTGCCGTTCGTCCGCCCGTTGGCTGGGTTTCCAGGGTGACCACAGGTTATGGCTGACGGTTAGAGAGTAGAGATGATACAAAATGTCTTGGCAAGACCAACTGTCACAAATTCAACCCATCGTACACTTTATTAGGCAGATCTGCATCGTGGAATTAAACTTTATCACATTGTTGAAAAGGTTGTTTGATTGATCGATTGATTTAAAAATTACTACAAAGCACAGATCTACCTAATGTGACAAATAAATGAATTCATAGTTCATATTTATCCTTCCTGGTCACATGTTCTACTTCTCTCACTACAAAATGAAAGCATCAGTAGATGTTGATCTGCATTTGTATTATCGGGTACTTACGGACGCAAACAGGTGTTGTTCCAGACCACCGATGGTCTTGTTGGCAGATTCTGACTGATGTGCCGATCAGGCGATATCCCAGCATGCACTGGTACACCACTGTGTCGCGGTAACTTGAGCCGTCGCCGCTAATGTGACCGTTGATGATAGGATTTGGAGAGTCACAGTGGCCGGCTAGAAGGAAAAAAAAAAGTCATTACACTGGAATACTCCATCAAAAGATCACATTTATTTTGTTGACCTTGCGGAATAACATTCTCTGAAGAGAAAGCACTGTGATGGTGACACATGCTTCATTTGCATGTGCCACATCCAGACGGAAACACGTTAAAAATCACTTTATATAGTCTTGAATCAGTGCTTTTCAGAGTGAATAGGGCATTATATGAGAAAAGTGCATCAGTTAGACGATCATTTGAGTTAAGTGGGGCATATGAACAGATGATTTTGTTTTTGGTTCATTTAATTTTCAATTATCTCATCGAGACATGCACAGCAACTGCTGTGTGGTCAAAAGTTTTGGATCACTTTGCCATTATACCTAAATACTATGAAAACTCGGTTTTCCCCACTGTTGCAGGCACAGCGGCAACTGGGAGGACTTTCTAAAATATGTTGGAGCAAGTCTGTGGAATATTTTGTCGATTCATCTGGAAGAACAGAGGCCACTGATGTTCGCCCTGAGAGAGGGCCTACTCACGATCTCTGTTATCATACATCTCAAATGTTTTTTTTTTTTCCATATCAGACTCACAAAAGCACGCCTTTTCGATTCTTGCTTTGTAAACTGGGAGTAGAAAAACACTTTCCAAAATGTGCTGGCAAAATGAAGAATTAATATTGAGCGCTAAATAGGTGGGGTGGCATGGTTTGCTTGTCTGCCTCACAGTCCTGAGGTTACGGGTTTGAATCTCTGTTCTCCCCATGCTTGCCTGTGTTTTCTCCTGCTATTCGATTTCTACCCCACATTCCCAAAACTTGCATTTTAGGTTTAACAAAGATGAAATTGTCCAGAGATGTGAATGGCTGTTCGCCTATTTGTGCTTTTCCATTGACTGGTGACTCTCGCCAAAATGTCATCTGGGATTGGTGCTAGCTCACTTGCGACCTTCATTAGTACAAGTAGGAAAGGACGTATGGATGGATAGCTGGGTATAGCCCAGCCCTCAACAAACTAATAATAAAGTTTTATTATGAAAGACTGCCCAGCCGTCTTCGGGCAGTAGGCGGGGGACATACTGAACCGGTTGCCAGCCAATCGAAGGGCACACAGAGACGAACAACCATCCGTGCTCACCCTCACACCTAGGGACAATTTAGAGTGTTCAATCAGCCTGCCATGCATGTTTTTGGAATGTGTGAGGAAACCGCAGTACCCGGAGAAAACCCACGGAGGCACGGGGAGAACATGCAAATTCCACACAGGAAGGCCAGAGCTGGGATCAAACCCATGACCTCTGCACTGTGAGGTCAACACGCTTACCACTGGACCACCGGGGCGCAGGCGAAGTAATACAAACAAGATTTATTTTGACTTACCAAGGCACCTGGTTTCAGAACCACTCCACAACCCGTTGGCTCCACACTCTCTGACATGGGACCCCACCAAAGTATAACCATGGTTACACATGAAGATTGCAGTTGCGCCAAATGTAGTCAGTGTTCCAAGTTTGGTGCCGAATGGTGGAGAAGGAAGATCCCCACAGGACAAGACTGAAAGCAAAAATGAGGAAGTCATATTGATAATAATAAAAATAAATAAATCTTGAAGAATAAAGAACATGGCACTTTAATCATTTAAAAATTGTGTACTAAACATTTGGAATGTAGAGAGCAATGAAACATAACTATAATTCTAAATCACTTTCTGGAATGACATCCTGTAGACCAGGGGTCCCCAACCACCAGTCCGCGGACCGGCATTGGCCCCTTTGGTACCGTGGCGCAGAGAGACAGACTTGCAAGCTGTGAGCATATTTATTCACTCAGACATGGCGGAACTGTGCGCGACTCTAGCCAATCGGAGTCCTCCTCCTAACATTGGTTTGCAAGTTGAAATAAATAGAATATACCAATCAATGAAAGAAAAAGCAAGAAATAGAAAGTACCGGTAATAGTGACAAATTGATCAAATGTACAGCTAAATGCTCAGCTGCTTGGCAGCCATGACTTCCGAAGATCAAGCTATTTTGACAAGTATCAATGATGCTAACGCCGTATCTAGCTCGGAGTCTAACTTTTGAAAATTTTGAATTGCTCGATAATTATCGTTGTTGTCAGTACCGGTGCTTTGAAACTGGCAATTTAAAGGCAATGAAAAAAATGTTGTCAATTGAACCATATTACTGTACTTATGTGACTTACTCTTGCATGTAGCTGGTTCATCCGACCCTTCCCATGTCCCATTGGCAAGGCAACCAAGAGTCCGATGTCCGGCGCCGAAGGAGTACCCCTCTGAACATTCCAACATGGCCAAGGATCCAAACTCTCCCAGTGTACCAGACAGCAGATGATAGGTCATGTGATCTGACAATACACCCTCAATGCTCGAACAGTGACTGGCTGGAAAATACATGGAAGGTCAAGAGAGCTGAATTAATGAAGAGTGCAGTTAAGGCTGCAGCCTAGCCTGCGAGAACTTGCCTCTTGGATTTTGCTTTAAAGACAGGAAGGTGGCTCAAGACCAAAAATATCAAAAATAGGAAACGGTTACATGAGCCGCTTCCTGAACTCTACCAAGAAGCCTTTGAGCAAGAACTTTTATGTGGGTAGTGCTAAAGCTAATTCTAACTGCTAATAAAAGCAAGAAGAAGATCCCAGACTCGACAAATGTGTTGTACAGAATAACCAAACATTTCTTTCCCATGCCAGGAGACGACTGTTGGTAGCCAAGTGAATAACTGAGTATAATAAAGAAGCTGAAGAGTCAGTGAAATCCAGGCAGTGGTGTCAACTGCTATAGCTGCTGCTGATCGCTACTAGTGGTACTTGTCATCAAAGGTAGAAAGTGTAATGGTTAACTTTGACTTTGAGACTTGTGTGAGGCCCAAGTGTTTAAAAAATATCCATGTTGAATGGTAAAACATTGCCTTCGATTCATCACATTATAATGATGGTGACAGTTGACCTCAAGAAAAGACCAATTACATTTCCAATCAACCCTATGAAATGTTTTTGTTTCTTTTCAACTTTTCTCCTTAAATACATTCGATTTGGGCTTGCAGGTGCCACTGTAGAGCATGTTAGACTACCGTAGGAGTAGTATCTGTAGTATAAATTGAATCCAGTCTTCAGACCTAAAGGTTCGTCTTCCTCTCCTTTTTACTTCTCACACTTACCCCTCTTTAAGTTTTACTCACTAGGAAACTTTATTAGTTTAAAGAATGAACAGAACATGTCTGGAGTTATAGCCCGCTTATGAAGGAGCCTTGAAATAAATCAGCCACATAACATTCTCTCTTGCCCTCCAATCGCAACAATAATACTTACAGAGACACCTTGGGGGTGAGGCGGAATTACTCCAGCTGCCATCCTCCAAACACATTGCCGTGGCTGGTAGACTGGGATCAAGGTGATAACCATGTTTACAGTTGTAGGTCACCTGACTGCCCACGTTGTAATGGTAGGCGTAGAAGCTGCCATTGCCTGGTGACTGAGGGATCCCACAGGAGATAGCTGCCAATCACAAAGAAAAGTGTTATGGAAATATTCAAGCAAGTCATCCTAACCTTTACGGACTATTGTATAGCGGTGCTTTGAATAGGAGATTAGTTTGTTATGAGGACCACATTTGGAAATAAATACCCACCAAAAAAAGTTTGACAGTGTTGAATAAGCTTTAGGAATACTCGCCATATTTTGTAAATGATAAAGCTTATTTGGCTTTGAGTATTATCATATTGTTGGTCTACATGTGTTGCTTCACCGTTTGGGTTCAAATAAACATTGTTAAAAGGGCTTGTAACGCTGACACCGATGCTATTCATCAGCCTGTCTATGATGTTTTGAATTGTTTGTCAGCATTAAGCTAAATAGAATATTAAGGCAAACCATTGTGCCGTTTAAAATCCACACCATGTACTGTAATTTTCTCGATTTTACATTTAGCTTGACAGTATACTTTAACTGGGAGTGGCACTAAACAGCTTAAAACCTCTTTTTTTGACACATTGTTCACAATCCACCAGACTGCTACTTGTTGTGAAGTAAGGTGAGGCGAGTTCACTGCCGTGGAGCGCTTTTTTGCTTGTGAGTCAGGAAAAAAGAAAAAAAAATGAAAAATCATCTGGAAAACGGGACGCATCTTGAAAAAACTTGCAAGGCAGGTCACTCGTAGCACTGCTGTACTTAGATGTTTATTGTATTACCTTGACAGAATGGTGGAGGTGTATCCCATTGGAATAGCCCATTGGGACGGAGCCTACAGGTGGAATTCATAGAGCCGACCAGACGGTAACCATGGTTACAGTAGAACTGGAGTCTGCTGCCCGGGCGGAGTTTGGTTCGGTTGACGACACCCCCATTCGCTGGGGGATCATTAATACTACAGTACGCAGCTGGAGAGACAATGAAAGACAAAGCCAAAACAAAGAAATCCTCAGTACCTTTTGGGATACAAAAAGAAAACTTTTTCAGAGTGGGTGGAATGATTCACTCACACATAACAACAAAGTGATTCAGCAATCATTATTTCCATGTCGGATATTTATCTTTCATCAAAAGAAGCATCTTATATCAGCCTCTCTTAAATGTCTCGTATGGCCTTTTGTCTTTCAGCTAACATCATCTATTTGAAAATGCATCTGTTCTCTCTGAGTTCAAGTTCTAGAGGCCACGGGCTTCAAAGAGTTTTCTTACCCCAATAATACGACTGGAGATGGCACTTAATTGAGAAATGGAATCTGCTACCCTTGTGCCGAGGGGATCATGTATAGATTCATGTAATCTCTGTCATCATCTTTTTTTAGCTACCTGTATCATTGGAACCTGATTTTTTTTTTTTAATGACCTGATATCCCCTGAGGGAACAACTGGGATACATTGTCGACCACCATGTACTTCAAATCTAAACATCAATAACTGTGTACTTGCACTAACGCCTGTGGTCACATTTATCAATTCGAAGATTTTGTTTTGTTTTGTACCCATCTCTCACACACACACAAGCGCACACACACAGACACACACACACGCACAATTTACAGCGCGTATAATATACTGAACGCATGGAGTACATGTACCTGAGTATCTTATCTTGAATCCTTTCTTGTTGGTTGCATGGTCAGTGGACCAGCGTAGGTAAAGCTGATTGGTTTTGGAGGTGAAGTTGAGTTGAGATGAATGATTTCCACTGAGAGCCACAAGCAAAGGGCTCTGTCCTGAGGATCCTGCAAGGAGCGCATGAATAAAACATACTGTGAAACGAGCACTGTGTACATAGTCAAACCTGCATTTCAGATTGCCTGGATAACTGCATAATCATTTCTTTTCACCCGGGGAGCTGTTCCATTACTCGCATAATCCTATAGTAATAATAATGACAATAATAATAATAATGACAATAACACCTATGTGGGATCGTGTAATTCAAACAGATGATGCAAGCCTTTATGTTTAAATCAAATTCTATGACGTAATGACAGATGCCAAAACTATCATCAGAGTAACAGGTTTTAACACAGTAGGCAGCTGAAAATGCTGAAAATGTTTGAAGAGATGTACAGTATATTGTTGTTTTGTACTTTGCAGATCACAGGTTTTGTGGACTGAAATGAAATTAAAAAGGTAAACATGTAACTTTCTCAAATCTCTTTAAAATACACAAACACACACACACACACACACACACACATGCACACACACTGACACACGCGTATATGTGCTCTGCATACCATCAAAAATTTCCAGCTCGTCAAATTGCTTCTCGCTGTGGAACATCTCAACGTAGATATTGATGATGAAACCTGAGGGACAAGACGGTCATTTAACGCTAGGCGAATTTCACCAGACAACATTAGCTACACCTGAGTTTTCTCATGAGATCCACTATAGCAAAAGGACGAGTATTCATTCATCGTGCTTATCATTACAGATGCCGAACTGCACTGCACATTTTGGTTCCCTTATTTTGCAACGCGATGAGGGGGCAGAAACATTTCCCAGTGATGAAGTGCACGTCTACATCAATGCTAACTCCAACCAGAATAATGAACATACTGTTAAATTAATACGAAACACTTATCGATGTCAAAGGCAGAATGTACTGGAGGTCATTGAATACAAGTGTATGTGTGTGTGTGACATAGCAGGTGATGCCCACTACGCCAAGAGCACCTGGAAGCATGCGAAGCAGCCAGGAGCAGGTCTGGCTGTTGGGGTAGTTGCCGGGGAACATGGGACTCAAAATGACACCTGATGATGAAGATCTCTCCTCATTGGCTGGACACTGGGCTGGAAGGGAAAATATCCACTGACATGTTATTAGCCATCTAAAGAAGAAACATTTCAGGAGCCTTTTTCGATTTCATTCAAGGTTGTCTTCCTGTTTACATGTCCACTCTGTAGACTTACCCTTTTGAAGAAAAAAAAATTAAAGTATGTGAATCATTCACATTACCAACTCTTAACACTGACGTGTGACGATCGAACAGACTGTGTGGATGCATTCTTTTCATTCCATTCATCAGCCTTGAATACAAGCAAGAAGTGCACAGGATGTGCCGCTCCATCTTGATGTGCGAGAGCTATAAACACTTGCACATAAAGAGGAGGTGAACTCGAAATGCGCCAAAGGAGCACTTAAGTTGCATGCGGTTGTTGTAAGAGCACAGTGTTTTAGCTTTTAAACACAATGGGCAGAGCAAAGGAGAGGCCCGAGCCTCTCGGCAGCTTTTCTGCCGCAAGAGGAACCAGTGACGCATGCCAGAGCTGATTCGTCTCACAAATTCCACAAACGACACCAAATTCATTTCCAGAGAGGATGTGCTGATGGTCTTGCATGAAAAGTGTTCATCTCGACACACTGATATTCTAAATGTGGCTTCATTGTCGATTAAAATGATTAAAATATAGCTTTTAATTTAGCAAATGTGATGGTAAGATAAGAAGGTTGCAGTTGTGGTGTGGACAATAAACAAACAAAGTGGGATATGTTTTCCTCCTCGCAGATGTACATATTTTGGGAATATGTTTGTTGCATTGTTGTATGTTGCATTTTGAGTGAAAAGGCAAATTCAACTTTTTCTGAGAAAAAGTTGAATATTGATTAAGACACGTAATTGATTGATTAAGACACGTAATTTCCACAAACAATGATATGACTGATGGTATGCTGAATAAAAAGTTTACATTTTGTTGTCTCGTTTTTTTTTTTTTTTGCCAATACCCCTGACCGCTACAATGACAAAACATTGGAGACAATTGTTGGCTTGACTCCCAACTGCACACGGCAAATGTAAATAATCCCCCCCCCCCAAAAAAAAAATGTGTGTGTGTGTGTCTGTGTGTGTGTGTGTGTGTGTGTGTGTGTGTGTGTGTGTGTATATATATATATGTGTGTGTGTGTGTGTGTGTGTGTGTGTGTGTGTGTGTGTGTGTGTGTGTGTGTATATTGCTTTTTACCATTTTAATAGACATGCTTGGAATATACTAAGAGAGTTCATGTTTTATTTGACTTTATTTATTTAGATGTTGGAAAACAGAGTATTTCGCGTACAAAGGGGATTGATGAAAGGTAAATTGCGAGGAAAATTATTGCAAGAATAATACTACCCAAGAATAACAGTCGACAATGTCTCTTTGTCGTCTATTAATTGGGTAGTTCCAACAAAGACTCCATTTGGGTGTTTGGAGTTCTTCCTCCCACGAACAGACACAAACAAACATTCACAAAGAGGACCTCATACTACCGGTGATAATGATTTTGGGGGGATGTTTACTCTTTTCAAATGTATTCAAAAGTCTAACTTGAAAAGATCCATTCAAGTCCTCCACCTCACAAAACATACATTTATGCTCGAAATATTACATTTTCATACATGCATTCTCTGATATTATACGGGTGCACGCGGAATGCTGATTTACCTTGGCAGGTTGGCGGTGGGGCCTCAAACAGTAAATGGGAGTTGAGCGTACACATGAGCTCCGCCTTCCCAATGAGTGTGTATCCAGGGAGACAACGATAAGCCACAATATCACCTGGGGGAAAATATATAGAAATGAATCACTTGCAATTAATGTGTACACCTTGATGTTTCCCTCCATACAGTGTTAAAAAGTACACATTTCAAATGATAGTTGCTTTGCTCATCAGGTAAGTGACAATTTTTTTTTTTTTGGTACAATAAAAATCTACTGACTTTTCTCAGAGAGTAAACAGTTTTACTGGAAAAGACGACATTTTGCACATAGTTTTGACAGGGAAAATTGATGTTTGCTGTCAGTATATGTTCAAAATGAAGGTTGATTTAAAAGGTCAAATCGGCTGAAACCTAAGAGGGTGTGAGCACATTACATAACGTAGTGATGAGGGAAAATAGAGGCCTTGACAAATGATGATTTCCCCCAGAATTGATGTTTTTCAAAGCCTCGGCACATTTTTAATCGCCATGAAAATATCTGCTTCATTTTGGTATAGATGGTGGCTCTTCAAGAGATGTGAAAGAAGTTTTCAACACTTCAACAAAGAATGGCTGGATAATATGGAAAAAAATCAATCTTTCGCTTGATTCCAAATTCAACGAATCATACTTATGTAGTATTCTGGATTATTACCTATTAGGAAATCTTCATCCTCATAAATTACGTCAGCATTCTCCACTAGAGGAGGAGGAGGGCATTTCTTCAAACGGTAGGCTGGAAAGAAGAATCAAGTTGTCAACCTCAATAATGCATCCACATAGTTGTAAGTTTATGTGATGCTTTTGTACAAGCAGTAGTTCAAAGAAGCTGCATCAATTATAACTATTCATATTCGATATTATTTTGATGAGTTGTGCAATGCATACATGGCCCATGGCTACTGTAGTTCCCTTTTGGAAGAAAACTTAAGCGTGGAAAATTGGATATTGCATATATCTATAAACCCAAAATCTAGTTCAAGTTCAAATTAAAATGGGTGGATGGATGGATATTGCAGGATAATGAGAGTCGTTTCTAAAAGTTTGATGACCCTATTTATTTGTGATTTTCTTTATCATTTTAATATTGTGAAGCACTTGGGTTGAATTGTTATGTATGAAAAACCCCCTATGAAGGTTGAAGTAAAAATGTTGTGTTATAGTAATACTGCCATTACGAAGAAGGTGCTTTTCTGGGGTTACAAGGAAACGGTGCCATGTTATCGTGAGGCTCCTTGTATATCAAATTCGAGGCAGAAGATGGGGCCGGAGATGGCTTATTTTCTATTCATCAAGAATTACTGTCAAGTCATAACAATTTTTTGAGGCAGGGGGTGAGATTGCAAACTTCTGCTTTTTCGCAACACACCAAAATACATTTTGGGCCCCTCAGAGAGTTGGGGGGGGGGGGGTAAAAAGGATGTTTTTGTGTACCATGGAAGTTGAGTATGAAGAATCCTCCGGTTGAAAAGTCAGAGTGAAAGCGGATCAGAACCTTGGAGCTGGAACTGTAGGCTGACTCTAATGCCGTGTTGCCACTGAAGACACCTAGCTGAGGACTGGATGCATCTGGACCATCCCTGCATGGAGGAGCCAAGTGGGAGTACAGACATGTGACAAATAAAATTTAAGCCGACTGCACAAGCAGAAGTTTTCTTATGCCGTACGTACGGTGTCACAGGGAAAAAACAAAACAAAATGGGAGCTATTTTAACGATCTAAATTTATACTCACTCTACCATCACTCAGTCTGAAGAAGTGTAGCCCTTAAAAATCAAGATGACAAAATACAAAATAATTATGTATAACCAGATGCTGTTTTAGGATCATTGCCTCCTCTGATATAAACTCCAATTTGCTGCCATTGAGTAGCATTTGCTGTCTAATTTTAACAACATATTTAGTGCTGCGCAATGAAACAAGGCACATCTTGTTCTGAAGGAGGAAGTAAAAAGAGAATAAATGAGACGTTATTATGTTCGGTAGTGCATGTTCACCGAGGTCTAGGGTTGACGGTGATTTATATTGCGGTACCTTTGTTTGCATTTACACCCTTTTGCAAGACGAGTTCATTGAACAAAGCCCTCGGATTAACGGCTTAACTTAGCTCATTAAATATTGACTGTTGTTGAAAGGTTACATTTTCTGAAGTTCATAAATGCACCTTTTTTGTTTTTAATGAGCACGCATTTGGATTAAACAAGGTCTGTAAAATTTTAATTCCAAAAAAAAGAGTGCTTGGAATCTCTTGCCTGCTCAATAATTCAAGGTCCTCTGTAGGTGTTGAGAACTCATTCAGTGAATTGAAATTTCCGTCTATTTGGATACAAATAGAATACGGAGTGTTGAGTGGTTCTACTTGTTCTGCCTGAAACTCACAGAAGTATTCCCCTTTTATTTTCTACAATTTGATTTAGTTGATTATTTGGTAGATTGTATCTATAATTCATGCTTGATTTTGAAAAGTGCAGAAATGTTCCTTGAGCTCAATAAACTCCTGCATGTAGCTGCAGCTGGCTGTTCATATCTTTTATCAAGGCATCTAGTGCACGGTGAAATGTTGTAAAGAGTAATGTGCTCCAACCAAAATCATTCCAAAGTAACATGATGACCTTGCGGAATATGCAAAATGTACATGTGAACATTTGGAATTGCGACTACAAGACTGACTGTCAAGAGAGAGTCAAATGTGAAAGAGCAGCAGAATATGACCCTGTTGTAATACATCACACGTGCCATCTTTTCCGGCTCAGACGAATGCAGAGTGGTACATTTTCAGTGTGAGCACCATTGTCTTGCTAAATACATGGATGAACAATAATGGCAGTGATTGGAGTGGATTTTGTCAATTAGAGTGTGGAGAGTTGTGGTGACAAGTTATTACTGTATGCAATCATGAGGCTGAAGTTATAGAAGTCACTTGGAGCCTTGAACAGTTGATTGGAACCATTGTTTTTCCATCAGTATAGAACAAGGACCTCCAGCACTCCAAAATATTTAAATTCACCTTCAATCAACAGCCAGGCGGCTGAAACCTTCCAACAGGACAATGACTGGAAACACAATCAAAACTGCTGTTGGAATGGATCAAGTAGGCGAGTATAAAGCTTCAAGGAATCGCCATCCTAAAGCCACTCGCCTGGAATAAGAATTGATCAAATGGAAAATAAAAATCCAAAATGAATACAACATTCCTCTCCATGATAAGATTTTGGGAACTTCTCGACACAACTGTAAGAACTTGCAAATTAATCTCCAATTATCGTCCGATGCAAGAATCGGTGTGGTGGTGTCATTCAGCAGCAGGCAAAACACACCACGGCAAAGTTTGGCCCTGACATTTGGATGCAGTGGGCTGCCACCGTTCCCCAGGAGTTAATGGCTATGCTGAGCTGAAAAGCAGCAAGCGCAAATCACTGCGATATGAAGAACATAGCAATGTACAAGACGCGACATTCAGCGCTAGTATGATTAATGAGAACACGGAACAAAAGAGCACTGCTGAAGGGAGAAGACAGAATAGATGCTGTAAAAAAGGGGGCTTGTATGAGAAGCAATAATAAGTTGGAGCAGCACTTATTTATTTATTTTCTGTTTTACAGAGTGCTTTACATAAATTGAAGCAAACCATTGGTGAGCACTTGTTAATTACTGAAGTTAAAATAAATATGTTTAAGTGACATGGGTACGGTTTATCAAGGCTTCAATGTGTGCAATAAAAATGCAAGCGTCTTGAATTTCACGTGATATTTACACGGGCATTTTGCACTTGACAAAAAGTAAAAGAATAGCATTCAAGAAAAAAAGCGTTCAACGCGTAGGGATGAATCGGCGTGAGGCTGCGGCGATGGTTTTGAACAGTTCAGTTTTAGTAGTTGACCAAATGCAAAATTTAATGTAAAATCATTTTAAAAATCATGATTTCAATGTCAATCAAAATAATGGTGTTAATTAGTTCTGCCATAGTCGTCCAGCCAAACCTTTACTTTAGGTTTAGACCTGACAAATTTAGCAGGTCCCTTGCAGCACAAAAACTAAATGTTACCTCACTTGGTCTCAGTAATCCACCAGCAGACTTGATAAACCAAACAGCCCAAAGGTAGCCCTAAACACAGCGGTGGACCATTAAGAGTTGCAAACATACAACTTTCATTTGTCCCTTTAGAGGCCATGAGAAGTGGTTTGGATGCATCATTAAATGCAACCTCTAGATTTGTCTTTTTTTTTTTTTTTTTTATGTTTATTGCACTCTAAAGGCAGTGGAAGGGGCAGCACATCCACTAGATGCTGGAACGGCTTGCTTTAATGTGATCTCCATGCATGTGAAACTTACATGATATTGTGATATTTTGTTTACGTGACACTGACACAGTATTGGCGGCATCCAATAGCTCATTGTTTGTTTTTTTTTTAATTTGGACGACTAAATTAAGGGCAGTAAAGCAGCTTTTCCTACTTACTTTTGACAATTAGACGATTCACAAAAACAACGAAAAAAGATCTTTCGGCACGCCCATTTGCTTCCAAATACAAAATATATTCTTAACTCATTCACTCCCAAAGACGTTTTTATGTCTTTTCAGACTTGGTTTAGAATTGGCTGGTACTGAATGAGTTAATGAGTATGTAGATTGATGTTTGCAATTGCTTGCTTTCACTATTATCACATTCTAAACTATATTATTTATTTTGCTACACTACAAGGTCGGCAAAGGGATTTTCTACAGGTCAATGCAGTGTTCCATGAGCTCCGGCATCACCAAAATCCCCCTGCATCAATTGACTCACATGGTTACGGGCTTCTCCTAACATGTACCAAATACACTCTGAAAGGCAGCAAAATCGAAAGCAAGTGGTCACCAATGGCATTGTGAATGTATGACTTTCAAAGCGGCTGTATTTGATCGGCTCGCTCTACAGCTTGACTCTTATGCCCTCAAATTAACCCTTTCGTCCTCCCTGTAACCTGATAGCATGAAAAGCTGTCCACTGTCGTAACCGCTGTCCCTCAAAGGGTCAAATGGTCAGACCAGTTCCACTTGATTTTAGTTTCATGTAAATTAAATTCATCAACAACACATGGCTAAACAGCAACTAGTAAGTGAGAATATTGTCCAGAGGTGACCCAAACTTGTCAGATACAATCCCGTCCGTCTCACCGGAATTGGGAACCCAGCTCCAGTACTCCTTCCATTTCATTCCCCACTCCCCACTGAATCTGATCATTACTACCAGAGTTAGCGAGACTCCCTGGGCTCTTGGGCTCTGTTGCGGCTGGTCCACTGAGTCAGATGAAATCGGTCAGTGGTCCCATTGTAAATTCATTGCTCTCACACTCCCTGTATTACAATCCTAGCCCCCACATTGAATCCCATTATAGCGACAGTAGACGAAGGGTGTGTGCATAAACCAGGGTATGTATCAGGAGGCTACGTAGTAAGGATCCCTGCAAATCCACCCCAAAAAAACAAAAACAGTACAAGGAGACTCATATACTCACAGCTCTAAAATATGATCCACTTGCACCTGTAATGAGCCGCCTCCCCCCAAAAAATCTGTGTAGCAGAGCTGCAGTGCATCACACTGTAAGGCTGTCAAATACATATCCGGTATTTGTAATGTTTTAACAATATGAGAGGTCAGCATGGTGCAGTGCAGTTCTACACCAAGGCAAAAATATACCCATGCTAATAAGCATACATATAACTAGAAATGTCTGTCCATAGATAAAACGGAGCCCCTTTGATTTGTATATCCGAACGGGTTCACGCTTACCATACAGCAATGTAATCAGTGACAGGCTCAGTCTGCAACAGGGTAAAGTTGATGTAAACTCCATGTCCGTGGGGGACGGCGATGAGCCAGCTACAGTCTTGTGAGTTGGGGTATTCACTGGGGTACTGAGGCGAATAAATGGTCCCATTTTCAGCTGTGACATTGTAGCCACAGGGAGCTGTAAAGGCAGCGTCATAAAAGATTATTTATCTGAAAGTAAAGGACAATTTGAAAACATGCTCCAAGAGTTGAGAGAAACAGGTATAAGGAGAGTTGGAAGACAGCCTCAAACAAAAAGCAACTTTAAACTCAAGTAGGAATGGGCATGATAATCAATTAAAATTTGGTGTTTTGTGATAAATTGATTTTCAGTGACTTGGAGTGCTCTGCAAAAAGCAGACATGCTTATAATTTTGTTCCAATACGTAAGCGTTGTGCTAGCAAGAACAACATGACATCCACTATGGAAGTTGAGCTACATCGACAGGTACACGGACCTCAACAATAGCACAAACCCTCCGGGGAGAATAAGAGTGCTCAGTAAAACATCAGAATTGTAAATAGAGGAGAGATATTCTTCCATTTTATGACAAGAAAACCCCAAATTCAATTATTGATTGATTTTTCATCATCAATACTCAAAAGTAAGCAGAAGAAAGTAATATGCAAGATTTGAATGCACCATATCGAGTGGTTCTTACCCTCGCAGCGTGGAAATGGGTGATTCCACTTCCGGTTGGTCCCATGCAGACATGTCAGTACTGGGTGTCCAATCAAAACATAGCCAGCATAACACAGGAATGTTATTGACCGGCCAGCACTGTAGTCACTGTTGATGATGTCACCATTGGTAAAAGGAGAAGGATCCTGGCAGTTTTGAAGTTGGTAAGCTAAAGACAGACATTGAATTAGTCCATAAAATGTACATAAATCATTTTAACGCATTGGCTAACTGCAATGTGATGGGCAAAACCAATTCAGTCAGGAACCAAAACACTTTCGGAGTAACCGGATTAGCACTGATGGACAATGACACATAGCGAATACACTGTCGTTATCTGGGACATACAGGATGCATGACAGATTTCAAAAACATTACTGGTCTATTTGGACACGCAACAATAAAAGTCATTCGTAAAAGCGGGCGTGAGTGATAAAAAAAAATAAAAATGGCTGGATTATGTTGAATTATGGCAGAGTGTTTTGCAGCACAGTATACGAATTGAAAAATGTGTACTGGCACACGGGTGCCTACATTTACAACACACACACACACACACACACACACACACACAGAAATAAATAAGAGCGTACTCCTCACACAAGACAGTCTCCACCATGCAAGGAGTGTTACTAATGAAGAATTAATCACCAAATTGAATTTGGCATTTTTACCATTCGTATCCAAAATCTGATACAGTACTATGTATAAAAATATTATTTGCCTCAGTCCAGTTAATACGCTCTCTGTACTGACCATGGGAGTTAGCAAGGACATGAATCCGAGTGACAAGACTTGACCGTTGCAAATTAGGGTGAAAACAGGGGCAATTATCTCATGCATGTAAATGTAGGTGAATTTGTGTGTCCTTTAGCAAGCCAGGTTATGCTGGCAGGCAACCCCGCAGTGACATGTTTTGTGTTTTTGATGAGAACCACTCGAGGGTAAGAGAAAATTAGACAAGATGTCAGCACCTCACGGGGGGCTTTGCATTGCAACATTACATCCCTTTTAAACTGATTAGAGCAAAGCAATAAGGTTGTATTAAAAATAATAATACATAAAAAACAAACAAAAAAAAAAACACTTGTACACCGATGAAAGCTAAAAGCCTTTCATCACACTCCCCATTAGTTGGAGACGGCTGTTGCATTTGGATGCTAATCAGTCATATTCTCTCTGGACCATGCAATGAAGCGTTTTTTTTTTTTTTTCTTGCGTAACCTAAACAATATAAGTGAGTTGAGTTGAGTGAAACTAAACAGATGGTTCAAGACTGCAAGGTTTGTCATTTTCAATTTTTAAAAAATGACCACTCATTGTCTGTTTGGTGTAAAATGGACGTGACTCGTGACAATCAAAGACGAACTCACCTTGATAAGTGAGTTTGAACCCCATCCTGTTCTCTGAATGGTCACTGTAGAAGTGAATGATGGTCTGGTGGGTGGTGCTTAAAAGAGAGGGCGGGACTTGTGAACCAGTGAACTGTCCAATCAGAGACGAGCTGTGCTGTGGTCCCGACCGCACCTCCAGGAAGTCATGGTTGTCTTCAGAGGAAAAGTTTTGGAAGTGAATATGGGCTCCTGGGATAAAATAGAAAACACACATTTTAATCTTGCCACATTAAACATATTACCATCATATTGAAATATGAATGATCTATGCCCAAGGAAACAAAAATGATCACTGTTAAATTTTTCCTACTGTAATTTACTAGTCCAAGACAAGCACATTTCTTGCACATATTCCAAGCCTACAACCAGATGTTATCAATGTCAAATTCAAAACTGAGCACATCACACACTCACCTCTAATTAAACACGCGATAACGCTTTTAATAAACCATGTGTCACTCCTGCTAATTTTGTGCTATAAACTACACCAACAGATGTACTGACACTGCCTCATCCTCACAAGGAATTATCCTCCAGCCCATAATAGTTACCATATCCTGTCGGCAAGATGATTTGCCAGGTGCAGTCGAGGTTGCCGGGGTAGTTGCCTGGGAAACCCGGACTCAGGATCACTCCAGTGACCTCAGACAATACCCCACCACAACGAGCTGACAGGATGAGAGAAAGAAAGGGTCGTGTTAACGAGGCACCATATGTGCTTCAACACAGACAATATTGAACCCCCCGCCCCCTCCCCCCAAAAATAGGCTAATAAAAGGAGCCTTAAAGCAGCAGCAGGCCAGGCTACACTGAAAAGAAGAAAACTAATTCCAAATAGAGACCAAAATGTTTTGGGGTTTTTTTCATTTCCAAGTAATCTAATGGCAAATCAATCTGAATAGTCTGATCACAAATGTATGTGTTGAGATGGAGACTTCTTGAGGAGCCTATCCGGTTACCATTCACGGCCAGGAGATGTTTCTGTTTTTCAAACTGTCTCAAGTCAGTGTAAAAAAAAAAACATCTTAGTGTCGAGAAACAAACTAAAATTGCCTCTTTTGTTTGGTTTGGGTATTACCTTCCATCCATAGTGCTTCATATCATATGATGATGTTTACCAATACATATTTGAAAATGGCAGGTGTCGTGAAAGTGACGGCAATTGTTGGACTGAGAGTGTTATCTTTCAGGGTCTGCAAGAAGTACTCATTTATTAAAATGACAGTTTTAATATTACAAAAGATTTTTTGTAATATGATAGCAATAACCAGAACAAAATGATTACTTCTTCATGATATTATTATTTCATTTTTGTAATTTAATGTTTTAATTTTTTTCCTCTTTTCTTTCCTTTTTTCATTTTCAGTATAACTCTTATAATTTGTGAATCACTGGGGAAAAAAAAAGTGATTTCTTAGTTGTGCTGCACAAAATGACTTTAAAGAGCAAATATACTACGGTTCCAAATTCATCTATTGAATATAGGCAAAGAAGCATATTTCCTTGCAGGATTTCTGATAGGATTACCATGTTGATACATTGCAGCAAGAGGAGCCGAATGCCTTGCTAAAAATAGCTTGTCCTGGGACAAGGTCGATTTTAAATGGAATTGACCTGTTACAGATGTTCAGCAAGAAGCTAAGTCCAATCGTAACACAAACACCAATGGAATCAATTCTTTTGTGAACATGTTCAAAAACAAGATTTGACTCGCGCCACAAAACTGCTGTCACAGAACCGCTAGCCCTCATGTGTGCTAGTGTGAATCAATCGAAAAGTAACTGCGCTCTCTTGCATGTTGTGTTCATCGACTGTAGGTGGATGTTTATTACAGGCATTTTTTTTATCATACATAACACTAACCAAAAAATTGCTCAACTTACTGTATGTGTCTTTTAGTGAGTGCGAGTGCATGTGTGTGTGTGTGTGTGTGTGTGTGTGTGTGTGTGTGTGTGTGTGTGTGTGTGTGTGTGTGTGTTTGTACCTATGCAAAGAGGAGGTGGGTAGTTCCATCTGCGCACAGTCCCAGGCATGCAGGAAATATGAGAGTGGCCCTTTGAAGTGAGAAAAAAGAAATGCAATCAATTATTTTGGCAAATAGTATTGCTACTTTATTTTTGGTGGTGTAAGTGTTACCTGTAAGGTGTATCCAGGCTCACAGGTGAAGGCCACTACTTCATTGACCATGTATCGGTCTCCTGTTTTTATGCCATTTGCTGGGATCATCGGCTCAGGACAAGTCGTCAGACCGACCGCTGCATCAGGTTTAAGGAAAAAGCATGGCTTCACTGGTGCACAGTTAAGTGACAGTATTCACACCAATACCTAGAGATAATTTAACCATTTCATGCACCAATAATGATAACCTGTAACGTGATACCCAAAATTTGTTTTTGGGGGGCTTTTGGTTCAATATGACTCTTTTGGCGTTTTGCGTTGCCGACCCCTGCATTAGAAGAACGGAATCTGCGGGTGCGTGTGCGTGTCTTCCATTTGTTTGTGTGTTTCAATCCCAATCCGAAATTTCAAAAATACAAGGACAGAACAAGGATCCTTTACCATAGCAACACTGGGGCGGAAGAGGACTAAAGAAAGGAAGAGTAGAAAGAAGGGAATATGTGTGTGTGTGTGTGTGTGTGTGTGTGTGTGTGTGTGTGTGTGTGTGTGTGTGTGTGTGTGTTTATGTATGTGTGTGTCTGGTCTTGTTTGTTCATCATCTACCTGCCTACCGGCAAAACAATGTGATCCCGCAGAGCGAGCACACTTATACACATGCATCCGTGCGCGCACACAGACACACACGAATGCCTTGTTGTATGTATGCTGACATTTGAGAGCGCGCTCGTCCGCATGCATGGGGAGGAGGAAACTTCCGAAAGATGAAGCACAAATGAAAGGAGCTGCATGCGACATTCGCACTCAGTGCATTATTAGTCGGAGCGTCGTGACAACTGATCAATGAATCTAGTCCATTTGGCTGACCGTCCCTCTTTCTTGTGCTCACTCTCGCTCTCTCTTAGCCTCTCACACCCTATGGAGAAATAAAAGCTGTGATACCATTTAAAATGCTGACAGCACGACAAAGCGAACCTTGATGGGCACTCGGCAACAGCAAGACAGCGTCAGCATTTTTGTCAAAACTTACGCGATTTACTATAAAGAGCCTTCAGTGAGTGAAAAATGACGAGAATATTACTTGTCACACATCCCCCCCCCCACTTATATAACATAAAACACGTGTTAGAGGCAGATCAGCAACAATAGTGCGAATCTCTCTGGCTAAATCTAATAGCAATTTGTGAGTGGCTAGCACAACCGCCTTCCATTTCCAAAGCATGTTCTGTATGTTAGGCTCATTGAAGACAACCTGTCATTTACGTAACCTCATGCCAGGTACGCACTGTGGGTGAAGCAACCCTAAAATGTGAAAATGTGGTAATTCCCCGCGCGCCTGCTGAGCGTATGGACTTAAGCGCTTTTGCTCTCGCGCATTGCAGAGTGTAGTAAGTCCAGCACCCCGTGAAGGTGAATCCTCATATTGCACGTTTTGATTCCGTTAACTGCCCACCGACGGCTGACTCCTGCTGACAGAGCGAGACACACGTGGCCCATGCCGCTCATTGACGCTCACCAACTGCCCAACAGCCGTAACGCGTCCCGACCACATTGCGCCGGCGGCAGAATGTCGACATATATCATATTAAGTGTAGAAAAATATCGGCACCAGCGGTCTTTTTTTTTTTTTTTTTTTAACCTCTGCTTGGAGGCTTTCCATTTCAAACATGCTGCTAGCGGTTTGGAGGTTTTGACAGCTTCAGGTCTCCCACGATTACACCAACAAGAGTCATTGTAATGTTGAGTTAATTGAATGTTGAATCATGTTTTTTGTTTCTATGTCAGTCAGCAAATAGGATTGCGCGGGCTGTAACGCAAGGAGGGCAGCGCTGATCTAAAGGACAGTATGCACAGACTTTATTAGGATGGCCCTCCAAACATGCATTCAGTCGCACGCATGGTATGAGGATACAATGCACAATTATTATTCTTGCAAT
The DNA here is from genome assembly GCF_001891065.2 of Hippocampus comes. Classification (NCBI taxonomy): domain Eukaryota; kingdom Metazoa; phylum Chordata; class Actinopteri; order Syngnathiformes; family Syngnathidae; genus Hippocampus; species Hippocampus comes. The sequence goes on from NW_017806164.1 coordinate 1,437,965, forward strand.
ATTTCACTTTTCAATTTGGTATTATTTGATTCTTTAATTTGTGGGCGTAACACTCCTTCGTATCAGAGCTATTGACAATTTTGTCCTTTAAGATGCATACCTGCGCAACATTAAACACATTGATATCAAAATGGTAATCTGTAAAGAAATAGCAACACCATAAATTGTCCTCCCAAGTCTGGTCAATCAAGACGGGGACAGCCAACAAAAATTCAGAGAATGGAGTTAAAAATGAGAGCAAGATAGTCGCATACACTCACAAACACAAAAAAATGAAGGCAGGCAAAGAAAAGAAAAAAACCCAGCAACTCACACATTCTCACAAAAGGAGACATGTTCATTGATCTAGAAATGATTCTAAGCCAAAAGCACCACACGTGACCTGAAAAGCACAACCACGACCTGACAGGTGTTATTCTGTGTCTAATTGTGTGTACTTTGTGAGTCTTTTGTGTGTATGTGCTTTGCGAAGTCACTTAAAAGTCTATTCTTCCCACGTGCATTGTCAAGCAAGCATGTTGCCTTTGTGTTGTAGTATGTTTTGCGTTCATGACCCTTGAGGCATAGTTCGTGTGTGAGTCTGTGTTCTTCTGCAGTACTACTTCAGGTCACTGACTCCTGTTATTTGATGTTGAAGGTTCGGCTCTACGTACACGTGTGTGTCACAGGTCTGTGGGTGTTTTGGGTGAACAAACCCTTTCTGAAAGGGTCCCTGCAGTCAACCGTGCTTTGTTTTCAGTAGATGTCATTTTGCTGGCTATCAGCCATCTTTTTAGTCACTCCATAGATGTTGAAAGCTTGAACTTACTTTTGTATTCAAGGTGAAATCCTGCAGCCACAACGCTAATGTCACTCTGAAAGTGCAAGAGAAGCTGATTGGATGTGGAGTTAAGGAGGGCAGGAGCTGTAGTTCCTGCAAAAAAATACAATAAGTAAAAACAGGATTAATGATGACAACCAATAAATAACATTTATCGTAATTTTTCATCCATCTATGCACGATACGGCTTATTTTCACGAAGGTGGTTGGTATACTGGGGTAAACCTTAAACTGGTTGGCAGCCGATTACAGCGTGCAGACAAAGACACATTCACGCTCACTTTGACACCTAAGGTTATCCTTATCTGGATCCTAATTTGCACATTTTTGGAAAGTGGGAGGAAGCCAGACCACCTGCAGAACTGTGAGGCGGATGTGCTTAAAATTCTGGCGATACATTTATATTACATACAAAACACAACACTCTGACAGTAATGTTTTCCACTCTCCAGCCTCACTTCATTCTGATAATCATGTCTTCAATGGTTTTTGTGACCATTTTCCTGGTTGCAGTCTAGAGCGGTGCATGACTGTGAGAGCTTCTAATAATCGAATATAACACGGCAAGCCTGAAGGATGAGTGAGCTAACGGAGGCACCTTTCAGTAAGAACCACAAAACATGCTAAATGAAAACCTCTGAATATTTGATTGCGATCTAGCATCGGTTCTAATTAGATTCTCGAGGTGTGCCTAATGCTGCGGCCGTCGAGTGTAGAACGGTGTTAAAAAATGCATGAACTGTGGGATTCTGGCCTTAAGAAGTCTTTACATGCCAAGTCCGTCTGGGAAAGGAGGGCGGGTGACCCGAACCCTCCAGAGACCACTAACATGGAATTGTCCCTCTATGAGGAAACCCTCATCAGCCCTCACGTTTGGTGGCAAACATCAGATCACTGTGGTTCGAGTGGGCAGCTCCCCAGTGTGTCTTGTGGAGAAGGGCAGAGTCATTTGCGTGCCTTTGTGTACGTGCGCGAGTGTGTGCTGCCCAGTGGGCGTCATGTTTCATGTGTGATAGGTATGTGACAGGTATATGCTTGGGGCAGGTCACAGTGGAAACACCGCTGGGAAATTGTAAAGGTTATCTCATTCTTTACGCCTCCCTGTCCTCTCTTCCTCCTTCCAGGCTTCACTCAAAGTACAAGTGAAGCTGCTTTGCTCTTTCTTCTCCTGCGACCCCCCCTCTCCACCCCACCCCCCGCTCACTGTTGCCACAGAGGAGGACTTCTTAACGCATCAAAAGGACATTTAAGATAATATCAGATTTCTTGTTATTACAAGTCATCCATTATGTGTCTCTGGTGTGCAGTGTTATGGGTGTGCATGTGTGTGCTTATAGATTAATAACTGTCATAGCTAATTCATCACATATACTCGCCGTGTGTGTGCACACGGCTTTAGTTTAGGTGCTGTCATATCCCATCTATCATAGACCTCGAGCTGCTCGTGTATGGGTGTGTGCATATGTGTGTATGTGTGAGGGAGGGGGTGTGAGAGGATATTGTCATACCAGAAAATGACCCTAATTTAGGAGCCGTCATGTCTCCCCCATCGTAGATCTCCAGAGAATCCCAGTTGTGCTCGGTAGCAAATGTCATCACTTGAATCTAAACAGCAAATAATGAAAATAAAACATATTTTGCATCCAAGTGTGATGCACAGCCATTGTATGAATTGGAAGTTGAAACGCAAGCATAGCGGCAGGTTCTCCCATGGAATTCAAATGCAATCAACTCCCACATATTCACCGTTCAGCGGTCACCTATTTGTGGATTTATTTTTTTTTTTCGGAACTCACCTTATCCACAGAAAACCCGCCTACTTACATTTTGTGTGACATTGCAAAAATAAATAAATAAATAAAACATACTGTTTATGGTTTTATATCTGTGTCCTTTGGGAGAACAACTCCAAAATAACAGTCTTGAAATTATCCCATTGCAACAAACATGACATCTGGGTATTAAGTCTCCTGTTTATTTAAAATTTCATGCAGCAAGCGCTAGTAAAGTAACCTTGTTGTCCCGCTGTGGGATTTAAACAGACAGCAACAACACATCATTGTACTCCCTTGGTATTTAAAAAACGTCTGCACTCTACCATCAACACTTCAACATTTGCCCAGCAGTATTTGTCTATCATGTGAATACCCGCACACCGGGTGCTATTCACACTCAGCTAATTCATCTCTTCGAGAGACCAGCGCTAGCAACATGCTATTCAGTGGTGGGCCTGACACTATAGCATTCAGTTGCATGTTCCTGTGAAGTGTGTGATTTATTTGGATAAAATGCAGTACATATTATATGTCATTTGTCACAACAAGGACAACCGTCCTGGCTCTTTGTCAGCATCCTGTTCTGTTTGTTTTTCAGTGTCTTGCAGGAGTGGAGGGCGTTCCCTCATGAGCCTCACCTGACACAAATCAGACCCCGTTACCTGTTAGGTGCCTATATATACAGTCTGCTTTGCAGACAACTGGCTGTCGTATTATTAAGCCTTGCTTACGACTCTGTTTCCAAGTGCTTCAATTTTCTAGACCACATGTGGCCCGCGAAGGCAAATCATGCATGTCAACATCAATGATCCTTGCTAAAATCCGTACCGAAATGTCGAAGTGTCATGTGAAAAACGTTGAGATTTTGCAAGAAATTTGTTATCCTGTTCACACTCACAATAACTAATCAAACAACAAATTGAATAAACGAATAATCCGTTAATTTGTTTTGCGCAAGTAATTCTATGATTTCATGAAATATACGATATGAAACATTTATTTGGTTTCACTGTCGTAACAGCCCTCCGAGGGAAGACATACAGTAACTCCAAAGTGGCACGCAGCAAAAATGAGTTGGACACCCCTGTTCTCGACGGTCTCCATTTTTACCTGTAGTTTTGTCACGTAGTTCAATGTTTCTCTTGTATTTTTTCATTGCTGTGTAGTCCTGGTTTGGTATTTTCATGTTAGATTCTCTTGTCCTTTTGGTTGACACACAATTTACATTTTCCCATTCCTTGCCTTTTGCAAGCGCTTTTGGTTTGTTCTGCATTCTCCTGATTCTTCTTTACCAGTGTCTCAACTTGTACTTTGTCGGTCTTGCATTTTGTTCATAAACCCTTTTTGTACCTAGATCTTATCCTTGTCTGTGTGAGATCCACCCCTATGCGGATTGTTCCGGAACTTAACACTCCAGCTGCTGTTGGGAGGCTAGCAAGTTTGCTTTAGAATATGCTAACAAAACCATGCTGGTCTATGCTTTTTTTTTTAAAGTAGGGTCATCATCGTTTTAGTCCAAAATAAAATTTTCTTTGGCTTTTGGGCTTGCTGAGAGGGCGCCTTTCAGCTCCCACACATGGTTATGAATTATAAATACCATTTAGCGAATACGATGTAATTAATGGTAAAGGGGTTGAATGGCATCTTCACCTGTATTCCAGCTCCTTCGCTGACATGGATTCTCCACAGACAGTTGAGACTGTTTGGGTATGGCTCTGGAAAGCCAGGAGACAATATGGTACCACGGCGTTCTGTCAGATTCCCACTGCAGGGAACTGAAGGGAAAACAGAAATGACATATTTTTCAGTAACGTTTATTAATAAAGTAGCTGAGGGAAATGACAGGCTGTTCGAAAATGTCTGTACATCCAGCCATAGAGTGTTCAAATGACTAACACAGAGCCAGGGGCGGAGAAGAAAAAGCGACTTCATGTGATTTAATAAACTGAAGTGATATTGTAATTAAAACTGTTCGCTGCAGAAATAGATTTCAAACAGACCGAGAATTTGTTGGACAGCATTTGTTTAAATCATGATTTAGTTTTTGGGAACAGTGTTTATTCCAATGGTGCAATGTCAGAGGAATATGAGATCCATTAAAAGTGCAATACATCTACAATACTCAGAGAGGTATTAATTTACAGTACTTTATGCTTATTATAATGGTTCTAGTATACAACGGTGTAGAATTTTATTCTATCACTCTGAGTGGAGTTTCTGATCATTTGCTCAATTTATTTAGTTAGATGCAAAACTAAAATATTAGAAATCATATTTTGCGGGATAATAAAAGTTAATTCCAATAGGTTAACCCAAATATGAGAAACATGTCAAGACATCACAGAGTTGAGCTATGCAACACTACAAAAACATATGTACTGTTAAACAAATCCCTTCTGACAGTATTCATCAAAACACAGCATAACTACCTTTAGAATCGATTCAAATTTTGATTCGATGTTATGGACGGCGAGGGGAAACCTCAGTGCCTTACCAATACAGCTTGGCGTTGTTGAATTCCACTGGGCCAGAGCACCTGGTACGGCCTGGCACCGGATCGCGCTGGATCCCTTCAGGAGATATCCTGGACTGCACTCGAAACGGATCACCGAGCCGGCGGAGAACTCTGACCCGATCCTTCTGCCATAGCGAGGCTCTGGCACCGAGCTACACTGACTGTCACTTGTCCGAGGCACAGCTTCAGTCGGAAGACATTCAAAGAGTATGAGAGGAAGGTATTAAAAAAACCAAACAGAATTCAATGAGCCTCATTCACCATCAGTCCTCGTGAACAGTTATCTGTCATGCTTTTAAGGGATTCCAATTATTACTTAAGTGATTAAGTATCCTTGGTGTTTCATTTACAGAGATTTCAATTCATCAACTTTGTCAGCTTTAGCTTTTTTCTCGAACCGAAGCGGAACACTACCTCCATTTCAGAATGATTAGTGTTGATGTTGCTTCATTTTGCTTTTAACTTGGTGGTCCATTTGTCATCCATTTAGCCATTCAAACGCTAACTTTGCACAAGACAAAGGCGAATGTCAAAGAGAGGAGGGAGTCACTGTTTGAATGATTCTACTTTTTAACAATCACCATTATTCTGACTAATTATCTCAAAAATACCCTCATGACATGATTGGCGTAGGAGGCCTTGATAGAAAACACTTTTGTCACATCACCTTGGTAGACAAAGTGAAAGCCCTTAGCTGGTTGGCCACTCTTGGCATTGAATCGCAGCATGATTTGATGGGAAGTTGCCAAGGGTAGCGTCTCTCCTGGGAAACACAAGTAACACAAACCCATGAATGGAGTATGCAACTGAAAATGTTTGGTTGATTTGAAAACGACTGCAGGAACAGTTACATTTGACCCACATTCTTCCAACTGCCATCATTACTCGAGCATTTGAAGGGCGTAACAATCACGACAATGTCGCAATATTAAAATTACAAAAACACATTAGCAAGTAAGTGCCTCATTATTAAGTGTTATTCGTGTTATCAGCGGAACACAGCATTGTGAACGACAAAGAGCATGATACTTTGCATCACTGAGCCAATAAGGGCACTTGCCAATCCTATTTTTTTTCTCACTGCTGTGATGTTCAAAAACACAATGTTACAATATTGTGATTTTATTTTCCCCCAATACGAGTTTGTGACATTTGGATCTTGTTACATCTTTATCGCTCCCATTATTAGATCTGTACAATACATAACATGGATCTGACTTCACACAAACTCTATCAACATTTGCAGCTCTTCATCTAACATCTCAATGTATGTGCCTGTGATTTTTTTACACACATTCACGAAAAACAAGCCAGCAATGGTAATGATGGATGGATGGATGAATGGATATAGATATATAGATCTGCTTTATCCAAAAGGCTCATTTCAAGCCAAAATTAAGTCAGTCATTGAATGTAAACTGCCCATTTCCTTCCGACTAATTGATATATCACAGTCGGAAATAAATAGCATCACAAGCCTCCATTCATCAAAAAGAACTTAAAAGCTAACCGATCGACATTGTAAATGAGCTTTTCTCACTCATTTCCAATTTGTCATGATTTAAACATCTTCTGTTTCATTGCAGGTGTCTGTAAGAAAGCTCTAGCAGAAGGGAAGTTCACTCTTGAATGTCTTCATCTTGCCATATTTTCAAAGAATCTTCCTTGACATAGTTAAATGTGTGAAAGGCACTTTGTGTTTCAACATTTAGCATACAATAATTGACAGCAGAGAGAGTTGGATTTTAGACCCATACTGATGGTATTACTGTGCGTTACGTTGACGTTTGCGGCAGATGGATTGATATGTAGATGGCAGTACAGTTCTGCTGCTTCTTCCACGGCCGAAGTGGGGCCTCTCCGTCGCTGATGCTGTCTCAAAGATAAGCCAAAATGGATTCTCACTAAACACATCACTGCCAAATATACACAGATAACAAGTGCGGGTGCGGTGATCTCACGCCCCCCCCCAAAGGTGGCTTTCTTGCAGACAATTTCATTATAGTCCTCTTCCAAAGATATGCTGAGGAACTCGTAAATATCAGGAGTTTATGGTTTCTTAAAATATATATATAAAACAGTTCAGACTGCACAAACCATTAAGAGTGAAATTTTAAAAACTACCTACTTTTTTGAGTGAGCTGGCCATTCTGCACTTCCCATTGTTAAGCAGTCAGGAAGATTTAGAAGAGACTTACTGAAAACAATAAAATGTTCAGTATTGAACTGCCACTTTCACAAAGAATTTTTTTTCCCCTCTCTGACTGGGTGAGAGTCTCAACAATTTCGGTCTCGCAGCGGCGCAAGGAAGAGGCAGTCACCCTCCTCAACATCAGAGACAAACCCGCAGGCAGGAGGAACCCGAGTCTGAACACTGGCGCAAGCCCAGGTCATGAGTGACAATCGGTCAGAACCAACAAAACTAACTTTCAAGGAAATGTATTTTGAAAAGCAGATGAGTAATATGTTGTGACAGGTTTGCAAATGAGGTAGTGAAGCCATAAAACACGATTACGATACACGTACGTGAGATCAAAAGACAGGCCTTTGGAGTTTTTAATTTTATTTTTAAAGATTCACCCCAGCCGGACCAGTTTAATTGAAGATAAACAAGCGCAGAGCTCCCACACAAATTAATATAACTAACATTCAACATAGTCCAGGGTCGTATCCGTAATTATTTGTATCTATGCCGGTTGTGGCACCCAAAAAAAAAAAAAAAAGTTGAGTACCGCTGTTGCCACGCAAATCAAATTAAAAGTGTTCTTGACCTTTTTTTATGGATTTCAACAACATTCATGAGTCCCAAGTAAAGTCCACAGTCCGAATCGTGACTCTTTTGTCTGTCCATGTGCCATATACACATGGAGCATTTGTAAATTAACTCCTGTTTCCACACATTAGAATGCTTTCATTATTTTTATGGGCACTCCCTTTCGCTTCACACTCTGCGAGCACAAATGCAATCTCGCCGCCGAGCGATGCGGAACAGAAGACGGCCTGAGTTGAGTACGCCAGCAGCAATACACAAACGTGACCAGTGAGATCCAAACCATTGGACATCATTCTAAGAAAATCTGGAGACTCCATTGGTGCGATACTAAAAATGTGTGGTGAGATGACAACTGGCTAACCACATAAGAAAGGGCCAGACCTTAAAACAATCGGGGGCAGAATCGTCTTTGGGGTATTTAATGTATTTTGAAAAGCAGATGAGTAATATGTTGTGACAGGTTTGCAAATGAGGTAGTGAAGCCATAAAACACGATTACGATACACGTACGTGAGATCAAAAGACAGGCCTTTGGAGTTTTTAATTTTATTTTTAAAGATTCACCCCAGCCGGACCAGTTTAATTGAAGATAAACAAGCGCAGAGCTCCCACACAAATTAATATAACTAACATTCAACATAGTCCAGGGTCGTATCCGTAATTATTTGTATCTATGCCGGTTGTGGCACCCAAAAAAAAAAAAAAAAGTTGAGTACCGCTGTTGCCACGCAAATCAAATTAAAAGTGTTCTTGACCTTTTTTTATGGATTTCAACAACATTCATGAGTCCCAAGTAAAGTCCACAGTCCGAATCGTGACTCTTTTGTCTGTCCATGTGCCATATACACATGGAGCATTTGTAAATTAACTCCTGTTTCCACACATTAGAATGCTTTCATTATTTTTATGGGCACTCCCTTTCGCTTCACACTCTGCGAGCACAAATGCAATCTCGCCGCCGAGCGATGCGGAACAGAAGACGGCCTGAGTTGAGTACGCCAGCAGCAATACACAAACGTGACCAGTGAGATCCAAACCATTGGACATCATTCTAAGAAAATCTGGAGACTCCATTGGTGCGATACTAAAAATGTGTGGTGAGATGACAACTGGCTAACCACATAAGAAAGGGCCAGACCTTAAAACAATCGGGGGCAGAATCGTCTTTGGGGTATTTGGACAAAGCGTGTCACATGCATGTTATTAACACACCCGGGAACGGTTTAAATTGTGAAAAATGATGTGGTCCTTGCTATTGTCCTACCTCTACAGTGGGACATTCATCATTTCAGCAACCTAAATATCAGAACCATTTTTTTCCAAGCTTTAACTCAAGCTCCTGAAGGCCAGATAGCAGAGTAGATCAACCGAGTGAAGGTTTTCAGACATGACAATGAATTAAGAGGACAGTTCTGGACAGTTCTCACAGGAATGGCTTATCATGCAAAAAAACAAAACTATGACTCTCCCATTTCTCACCTGAATGTGATCCTGCCAGCGAACTCAGCAATCGCGAGTTCTCATTGGCGCCATCGAACAGCTCCACTGAGTCGTTCATCGCAGTCTGGAAGATGGCAAACTGACCAAAAACAACTGGAAAGGAGGAAGAGGAACAGGGCGGAAAATCAGGAAATACATGTGTAGCATCAGTGCTGCAAATGTCTTCGTTTCCAATTTAAGCATACCAAACTGTGGAGGCACTGTGATGTAGTAGGAGCAGATTTGTCGACTGGTGTAGTTTAAAGGGTAGTTTGGAGACAAAACGACTCCGTCAGATCCACCGTACTGTCCACCGCATGGTGCTGCAGACACACAGAACAAGATGAATTGCAAGAATTGGGACGGTGGTAGGCTTGTGACCTCGGGCAAATGCAAAAAGTCGGTTTGCTTGTCAATTATTTACCAGGTTTACACAAATCTACAGATTGCAATGAAAATTTGTAAAAGTGGAGCACACATTCCATGTCGGTGGATCGACTCCCGGCTCTTGACTGTCCACTGTGGAAGTGTCCTTAGCAGAGAGACCGATACGCTAAATTCACACCGGGTCGGCTTTGAAAATGAGAAATTGTTCTCAACTGCCTTACCCAGCGGTTAAACAAAGGAAGCTGTTATTTAAAAAGAAAAAAAGCTGCAATGTTGATCTCGTCTCAGATTTAGCTTTTCATATCAAACCCAAATATTGTCAGTCAACAGCACTACAATTTGAGGGGGAGTGTACATCCTGTACACACACTTCAAGGTTAATTATGCAAAATGATCTTGCATGATCCTCTCCTAGTTTCGCCTGCTTGTAAGACATCACATATGCCACTGGGCTCTTTTTCAACTTGTGCGTGTACTGGCAGCTCAAGAGCGTACTCAATTTCAAGGGATTTTGTTGAAAACGGCAGTTTATTTCACTGCTGGCTTCTTGCCGCAACCTCTACCTTCTGCAAGCTCATCAAGATGATGCAAAACTCATTCATCCAATGTCCATGCTACATTTGGTGAAGGGTTATAGGATCGGTGAATCAAAATAAATGTGAACGTTGCATCCCTTCTCGTTTTGATATTCCATATTCTGCATAGTGCACCATATCCTGTGTGGGCGTGTGATGCCATTTCTCATCAACATCACAAAAGAAGGCATTGTAGACTTGCAAAAAAATGATGTGTCAGCTTTAGAACATTTTGGAATCTGTTTTTGGACAATCCCGTACCCACAGTAAACTGTAATGTTATAGACTTGCCTTCACACACACAAAATGGATCTTGTTCACTGGCTGTAAAATGCAACCGCATTCGTGAGCCAAATTCAGATTTTACACAGACAGCCAGTACAAACTGACTGCTGGAGTGTCAGCCAAGTTAAAATGTGATCCTCGATGTATTTGGCTTTTAACACATTTTTCAATTTATTCTAATGGTACAAAAAAAAAGGGGGAGGGGGCATTGACTTTAATTGTGTGTTTTGAGTTTCTCTTCTTTTCCGTAGTTAGCACCAACATCCTCATTACACTAAAAGTTGGTTTCTCAAATCTTATTTTTATGTAAAAAAAAAAAAAAAGATAGCTGCATTTGGCCAAAACATCTTTTAAAGTAACTTTAAAAATAAAACACTCTGCTCTAAGATGATTATTTGTAAATTAAAAATGTCATCGGGCAGTACAGGTTAAATACAGCCAAATAATCAGTGTGTTATTGTAAAAAGGTGATGTTAAAATTAGATCAAAAGAGTGAAACATGTAAAGATGTTTTTTTTTAATGACACGTGCATTGAAATATGGAATTTGGCCTCTGCCTTTGAACCAGATTTTGAATAACTCGAACATGAAGAAGCAGGATGCAGATGTTAAGAGTCCTGCAGACTGGCTGCAACTATTCTGTGAACCAAAAGAGTGCCACCACAACACATTTCTTGATTTGCACATATATTACGGTGTCACCTGCTCGGATGCTCATGCGCGCGCACACACACACACACACACACACACACACACAATATAAACATAAGCCTGAGGGTTAAAAAAAATCTATATCAGCCTTCTGTTTATATGACCCTCGGGCATATGTTTAGATTGTGTGTGAGTGAGTGTTGACATTTGTGTGAATAATGCGCATTGAGTGAAGCGGTGAAAAAGTCTACCAAATAACCCATCGGGACTTTTAAGGATCATCCTTCAGCGACATCCCACAACGTGACCCTGAAGTGGTCATTTTACTTGCACACGGTAGCAAGCAGATGAACTGGAGATGCGTAGCGGTCCCGATCCAAGAAGTGAGCAGTGGCGCTGTGCTGATCACTCTGCATGCGCCGCACCTGAGCTCCTTCAATAACATTTCAAAAACGACATCAGTGAGCTGAGCACACGTGCTGAGCTATCACAAGCTTTGCATAAGAATGGGAAGCCTAGATGAGGATCACTTGCATAGATCAACTCGGCAGGGAAAACAAAACCAAAAAAAAAAAAACATAGCTGGAATTGTTTTCGTTGCAATTTCCAACAGAGCAGATGCATTTGTTGGCCTGTGGTCCCCCACTTTGCCGTCTCCATTCCCTTTTGCTTCATAAACCATCAGAGTAATCATCCACTTTCTTTCTGCTCCTCTTCATCTTCCACACCGACTGATATTTTCTCCATTGATTCGTGCTGTGATGCTGCATTCTAACCCTGGGGTCTGAAGGTGTGTTCTTCATCTACCCACAATCTCCCAGTGGTGTTGCTCCAGGCTCAGGTGCTAAAAAGCTTCCACACAAATGGTCTTTGATCACTCATGCTCACAACACGCTGAAACACACACACTTTGGAAGGCTTACTTCTCATGGTCATTCAGTCTCCAACAAACATGCACCCGTGCACACACAAGCGCACATATAAACCGTTTCCTGCTAAAAAAAGGCAACACCGTAAAAGAAAAAGTGTAAAAATGTCCCAGAGTGTTAAAGTTATCTTGTAGCACCTCCTGCAGTTTTTCGAAAACTAGCTAATAAAATTGTTATTGCGCCTTTAATTTTCCAGGGATTAGATTCATCTCAGGAAAGAAAATAACCTCAAACTATTGAGTCTTGCACACCCACACTTTAACAAACAGACACGTATTATTGTTACAAAGCAAGGCCTATATATAAAGCACAGTCGGTTTCACAGTGCATGTTTGATGAAAGGGATTAAACACAATTACTGTATTATGATGTGTCTATACATTGAATGTGATAACAAATAGCAACAGCACAGCTGATAGATACGGGTTGGGCGAGGGTTGTGAACACCAAAAAGGTTCTCTACAACTATCTGTGCGAAACATTAGTGGTGAAAACGTTTTAAACAAGGTATGCCGGAACAAGGTTCGACTGTACGAGACAGCAACATACACATGTGCGCATAAACATAGAGTAGACCACACTCACACAGGTGAACTATTTTAACATTAGTAAAATTTGGACCAAAATGCCGATTCATAAATGGAGCATTCAGTTATTGTTACTGTGCTTGTATGTACATGCATGTACGTGAGTATCCTGCATCGAGGTAGAAGTTACAGCCCTCGTGCGAGTGCGCGCGCACAAACACACACACACACACACACACACACACACACATATTCTAAACCCAAATAAGGAATGAGAGAGAGAGAGAGAGAGAGAGAGAGAGAGAGAGAGAGAGAGAGAGAGAGAGAGAGAGATTCTCAACAGTCACTAAGAATTTCGTCTTCTTTTCAACGCTCTTAGTTACCATGGGAATGAAGAAAAGAGCATTTTGAGATGGAAGGTGGGTGTGTGTTAAAGAGAGAGAGAGAGAGAGAGAGAGAGAGAGAGAGAGAGAGAGAGAGAGAGAGAGAGAGAGAGAGCGCAGAGCACAACACAGTAAATGAGACAGACAGATGAGGCAGTAGGAAGGGAGTGCAGGAGGGTTGTGCGAAGTCATTACATGCGGAGGGAAAAGAAAAAGGGGCTGAGCAAGGGGACGAAAGGTGAAACGAGAGAAGACGGAGGGAGTGTAAGTGGAGCTGTATTATTTAAGGGGGTCTCAACCTGTCTAATGAGCTTGGTCTAAGAGCCCCCAGGAGCTGGCCCTAGACACAGAGACAAAGAACAGAAAACCAAGTGCCCAAACTATGCGGTGAGAAAAGTCAATGTGGAGAAGAATAGAAGCGATCGAAATGGAAGGAATTAGTAAGTCGAATGGTGTTGAATGGATTGTTTCAGGAACGGAAGTAGTGGCACTTTAATCAAAGCCCTTGTTGTGGGAACAGAAAGTGGACAAAAACTAAACGGCGATCGAAACTTACATTCGCACAATAGAATGAGAACCAAATCCAGATGTGTGGGAAAAATCAGCATACCTTCAAGAACTGATTACGACAGTTTCCTTAATTTGTACATTATTTTAGCTTGTAGGGATGTGTAAAACAGTTATATTAATCAACTGATCTTGAAGAATGATTTTAATCACCTTTGATTTTTGATTGTTTCCATCTTGAAGTAATGGAGTTCACTAATTGGTTACAAGCAGCAGAAGTGCTGCTCATTCACTCTCAAGGTGTTTGTGGTCTAAAGAAGATTAGCTTGAGCTACATTCACCCACCATATGTAGTGGCCGAGGAAAGCGCCATTGCTGAGGGGTGATAGCGAGACCCAAATTAAAAATAAATGAATATAAATGGGACGTGAGATGCTTTTTTTATTGCTTGATGCACGATAGGTCAATTATCGTTCATATGTGGGATTTGTGCCTCCTTGTGGAGTCAATGGAGCAGTAGAAACGTCGTAGACGATTTTGGATCAATAAGGAAGACAACATGTTGGATATAGTTTAACAAGTTAGCCTTATGTGAACGCAATCACTGTATAAATAATATCAAGACTGTATCATGATTTTTCTCATTTTTGTAAAGCAAGATTTATTTAAACTCTCAGGTTCAATGATTCTAATTCTTATTTGTTGATTTCTTATTTTCTCACAATGCAATATATTTGAAAGAACCCATTTCGGTGTGTTTTTCCTCAGCATGCGTGCATGTGTGTGTGTAAGGGTTTGGTCACGGGGGCTCTCTCACAACGTACCATTCAGACTCGCAACGCCACTGACGTCAATGTCCAGGTTTAGCGAATGAAATGTCTGGTGTGAGTAGAATGGTTTTTGACAAAACTCGTGTAATACAGCCGCTTATTCAGTTACAAGAGGCTTGAAGGAGAAGCTTAGGTTGGGTCAGAACCCCGTGACGTGGGCTTTCATCATACGATTACAATATCAATACTTAGCTTATGCTCATAATGTATCTCACTCAATATTTCATTCAAATAATCTCCTTAAATGACTATTTATCGAGCTAAAAGCAGAACTGCTGACGGAAGCCATGCGAGTGATCAATTTAAATTGTTGTTTTACTTTCAACCGCTGGTGAAAAAGAACAACAAAGAACACACTGCAGCACGGTTGTCCTTGTAAAACATCTTTTCATTGTGTGCTCCTGAATTACAAATGACAGTGTCTTTGTGTATGAAACAGCCAAGTAGAAAGCAAAGGCGATGCTTTTATCTTGATAAAAGGTCAATGGATGTGAACATGAAATAAAGCCACTTTCGTTATTTGCTGTTGGTGTGAAAACATACTGTACGTCAAATCCTTCCGCCCAGCCATTCCTGCTTTGACAATCTTTTAAGCTTGATTAAAAAAAAAGGCTGAGAGGTATATAATTTAACATATTTTAGTGTGTTATAATTGCGCCTTGATTGTTAGCCTGGACTTATCTACAGAGGCAGTGATATTAGCATTAGTAGTATTCAAGTAAGAGTACTGTTCCTTCAGAATAATATGACTCCATCCATCCATCCATCTATTTTCTGATCCACTTATCCTCACGAGGGTCACGGGCATGCTAGAGCCTATCCCAGTTGTCTTCAGGCAGTAGCTGGGGGACACCCTGAACTGCTTGCTAGCCAATCGCAGGGCAGACATAGATGAACAACCAGCAGCGCTCACACTTACACCTAGGGACGATTTAGAGTGTTACATTAACCTGAACTGCAAGTTTTTGGAATGTGGGAGGAAACCGGAGTACCCGGAAAAAACCCACGCAGGCACAGGGATAACCTATAAACTCCACACAGAAAGGCCGGAGCCGGAAGCGAACCCTGCCCCTCTGCACTGTCGACAGAAATACAAGTAGCGAGCATAATGTAACTCAATGTAAAGGAGTAAAAAAAAAAAAAAAAAAAAAAAAAAAAGCATTGTTCTTTATAAAATAGTAAACTTTGTTGCATTAAAACTACTCTGACAAGTACAATTTATTATAAAAAGTTACTTGAATCCAAATAACAGATAGCTGGTTCCCACCCACTTCCGCTTATGTGTGCCTCCGGGTCAGATTACTGTCTTTGATAATTCTGAGCTCCCCTTCCGTACACATTCAAACAAAGGACACACACACACTTTATATGACAAATACACTGCAAATGACCATTTGGCAGGTGTCACTTGCTGGGCTCTGTCGGCCATTAATCAAATAGACAGTTTTGACAGTTTGGCCTTCCAATCCATGACAAAATCTGTCTCAGATGTTCACACAAGGGCACGCACACACACACAAGCACATACACGAAAGCAGCCACCGGTTGGACCACTTATTTTATGAATATTCAGAGAAAAAGCAACAACACACAAGACAAACTGGAATACAACTAAAACAGTAGAATATTATGTAATGGCTCGTGAGTAGGGGCTGCACTGCAATATTCTTAAAATGTGCACGTGTCATTTACACAAGTCGCATCGTATTAAATAATACAATTTTTCATTAAAAAAAAATAAATTAAATGAGTTAGCATGTTGGTGTGGACCTCAACAACCATTTCAGTTTCACAAATGGCCCCATTCAAAAAATGAACTGACCACCCTAATTAAGCACAGTTCTTTGACGCAGCAGTCTGGTTTCCAATCTCACCTAAAGATATATAATTCGATGGAGCTTCTCGTCAGTGCCCCCCCTACCACCATGCTCGGTCACTGCCATCACTCCGCGAGTGAGGTCGCTTACCGGGGAGCCAGCCAAGTCAAGCCAGCCGCCAAAATAATTGTTCATAGGCTACTATGCGCCGTGAAGGCCAACTTCAAAACAAAAGTCTAGTGATACTGGACATAAATAGCAACGCATTGCAAGGCTCTTATTTTTAAATTGGCCTTGGGAAATAATTGTTGTGCTGGCTGCATACCACTTGTGTGCATCACTGATTATTACCGACACTCAGGAGGTAATTGTCAATGCGTATATTTCCATGTGTGTTTGTGTGTATGTTATGAACTTCAAAAAGGCCTGGGTATTCTTAAAAGGTACTTGACGCTTTTGACGTCAGGGCTCTTCAGTTCTCTCCTCCCAGCATCCCTTTATGGACCTCGCTTTCTGCACTGAGAGCGCAAAAACTGTTCCCATTGAGTTGGATGTACAGAATTGTCCAAAATGCCTTGATTCATTCTGTATTTTTGTCCATATTGTACTATATAAGTGGTGTGCCACTTTATCCGGTTCGTATGTGTGCAACAATGTGTTGAACCACAAATCTGTCCTACCTTTACATGATGGCAGAGCCTTGTCCCACACCGGCTTCCCGTCATGCCCCATCACACAGGTTATTGTTTGACCGCCCACTGTTGTGTAGCCATGGTGACAGTTATAGGACACCTGAGATCCCAGTTTATAGTCATAGCCGGTCCGACTAGCATTCATGATGTTACCAGGATCAAAACAGGCCTCCCTTGGCTTTTCTGAAAGAAATAAAAAAAGAGTTTTGTGCATTTAGAAAATCATACACTGTGCTATAAAACCCGATAAGATGCATCTTGCTCAAGGTACTAATTTTTAATTAGTATCCTTCAAGGGTGTGATTGCCAGTCTTTATGACCACAGACAGTCTTGAACGTACTTGAACAGAAATACTTACTGTACTTAAGCAGCATTTCCAAATATTTGCATTTCACTTTGTTATTCATATTTCCGGCAACTTTCACTTTTAGCCCAATAAATAAAATGTACACTTTCACTCCAATACATTTCTGCTAACCATCTGTGTTACTCCATTCTACACAATAAAATCTGAATAAACTGTTAGTTGACGCAGTGCCTGAACTGCAGAACACAAAGAAGAACAACAGCCCTGCCTGTACAGATCGCGATCGACCGGTAGCCCGCGGACTGGTCCCAAGTCGATGACGAGGGGTGAAAAGGGAAATTGGTGATAACTCCGCGTCAGGTCTCTACCAAGGTAGGCAGAGATTTCCTTCTCACAAACTCACAAACTCCTGTATCTACTTTATTTTTCGGTTTCGTTCATGTTGGGGGCCGTTATGTCTGTTGAATTGTGTCATGCGTGTGTACGAGCGTGCGTGTGTGTGAGTGTATGCGTGCACATGCGGTAATGGGTCGATCGTGAGAGGTTGCTGGCTTGAAAAGTAGATATTCGGTCAAAAAAGGTTGGGAACCCATGAGTTTAGGATACCAGTAGGGGGAGGTCATGAAAATGAGGTTGTTGGTAATCAGGAACCCTTTAAATTATATGCGCACACCAGGAGTGTGCCTCTGTCGCTCTTTCCAGCTTGAGACCAACAGACACAAATGTCTATCATTGTGAAACTGCAAATTCTGGAAACCAAGCTCTCCTAACTTTTGAGAACGAGACTAAATGTATAATCAAAGTAAGCAAGAGCAATTTCTTGAAATGTTTTACTCTTCTCTTGATTGATTTAGTGGCTGCTATCAAGCGGGCACTATGAAGTTCACTCTCTATTTGTTGATTTGATTGGATGTGACAGGCAAAACGAGACCCTTTACAACATATTCCCTCTCCTCCATTTCAGTTTTCATGGAAGAACAAGGGGCTAATGAGAGTACGATAAGAAGCAAGAGTGATGGAGTACAAAGAGGAACTCAAACAATGTCAAAAACCGTCTGAGTTCGAAATGACAGTTTTGGCCCAGCTTGTTTGCTTTCCTGTGATTGCCCAGCAAAGAATGGTAGGAAAAAAAGGGAAGGCTGAGAGAGAGAAAGAGAGATGAGGAAGGAGTGGTAGAACAAATGAAAAGGGGGGGGGGTGATTAAGGTTGCATTTTAATTAGAGTGATGGCAGATGAAAGGTAATGAATTAATGACAAAAGTACAGAGGTGTGAGGTAGCCTGGCAAGGCAGACAACAGAGGGGGAGATAATCGTTTTTAATTACACATGAATGGAGTGAGATAGACACAAAAAAAAAAATGAAGGATTTTTATAAAACTTGACAGAGGAGATATAGGCTGCAGTGCGATGATGAAGTCATAATCAGCTTCACTTTGACAATGGCTGTTAAATCACCACCAGTCAAGCGGCTGCTGGAAAACCAAGATGAGTCACAATCTGTGGAGGTAAACAACACACGGGCTGATGCGGAAAATCATGCCCATTTCGCTGAAAAAGCCTCATGACGAGAACCCGAAATGAATCTGGTTGGCAGCTTTAAATATTAGCCGGTCTACAGATGAAACACCTCTGTGTTGACATTTTAAAATTTATGCCAAGTTAAAAAAAAAAAAAAAAAAAAAAAGCATCATCCTGGTAATACAGGAGATCAAATGCACAAAGTTGTTCACAAGAGATAGGATGTATCTTTGATTTGTGCCACAGCCCAGAGACAAATAATCCTAATTTATACCCTCGAGCATCATGTAAAGGTGATCTGGTTTACGGATGAAGGCTTGGAAATATCACTATTGATTGAGAAGACTTTCAGCCAGCTGGAAGTCAACAAAAATCACAGCCCTGGCGACTGAAGTTGCTTCTGCTACACTGGTCTTGCTGTGATCCAAACATAGGCCGACCAACCACGTTATTAGTTCGTGGTCCAACTGCATCCAAAACAGGGGGACAAACATCAAACACATCCCTGCTGATATTTATTTAACATGCTCATTCTTGCAGTGTACTATGCTGCATCAAAATGGGAAACATTTCTAATGATCAGTACTCTGGTTTGGTATATGTACATGAGTGAAACAAAGCAGGAAGCAACATTTCCACATCAAAACGTCATAATTACAGTGGACATACATTAAAGCAGTGTTTTTCAAACTTTTTTGGGCTAAGGCACACTTCTTTCATTGTTAAAATCTCGCAGCACACCACTAGCTAAATGTGAACAAAAAAAAACGCTTATTTGAATAATGAACGTGTTATATTGTTACTATAACCGTTTTTAACATTGAAGAATGACGTTATAACAGCTTGAATTGGAATCAAATGAACACAAAGAAAAAAGTATTTTCTCATCCTTCATATTTATTGTTTCACCGTCGTCCTGCATTTCTGCGTCACAAATTCGCTTGTCTCTCGTCGAAACACAAGGCAATTGGCTAGCTGTTGCTGCTCCCTAGCGGTATGGGAGGGTACTACACGATTACTTTCTGGGCGACAGGCACACAGGCATACAAATTGGATATTTTCCCGCAGCACACCTGACAATGTCTTGCGGCACACTGGTGTGCCGCGGCACAGGGGTCGAAAAACACTGCATTAAAGTCTACACACCTATAGAAAAATTACCTCTGATGGTGTCAATCAAAACTGAGCCTTCAAAATGTTATTTTTTTCCCTCCTGATTATTTATCACAGACCTGAGTTTCAGAGGTTTCCAGGAAAACATGGTGAGGTTGAATAATAATCCATAACCCAAAGTGTTACAGAAATGACACTTGTTTGTGTACGTGTATATACACTTATAAAAAAAAACAATAATAAAAAAGGAAGAAGGAGTGATTACTGAAAAGTAAGCTCCACTAATGAAACTGAAGACTTAAAACGTAAGTCTTTTCGCAAATACATGACAGTTCTTTACCATAAGATTTCTTACATTACAATTCTCAAGTGTTCCAAAGTCATCTTGTCCAATGGACTGATTCTGTTTCCTTAATTTAACATTGGGGGAGGGGGAGGGGGGGGCTGATGAATGAAGGGGGAAAAAAATCGCCTACTGGAACAACTTGTCTTTGAGTTCTGATGGTCTACAGCACCACTAGGTTGCCTTTACCCACACTTTTACACAAAGATCTGTAAAATTCAGGCTTTGCCTACAAAATGATCGGACCCTTATAAAACAAAGACGGTATTGCTAAGATGTAGTTTTACCTCTGAACTCAATGGCGAAGCCAGACATGCCCAGTGAGGCGTCCGATCGGAATGCCAGGAAGAGACTGTTCCCACTGCTCTCGATGCGATCTGGGGCTTGGTTGCCTTGGAGACTTGCCAGGAGAGGCCCATTCGAGTCTTCGCCCTCGTAAATGTGCAGGAAGTCATAACTGGGCTCCATGTTGAAACTGATCGAAGCACAACAGATCGATTGTATCAAAATAGTTGGAATAACTGCCATTCACCATGATGTGTTTTTCATGCATTTGAATAACTGGAATCTTTTCATGGGACCGACTTGACTAGAAAGGAATAATTGATAAGATGATCGAATTTAAGTATACTTCAAAGGTAGCTGGTTAAAATAGCCATAATATTTGCACTGTGCAAATTGTTATGCCACGGGTGTGAGTGGTGTTTTGTGTGATGACACCTTGCCCAGTTTCCACAAGTGCTACGCTTGTTACAAGAGCACACCTGCTGCTCAGTCAAGGGCCTCTTCATTACCTAGCAAGGAGTGTTCTCCACCGATACTTTATCAACATCACGTCACCACCTGACATATGCGGCCATAACACCACGAGGCACTTTTTACCAGCAACAAGCTACTTTTAGCTTTTCATATAGAGATCTGTCAACAATGATGTCCGACCTT
This sequence comes from Hippocampus comes, assembly GCF_001891065.2. Taxonomy (NCBI): domain Eukaryota; kingdom Metazoa; phylum Chordata; class Actinopteri; order Syngnathiformes; family Syngnathidae; genus Hippocampus; species Hippocampus comes. The sequence continues at coordinate 1,459,135 of NW_017806164.1, forward strand.
CTTGGCACTACTGACCTCTTATTTCATTTATGAGCATTTTTTTTTTTTTTTTTTTAGTTACAATGTAAAAACTGCCAAACATTCCTTTTTCAGTCTTGTTAATTTCCAAAATGACACTGCTAGCCTTTCCATAGAACATTTATGGAAACGTTTCAGCAATTAGCAACCCAATTAACAACAAGGTAAAATCATTTTAGCCAAAACCAGAGAATTTGTTTTGCCTGGTTTTCTCTTGCGAGTCAACATATAATTGGATGAAATTAAGTCTAAAAGCATGAGTTTCAACAAATTTACCCATGAACCTTTATCCAAAGTAGTCAATTGTTTAGCAGGAAATGCTTCTGTGATACCCTCCAGCCCCCAAATCACACATACAGGTTTATGAGAATGTATATGATAAGGCATAAAAAGAATGCACACATACACACACATACACGCACACTCATCAACACATGTCAAAATGTTCACCCTGCGAGCAATTATGTTAGTCTTCGCATCCACCTGCCAGTTAAACACACAACATACTTCTATGTTTTCTGTTGGAGTCCACTTTTATCCTTGTTTTGATTCTCCACCTGTCTACACTTTGTAGTTAAGATGGAAGTCGTGTGTTGTGTGTGAGTGTGACACCTGTGTAAATTAAATTGCATTGTACGTTCATCTTTTTTATTTTTTTATACCACAACGCATATAACCGCTGCCAAGCAGCTATTTATTTATTTTTTTTACTTCACAAGTCCTTTGTTGTAATCGAGAAGTCATCCAGATTAGTGATGAGATTAATTCATGATATATAAATGATATCATTCAGGTTAAGAAACAAAGAGGTCGTTTACAATGGGTACACCATTTGGTGATAATCCACTGAGAAATAATAGCTAATAACAGCTAATAGAGTAGCCAAGTGCTTCTCTGTTGCACTGACATTATTGCCCCTATTTTCGTGCCTGGCGCAAGTGTAGCACCATCTAATTACATGTACAGGTGGAGTTTTCTATCTTTTGGTATTTTCCTAGATCCAAGCAGGGAAAAGGGGTGTTTGCGCCATTGTGGGTAGAACGCTCCCCTCATTCGCCTCATTTCAACCTACTGTACGAGCCATGTAGAAAGTATATTTAACAGGAACTGCAAGACGATCAGACTGCTGTGGATGGGCACTTGGAGAACACCATCCATCTCAGATCATGTGTCCGTGTGTGAGGGTTAGGGTTACTGAGGTTGTTGTAACCCTAGGGTTGTTGTTTATTATTTAAGCCTTTAACACAAAGCTAAAGTGCACATCCAGACTTAGATATTTATTTTGTCACTTTATACAGGAATGATTTAACCTGAGTCGTGCTACAGATGGGCTTCCGCCTTCAGACAGACACATTTCATACATCCCCCCCATTCCCATGTACCAATACATGCTGCGTCAAGTCCTGAGGTGCACCAGTGCCATCCACCAAATTCCCAAACACAGTAAATTACACTTGCCCCAGCATGAAAATGAAGATGCACCCGATTTTATGCTACGCCTGTCTATTAAAAAGGCCCCATGAGTCCGAACCAAGGCTGTGCTTGAGAAATTTATTTGATTTTAACATGCATGTTATAATTCATAAAAGACAAAATGTCATTTTAGCAATTTACACTTTCATGCTTGAGAAGATGCACAGTTATATGCATGTCACCCTGTTCTTGGTAAAATATTTACTTTTTCTTCTATGGTCTATGTGCCCATTTCTAACAGCACTATCTATAACGGGATAATACCTAATGTAATCAGCCAGTGTGATCACTTGCAAGGTTAACATAAGCCCTGTGAATGCTAAGGCCTGTATTTATATCTGATTTAGCAAGAGCTTAACGCCACATAAGCTCCTCCGTACTGACAAAGCATTAAGGTGATCCTTGCAAATACATTTTTCTGTACAACCACATTCTAAGTATAAATGTCATGAAATGACAATGCAGACAGAGTGCTAACATTCAGTAGAGATCCGTTATAATCTTAGCAAAGCATTCAAGCCACAAAAGCCACTGTAATCATTATGCAATTTTAATTAGCAGAAAGATTTGTAGAACATACAGTGCGTACTCTGGAGAGACCATAAAGTCAAAGTATCGTAATCAGTAAGAACATTTATTTCATTTTACAATAAATGGAATTGTTATAAATAATTGTTCCCTTGATTGTGGACTGTGCTTAAACTTGACTCATTGTATTGGGCGAGCATAACTGCCAGTGGGTGGCGGGTGTGCTGGAGGTTATCCCAGTCTGAGGGCAAGAGGCCGGTACAGCCTGAACTGGCCGCCAGCCAATCGCATGGCACAAAATCCCATTCAGTTCAAGCATTGAAGGTCTTGGCCTGTCCCACTCCCGGTTAAACGACTACCAACCCGTCCTGCTCCTGTTCAGCATGACTCCCGCTTTCATCCCACTCACATTTTGGAGGTCAGCTACATTAAAAAAAAAAAAAAAAGTTGCATTTTACTCATTTATTGAAGTTTGTTGCTTCCTTTCTCTCACTATTGTGTGCTTTTTTTTTTTTTTCTACTGGATAATCCAATGTGTGTACAAATATGCTTTTAATCGCTAAGTTTTGCTGTGATGGCTTTTAATCAGGTGTGTTTTGTCGTCCGGAAATATCGGTACAATTGCAAATGAAAAATCTGATACTTCACAAAAGTGCAAATACAAGTGCATCAGTTAAAATACACAAGTACAAAGCAGATTGTTTTTATTTGTATTTATTATTTTGTAGTAATTGTACACAGTGCCCAATTTGTTTCTCTTGGCCATATAACAAACAACAAATATTTGGCAAACTAAAATTAAGAGATTTTTTTTAATGTGCCACAACAGCTTCATGTTCGAGATGAGTAACTCACTAAAAATGTTTGTTATTTGCTCCTCAGTCAGTTGAAATCAAGTTCAAACATGATGGTGTCCTAATTAAAAATTTAAAAAAATATAGATGTGAACTTTTTCGTTAGAAATGAAACCATGTTTTGCCAGGGCCCTTTGGACAACACACTTTTATGCAATTATTCTCTTTTATCCAAAACAACTGCTGGCATCAGGACGAGAGGAGAGACATTCATGTTGATTATATAGCACAGTATAAATACTTTTCCTTTCAGCACAGCCAACATATTGAATGCCCTTTTCATCGAGTTTCATAACACCTGAAAATTGCACATTTTATTTCCACAGCCAAAGTCATCTGAGGTTTGATTGCTGAGATTTTCCTTCCAACTTGTAGGATGTGTCAGTCTCTTTGTATGGCTAACAGAATACACCATTGAAGTTTGTTTCTACAAAAAAAAAGATCTCTTCACAACTCTAGGCATGTGCAGCACACTACAGTATTTTTTTTCTTTTTATAATTTACTTTTTCTTAAACACAGGCTCGAGTGTAGCAAAAAATATTTGAACTGTATTTGGTTCAAGTGACACAATTAGTTGGGGAATTTTTCTCCCTGAGCCTTGCCCCAGCTCAGATATGTGACATGGAATTTTAGACAAATCTGCTAGGAATAACATATCTGAAAATGAGACTGCAGTGTAAGTTGACTGATCAATATGTAGTACCCTGTGTGGTGTCATTGGAATGTGTGATGGATGACAAACACGCATGCCTGAATAACCAAATAACTCATCTGTATTAAACGGGGAAAGCAAACATGGCATTGATCAAAATCTAGACTTTTAAATAGCCTTTGCATCTCTAATGTACAACGTGATTTGCAAGCATCTTGTACAGTGCAAGGTGGAAAGAACCCCCCCAAAAAAAGATTGAAAATAGTTGAAAAAATTGATTGAGTTTTGTTAATTAAAAATTTGTACCATGCCTCAACTCAAGTACTTCATATTGGCATTTAGCGGGCCCATTAAATCGTTTAGTATGACTGCTTATTTTTAACGAACATTGGTTGATCACACTCTATTATTTGAATGCAGCTAAATAAGTCATCACAGAGATCCTTGCCTGAAGGAAACCAAAAACAGACCTAAAAGGATGTGCGGTGCTATTTAGATCTAAATATTTCATGACTTAAATCACACCAAGAAATACCAGTGGAGGTGTTTCTGCAGACACCGAATTCCACTTGCAGGCCTAGATCTTAGAATGCATTTTCTGACAGTTACACTTTGACTAAAAGCCACCGTGGTCACACTTATTTGGGGGCCCCTACCTTTTGAAGATGAGAGCAATGACAAAGTCTGGGTTGACTCGAATTCGCCAATCACACTCTTTCCCTGGAGGGTAAGGCTGGGGGTAGTTAGGAGACAGGATCACTCCAGAAGGACCGCTGACGTTACCACCGCAGGTTGCTGGGGAGAAAACCCAAAAATAGAGATATGATGATCACACACCATTAAGTCTTCGGGAAAGAGTATTACCCCTTGACTGAACATCCACGACCCCTCTAACCTCCCAAATGTAGGCAGAGAAGGGGGTCAGCTACTGATGAGAGGTGTGGCAAAGGTTGGAGATGAGAGAGAAAAACACCTACCTAGTGGACCACTAATATTGCCTTCACAAATTGCTTGAGTAAAAGTGCGAGAGTGAAATTTGGAAACAGAATGGGGCTACGGGTAGTCAGAGGTAAAATCATCCCCGGTGGTCCTGCTTTTCTACAACAAAGTAGGAGACATATTTAGTACCGGTGATCAACTCAGACACTGCCGCACTGACATTAAGGAAGACTCAGGGAGGCAGGTGGGTGTGAACACATTAGCAATGGTGAGTTAAAGGTAAACAAAGCCCTTAACTGTCGAGGAGATTACTCACACAAAGACATATACCTCTCTAAATAAGATGTATTATGCTACTCCTGGGAGATTCATAATAGTCAAAAACTGAGAGAATGCAGAAGGGGATTTAAACTGTTAAAAAAAATAAAAAAGTGAGGAGAGTCAGTGGCAGCATTGAGAAGAAAAGCAGTGTTGCCATTGCAGATTTGTGGGACTGCAGACCACCCATCCACAATAAATCATGACATCAGTGAAACAACGTTGCAACATTTGGACTTTGTAGTGAGTGACTTTAGAGATTTGTTTCTAAATACATTATACATGTTGAATTGACATCAGAGGCATTCCAATACCTGTAATGGTTACAATTTCTTGGCCCATTTCTACCACTACAATGTGTGCAGCAACTTAGCTCCACCCAAAATATGCATCTTCCCTGGATGGTATAATTTACAGAACATGTCGCTGTGAGTATGATTTAAATTCCCACGTTCTTTTGTGCTATTTGGGCAAAGGTGGAAGTAGAAAACTACATGCAAAAAGGAGTGGCTGGACAAAATGATAGCAATGGGAAAGATGTACAGCAGGGTAGCGTGATTAAGAATAGCGATTGAAATCTGTTGACCGGTGCCAGTAGTGTGTCAACTAGATGGAAGTATGGAATCATCAGGGAGCGGCCTCTCGAGTTTTTCATCAGGCTGCTCAATAGAATTCTAGTGGGTGAGAAGATGGCTTGGGAATGGAGGAAATGTGTACTGGTGCCAATTTTTCTGAACAATTTTGATGTGCATGGTCGTGGAAACAATATAGAGGAATAATGCTGTCTGTAGATCAGAGAACGCCTATTAATAGCCAGTTGAGGAACTGTGGTACTGCATGAGGAAGTCTGCAGTGGTAAGAGAGGTCTGCTTGAATAGTAGAGGGTGTCTATGAGGGTAGGAGAACAGTGGTGATGTGTGCTGTAGGTGTGACAAGGGCTTTAAGTTTGAGGTCGGACTGCATCAGCTCTAAGCCCCTTCGGTAATGGACAGGCTGACAGACAAGTTGAGACTGAAATCCCTGTGAACCATGTTGTTGGCAGCTGACATTGTGATTTGCAGTGAAAGCAGGGAGCAGGTGAAGGAACCTCTATAAAGCTGGAAAGGAGAGGAATGAAGATTAGCCTAAAATAGAATGAATGTGCATAAGTGGTGCTGTAGGGAGAAGAGAAAATGAGGGGGGAGGACTTTAAATACTTAGGGTCAAGAGTCTAGAGCAATGGTGACTGTGGTGAGGAAGTGCAGAAATGGATCCATGCAGGAGGGACGGGTGGAGGAAAGTATCAAGTGTATGTGATAAAAGTGACCCTGGGACAGTAGCACTAAAAGAGACAACATGTCAATATCAGGCTTGGACACAGGACACAGTTGCAGGGTTCAGAGTAAAGGAAATATTTGAGGATCATTGGCTGAAAACTCAAAAGAGGCAAGGCTGTGGAAATAAGGCCGGTCTAATCTGTGGCACAGGACAAAGGGAGACAAGGACCATTTAAACACAAGGTAAAGGGCAACAAGTGGAAACAATCAGGGGGCGATTGACAATCGGACTGGCACAGGAGGAAGGGCAAGTGACCTGAAAGGAGAGGAGAGTCTCTCTTTCAAAATAAAACAGGAAGTGACCAGACAAACACAAACAACCCTCACCGCTGTGTGACATAGCAGGAAGCACAGCTGTAGGTGGTGGAAATTAAAACGTTGAGGAGCTTTTTATGGGTGCCCAGGTTGGATAGAACTAGAAATGAGCTTGTCAGGTATTGGTGGCCCAATGTTAGGGAGACCAGACTTAGATGGTTTGTACACAATCAGGGGAGAGATTGTGATATCGGCAGAAGGATGATGCGCAGGGGGCTGCCAGGTAAGAGAGCCAGAGGAAGACTTGAATACTGTAGATGTCGTGATGGAAGACATGACAGCAGTTGGTGTTAGAGAGAGGGATGGAGAAGTAAAATCAAGTTTGTCAGGGGTAAATGAGGAAACAAAATAAAGAAAAGTACCCCTGACAGTTGGATGGTGTAAAAGCAGAGTGTGAATCCCGTGTGGTGTCGGTTGGGACGCTTGCCAGGCATTTGGTGGCAGGTGACTCAAATTGTAATTATCATAGTGGAAAAGAGCAAACAAGCTCTGAAATAGATATCAGACAGCAAACTTGTCTGAAACTTTGACTTGTATTTACTGCAACCAAGAGTATCTTGTGACCTCACATTCTTCCACCACACTCGCACAACTTTGCCCAGTGTGAGTTTTCAGTGGGGCGATACTTATTTTCACCCTTCAAAAATGCATGACAGCCGACAGTATTTCCAATGAGCAGCAGCGGTATAAGTTACAGAGCTTGTGCGTCTTCTGGCTTCTCTATGGTGGAGGTTTGGAAGCTGCATCATTTGTGCTGAAATATTCATCCGCCTTGTCATCCAATAATTACTCCAACTACAAGCCAACTCAGGATTCTGTGGGACTCAGACAATGACTGAACATTCACGCTGACGTGAATGCTAACAATTCAGTCAGTTTGTGTCAGGAGGAGAATGAAAGGGTAGAAAAGAAGATTGGTAATCCAAGAGATTTACACAGAGTGACATAATAACCTCGCCTACGAATGATCAACTACGCATGATGCCGCAGGTGTATACAGAAGTAGATGACTTAGTAGCATATAGACAGTGATGTAAAAGTCAAATATTTGTGTGTTGACATCCGTTTGAATAAGGGAAACAATTTACTTCAAACTGAGATCAAAATGCCAGGACGCATGGCCGGTGAAAAACGTGGAGCAGAGGCAGCGCATAAACTAATTGTGTGAGAAAATGAAAAATTTATCTTCCCACAGCCTCAGCTTCAACGGCCCGTATTTCAGTAAACAAACATCACCTTGGACACTTGAGCATAAAACTGGATGAGAGCGATAAAAGAGAGCATCTGTAACAAATCTGCTGGGTTGTGTGAAGGGCTGCTGATGAGTTATTTCTCGTGAGTGTCGCAGCTCATGACTGGAATCTGCCCTCAGACAGCAACAACATGGGCATATTTTGTCACTGTGGAGCCAGTTGTCAAGCAATTGTGTCAGGAAAAGAATGCAGTGTAATTAGTAGAAAAATATTTTGGTAAGATTTGATATGCCCTTGAGTGAAAATATTTTTTCAATGTCTAACGCAATTTTGTTAGGTGTGATGTTAGCATACCTCACACAACCGCAGTTTGATTTTTGATTTGACTTTTTGAAACATTTATTCCAAAAGTAAACAAATCTCAAAACGTGGTGGTCGAAAATATTTTCTGTTAAATGTTTTACTTATTCCGGCTCTGGCCTTCCTGTGTGGAGTTTGCATGTTCTATCCGTGCCTGTGTGGGTTTTCTCCGGGTACTGACTCCAGTTTCCTCCCACATTCCATAAACATGCATGGCAGGTTAATAGAACACTCCAAATTGTCCCTGAGGTTTGATTGGATGTTCTTCTATGTATGCCTTGCGATTGACTGGCACCCAGTTCAGGGTGTACCCCGCCTACTGCCCGAAGACAGCTGGGATAGGCTCCAGCACGCCCCGCGACCCTTGTGAGGATAAAGCGGATCAGAAAAAGGATGGCTGGATGCACCGACGTGCCAACTACATTCTGTCATTTGAACATTATGTTGGTTGTGTATTTGCACACAGTTTCTTAATTCATTCTTATGGGCTAAAAGTTGCACTGTTACATAGGTTACTATAATTTGAATTGTTATTAGCTCATTAAAATATAATTTGAGGTCATAATCTACAACACAGTTAAGCGTAGCGTGTGGCTGGTACAACAGCAAGAAGCTGATTGCAACGAACAGCAGATTGAAAGTCCTCAAAAAGGGTTACATAACCTTTTTCCCCTAAATGTTTCACTTTTAACTACATTCTGTGTGCCTGGATGATTGTACATGCACTCCACAAAGAGGAAAATGAATGCTTTTTCAGATTTTGGAATCAAGTAAAACTCTTCTAAATGAGGCGGAAAAAAAGTTGTGTTTCCAAAGGCTAATCATACTTTCTATTTTACTTCAATCAATCAATCAAGCTGGATTTGTGATGACAATGAAAAAAAATGGTGTGTTGAATTAAATAAATTTGATTTTGTCAAATCATGGCATACAATCGAATCATCTGGATTTACATGCATACATGTATAGTCGACTTAATATATGTATCTGTAAATAAAATACATATAATAATATGTATTTTATTTTGGGCAACCAACTGAGAAAATAAGATTGCATCATATCAACACACCATTTTTTTCAGTTTCAGTTTCAATTCCGACAGTGAATAGAGAAGGAAGCGCACAAGCCAGAGCCATGCAAGAGGGCCAGGCACAATTAGTTGACAACATATAAGGAAACACCCCGAGCCAAGAAACAGGATAAATGAAACACGCTGGTAATGAGTGGTTATAAAATGAATTGCAATTATTTTACTCTTGGTAAAATGAATAAAATGAGTGGTGATAAAACAACACATTTTAACCCTTTCAGGGATAGCAGTTACTACAGTGCGCAGTTAATAAGGTTATCAGGTTACAGCTTATCATTATCTGTGCATTAAATGGTTAAACATTGAGGAACAGGGACTCAGAAATTGTAGTTCGGCTAAAAGTTTTTCTCTTTCTGGGCTTCGAAATTGTAACATTTTGTTCTGGTTGAGCTGAAGGTCATTTGCCGCTATCCATGATTCTGTATAAAGGCAGTGATTACCAAAGTAATGCACACCTACCAATACATGTTGGAGGGTCAGGCTGCCAGTAGAATCTGTTTTCCATGCGGACACACGTGATGGTATCAGAGCCTTGGAGCTGATAGCCGGGGTCACACTGGAACGTCATACTGTCACCGGGCTCCTTAGTGTCTCCATATCGAGAGCCATTTACTGGGATGCCAGGGTCATTACAGGTCGTCGCTGTTGTGGCTTCACAAAGTGAGACAAATCAAACACAACAAACAATATTATGTCTGGAAACAAATAACACAATTTAAAAACACACAATAGTCCATTATGTGGTGAGTCCAAAAAGGCCGAACTGTCAGCGTATTGAAAATACAGACAAAAATGTTGAATATTGTGTCCACACTTTATGGTCTGCCATGTCAGTATTTTGTGTCAAGCTGCAATATAACCCTGTTTAGAATGTGCAGCGAACTGCACAACCATTCCAAATTGTGATAAGCAAACGCGGCTGTTTTTTTTTTTTTATTGTTTTTTGTCAGAATATGTAATCGAAATTTTGACAAATTAACATTCTTGCAGCGATGCCAACAATCCAACATGTTGGCCCCCTGAATCACAGTGCCATGTTTTATTTTGCTTGAAAACATAAGTCTTATTCTTTACTTTTGAGGGTCTGCAGAGCAATTAGCAAATTCAGCAGTCGCCAGACGTAGGCAAAATAAAGAGATCCATCAATGTGGAAAATAATGAATTCAAACTGTGGGGTAGGGTGTTGATAAGAGTCATTTGCGTTCTTTCATTTTATCTATATACAGCACCTTGGTATTGATATTTAGCTGCTTTTGTTGCCTCGCTGCCTGGGATAATGCTTTCTCATATGAGGTTCTGTTGAATTTGTTTATTGTGTGAGGAGCTCGCCTCTGTCCAATACATTAAGTGACTTGAGATAAGTCCAAAATAAAATGGACTTGAATATACATTGTGTTTTCAACGTGGTTTGCTGAACTTGTATGGTGCAGATGATGCAGATAGGTAATCCACAACTCTAGTGTTCCTGGATCTATATTTTTTTTTAGTCTGGAATTGGAGTATGTTGAAATAAACAATATAATAACTGATGTTAAAGTGGGGCAGCATGGTGGGCGACTGGTCAGCACATGCGCCTCACAGTGCAGAGGTCATGGGTTAGTTTCCGGGCCCAGGACTTCCTGTGTGGAGTTTGCATGTTCTCCTCGTGCCTGCATGGGTTTTCTGCGGATATTCCAGTTTCTTCCCACATTCTAAAAATATTCACGGTAGGTTCATTCAGCACTGTAAAATTTTCATAGGTGGGAGTATGAGTGCGAATGGTTTTTGTTTATCTATTTGTGCCCTGCGATTGGCTGGCAACCAATTCAGGGTGTACCCCATTTACGGCCCGAAGACAGCTGGGATAGGCTCCAGCACGCCTGCGACCCTTGTGAAGATAAGAGATTTAAAAACAAAAGAAAAAAAGAAAATGAATAGTTTGACATGAAAAAAACTGTTTCAAAAATAATTATAGTATACTCCTCATGATAATAATTGTTCTGTGGTATAATTTTATTGATACTCATCTTTATTAAATACAATGTACCCACTTAAAACAGAAGAAAGAAAATTATTTCCATAAAGATTCTACAGCTGAAGACCGAGATTTAATTATGCAAACCAGAATTATTCAGTATAGTATTAAGTATCACCTTTGACGAATGGTAAATGGAACATGGGGGAATAAAAGAAATTAACATACTAATTGAACAAATAGCCAGGCTTTGATTAGCATGTTAGTGTCAATATTTATTTTTAAAATGAGGAGGATTTAAAAACCAAACATGCCTGGGCAATGCAGCCCCATCCCTCTCCATCAGTGTCAAAACAGCCATTTCCTTTGACACATATCCAAGCTCGCCACATCTCATTGCTAAAAATCCTGAGTCTACAGATCTGAACAGAAGTTGTGGACATTTTGACAGTGTCACCATGGTGTGCCCTGCGGATTGGCCCATGTTAATGGCATGGCGGACAATATTCGTGAAACACAATATGGCAATTGAAACAAGCCATTTCATCACCCTTTTACGTAAACCCAAATCTGCCTCAAGAGCACTGTCTTTATTTTATCCTTCAGGAACAAAGGAAGCATACAGAAAAATTACGAAACCACCCCTACAGGCAATCTGTTTCTAACTAACTCCCTTTAGTCAAGAGTTAATGTGACAGTTTTATGCTCAAACCTTACAGAAAAGAGGTATTGCCACTCATTGTCACTACTCATCAGGGTGGGGATGCAGCGTGTTCTGTGTGAGACTGCAGTCTTAAATGTAGAAGGACAGCAGTTGATGTGTTTCTTCGCACGGATTAGATGAGGTTCTGTTGAATTTGTTTATTGTGTGAGGAGCTCGCCTCTGTCCAATACATTAAGTGACTTGAGATAAGTCCAAAATAAAATGGACTTGAATATACATTGTGTTTTCAACGTGGTTTGCTGAACTTGTATGGTGCAGATGATGCAGATAGGTAATCCACAACTCTAGTGTTCCTGGATCTATATTTTTTTTTAGTCTGGAATTGGAGTATGTTGAAATAAACAATATAATAACTGATGTTAAAGTGGGGCAGCATGGTGGGCGACTGGTCAGCACATGCGCCTCACAGTGCAGAGGTCATGGGTTAGTTTCCGGGCCCAGGACTTCCTGTGTGGAGTTTGCATGTTCTCCTCGTGCCTGCATGGGTTTTCTGCGGATATTCCAGTTTCTTCCCACATTCTAAAAATATTCACGGTAGGTTCATTCAGCACTGTAAAATTTTCATAGGTGGGAGTATGAGTGCGAATGGTTTTTGTTTATCTATTTGTGCCCTGCGATTGGCTGGCAACCAATTCAGGGTGTACCCCATTTACGGCCCGAAGACAGCTGGGATAGGCTCCAGCACGCCTGCGACCCTTGTGAAGATAAGAGATTTAAAAACAAAAGAAAAAAAGAAAATGAATAGTTTGACATGAAAAAAACTGTTTCAAAAATAATTATAGTATACTCCTCATGATAATAATTGTTCTGTGGTATAATTTTATTGATACTCATCTTTATTAAATACAATGTACCCACTTAAAACAGAAGAAAGAAAATTATTTCCATAAAGATTCTACAGCTGAAGACCGAGATTTAATTATGCAAACCAGAATTATTCAGTATAGTATTAAGTATCACCTTTGACGAATGGTAAATGGAACATGGGGGAATAAAAGAAATTAACATACTAATTGAACAAATAGCCAGGCTTTGATTAGCATGTTAGTGTCAATATTTATTTTTAAAATGAGGAGGATTTAAAAACCAAACATGCCTGGGCAATGCAGCCCCATCCCTCTCCATCAGTGTCAAAACAGCCATTTCCTTTGACACATATCCAAGCTCGCCACATCTCATTGCTAAAAATCCTGAGTCTACAGATCTGAACAGAAGTTGTGGACATTTTGACAGTGTCACCATGGTGTGCCCTGCGGATTGGCCCATGTTAATGGCATGGCGGACAATATTCGTGAAACACAATATGGCAATTGAAACAAGCCATTTCATCACCCTTTTACGTAAACCCAAATCTGCCTCAAGAGCACTGTCTTTATTTTATCCTTCAGGAACAAAGGAAGCATACAGAAAAATTACGAAACCACCCCTACAGGCAATCTGTTTCTAACTAACTCCCTTTAGTCAAGAGTTAATGTGACAGTTTTATGCTCAAACCTTACAGAAAAGAGGTATTGCCACTCATTGTCACTACTCATCAGGGTGGGGATGCAGCGTGTTCTGTGTGAGACTGCAGTCTTAAATGTAGAAGGACAGCAGTTGATGTGTTTCTTCGCACGGATTAGGGAGCGCCATGTGGGAACAGTTATGTCCTTCTCAACCTCACACGGGACTGACATAAGACCTTATAAGTGTCTTTGATCGACAAGTGGAGGGGGGGGGTTGGGACTAGGATGGACGAGACTAGAAATGAATGTTTAATTCTAATACTTTGTACACAGCCTTCAATAGTGATCCATCCAAGAGTGTTGTTATTGATGTGAACAACAAGGCATTACTTTATTCTTTTTGGAATAGAAAACAGTGTGTGTGTGTGTGTGTGTGTGTGTGT
>NW_017806164.1:1472801-1504114 GCF_001891065.2 Hippocampus comes
GCACAGCCGGCAGAACTAGCCATCCAGTCAGAGAGAGAGAGAGAGAGAGAGAAAAGAAATAAAGGTACAATGGTTTTGATGGCACGTCTATTTTCTTATTCAGTGTGCTTGAGATTGATTTTTGCTGCCACAGTGGATTTCAGAGACACGGGTGATGATTCTAAAAGGACGGGGCAGAGACATTTTGGGGTTGAGTGACTCATAACAGCAAAAGCCAGCCCTGCACTGAAAGGGCAAGCGATTGCACAGGTTAGACTTTTTCATGAAAACAAGTAATACTTTGTTCATTCGCTAGTGTAAAAGAAAATCTTTCCTCAAAAGTGGCTGGGTGATGAAACTTTTTAAAAATGTGGTGTGTGTGTGTGTGTGTGTGTGTGTGTGTGTGTGTGTGTGTGTATATATATATAAAAAAAAAAGTACGCGTGTGTGTGTGGGGGTGGGTGCGTGTGTGTGTGTGTGTGTGTGTGTGTGTGTGTGTGTGTGTGTGTGTGTGTGTGTGTGTGTGTGTAATTTTTTTAAGTCTGTCATTGACATATTTAATTAACATAAAGCAAAATATATGAGCACACTTACTGGAAAATTGGATGGAAAAGCCCTGTTTGCTGATAAAGTAGTCAGCATCAAACTGAAGTGTCAGTATGTTGAAGGTTGAATGGATATCTTCAGGTAAGGCTGGACCGGACCATTCTTTCAAAAGGATGCCTCCATCCGATGGCCCAGACGGCCCATCCCAAACTCTCAGGATGTCATGGCCGATCTCAGTGTCAAAGACGATGAAATGGAGGCTGAGGAGGAAATAGTAATTTAAAAAAAACATCTCAATGTTTTAGTTCATCTCAGTCTTTTTGTGTCATTTTACAGCAATGATTCCAAATGAAAGGACCCATTTGAGTTTGGAATGTTAACAGAGGAAGAGACTGAGTCGAAGAAGTTCCGTATTGTTTTGAATATTAACAGTGGTTAACTTATTCTTACAACTGAATCATTCATAAGGGTAACTCACTGCATGTTAGTTACCTGATAGTCTTGCCAGTATCTGCCTCTATAGTCCAGGTACAGTGGAGATTGTTGTCATACGGGGCAGGGTATCCTGGTGACAAAATTCGTCCAGACACCGCTCCCGTGATGTGACCGCCACACTCCGCTGCAAGGACAAGACGCTGACATTGTCACGCACTGTTTTTATTACCCATTGTATGATTTACAGCTCATCCGCTCTTTTGTTTCTGGTGGTTTAATAGAAGAAAATATATCATATAACCATCAGGAAAGAAGCCACAAATTGTTGTATTAGGTTGGGCTGTAAACAAACAGAGGAGCTCTGCCTACTTACGACTTTCTTAGCCGTGAATCTCATGCTGATCCATCAAGAATATGTTTGACATTTGGTGAACAAACATTACCTCTTTCACAATTCATGACAATAAGCCTATAAATATCGTACTTTCCGGGCAATAAGGCGCACCTAAAATAATTTCATTTTTTTCAAAAGCCGACAGTGCGCATGGTAATCCGATGTACCTTATATATGGATCAATATTCTGATATCTTGGACGTAGTACTTAAAATGTTCTATCAAGCTCTTTGTGAAAGCTGCAGCGGTTGTGAAAGCGCTATATCAATAAAGCTGTCTTGTATTGTATTGACTTTAGCCTAGCACCATCTAGTGGATGCATAACACAACCCTAGCCACTAGTGTATCTTCTATTTACAGTATGCACCTTATAAAGCAGTGCACGCTATATATGAAAACGGTTTGAAAATAGTCCATTCATTGAAGGTGCGCCTTATAATCCGAAATGCCTTATAGTGCAGAAAATACGGTAATCATTCTTTTAACACTAATTATCATTATTATCTTCACCTAATTAATAGAATCAAGAAGCTGCTGAGCTCGATAAGATGCATGTTCTCTATTTGTCTCCAAATTACCAAGCGGTAAGAAGGTTGAAATAAATAGTATGGACATGCTTGATTCCTAAAGTCATCCTTGAATTTCCAAAGCTTCTCTTTTACGCTTTCAATGTTGGTGAATGGCTTGTCGGAGTGCGTTTTTCTTATAAGGGTTTCCCAAGAGTGCTTAGAGTCCAAGAATAAATTAACGCTCAATACACAAGAGATAAGTGGAATTGTGTGTGTGCGTGCGTGTGTGCGTGCGTGTGTGTGTGTGTGTTCATTGCACTGAGTTGTCCGAGGTTATAGCAAGAAAAGGACAGAATGTTATTAAAGGAGCCATTGCAGCAGATCTTCTGTGATTAGAAAAGAGCTTGCTGAAGAAAGAAAAAAAAACTAATTTCTCTAAGTTTTAAGTTTAAGGAGGGTTTTCTTTTTTACCTTTGGAGAACCATGATGCTTTCCGTAAAGCAACCTAATGCTTTGACATGGCTGCCTCCCAACACGGAAACATTGGCGGGTGAGAGTAACATGCCCCCCACACATCCAGTTGAGTTTCCCAAAATGACAATGGTGACAACAACTTGTCTTTGACTCAGTTTGCGAAAGATGAATCTCAGCAAAACCACCTCATCTACATGGCAGTAAAACCAAACATTTTATTGCGCCAGACAGACAGGGAATGAGCCAACCATAAAGGCAAAGTGATAAATGGCCCAAAAGAGTAACAAAGGAGGCAGATGCAAAGGTATTTAGCCCAGGGGCCTGCCAGCAAGTATTCTCCTGGCTTCTGGCTTACCTGAAATAAGACGGCAACAAAGCAACTGCAAATTAATGCTGGACTGTGAAGAAACACGGGGACAATGCTACAAACACACATGTATTAGGCCCACAAGTGTGTGCGTAAACATACATTCTTCTATTCTTTGTAGTTGCCATTAGCAACCAAATCAGGGCACGTCCTGCCCCTGAGAGCTCAGGTGTGGAAGCTGGTTAGAGAGAGACAATGTTTGGTTCAGCATTTGGGGAATTCCAAATTAAAATGTGCCAGGAGCCCACACAGTCCCCACAATGTAGGACTGCTTACAGGCTTTCGTTTGTTGAATATGCAAAGCCGCAAATTAAAGTCAAGCAAAACTGAATATTTTACAAGCCGAATTTATGAACTTAGACTCGGAGGGAATACCATTTTTCTCGATGGGCTTCCAGATACCAACCAAATTATGTGTGACCTGGGGGGTGAAGTGACCTGCTCAGAAATTATATTTCCAGCAGACAAAAAAAAAATGTTCTCTGGCTGTGAATTCTTCTCGACTACAAATGGCACAAGCAGTACTGAAGATTTACATTTTTGCACGTTTTTATCAGAAGAATAATTCCAGGATCAATGAAGTGTCTCTGGCACTGTACCGTACTAAATGAATATCTTGGACAATGTAAAATCGTAATTAGAGGAGATCTGTGCCAGCACTTTCAGATCCACAAGTTAAGATTACCCGACTGGTAATGTGTTGATGGTGCCCTTGGAGCACGGTGTGCAGGAGATATGTGGAACATAGATTTTTTTTGCAGTGTGAAGGGATAAAGAAAAGCATTGTGTGTCTTGGCTTCGTCAAAGCTAGTGGGCACACTGGTGTCCGAGTCGGTTACTTCCGCGCTGCGTTCCAAAGCTTGCTTCGCTTCAGGCCTAGACATCTGGCCAGAAATGATGGACAAAATGTGTGAAGTGTGTCCCTGCTTCCCTCCAACAACTGGGACTGAGCAAGCCATGGTTGATGAAGTGAAAGCTCCAAGCGTTGCATGCCAAGCACTCTTGAGGTGAAGGCAGCGTCTAAGAGCTTCGGCATCACGAGCAGGGCATCACTTTAGTAGTCGGGGGTGGTCTGTATCATAGCTACAGCATGTAGGAATGAGTTATATCGGATATTGAATAAATAAATAAATACATACATAAGGCAGTCCTCCACATGAGCATGATAGTGAGCATGTGCGGTCAAAGGGCTTTATCAGGAGAACAATATCAGACGAGCAAACACGGGTCAGTGGCTGATTTTTAGTCTTGGCCGCACAGGGCAGAGTTTCACATAAAAGCAGAGGGCCTGCGGCCACTTGATAGCAGGGCAAATACAAATTCACAGTGACAGTCCTTGGATGCTTTGGTACCCTTTGGTACCGAAGTCCCTTTTGGCTCGTGGTTGCCTTGGGCATGAAACCTGCTGAAGGTTAACATTTTGCTTTCCAGGTTCGACACCACAGCTACTTCCAATCTACTTGCTATTGTTTTGAGTTACAGTGGTACCTCTACTTACGAACGTCTCTTCATACGAAATTTTCACGTTACGAACAGGAAGATATTGCCTCTTGTTACGAAAGAAATTTCAAGATATGAAAGGTAAAAATACAGTATGGCCTGCTACTCGCAGCTCTGAGTTTCCTGAACACAACATATTTATAGCTGCTATGCCATTGGCTATGACTTCACATCTTCCTGGCATCCCATTGGCCAAGCGGGACCTCTACCGTATGTGTCCATGTGCATCGATAGATAGATATGTGTCTATGCAGTGTCCTGGTCATTCACCCCTAGGGCCATGAGGTGTTCCGATAGCTTTACGTAAATGCAAATCACCCAGGAAAAGTGTTCACCAGTCGGACGATCGCTCACTATGCTGATGTTTGCCTTGGACATTTTCAAAGGATTGTTAAAGCCGACAAAAGCAAACATCCTTGGATCAGTTCTCCAACCTCTGTAGTATGGGTCCTTTGATCAGCTAGCCATAAGTGTCTACTCCTTTGGTGTATCACAGACCGCGTTCATGTTTAGCAAGTATTTTGTCAGACCGTCGACAGCACCTCTTCATGCATTCGGCAAATGTAGCATTTGCGGGGAGCCAGCCTAGTCAAGCCGGCTGCTGCGAAAGTTGTTTTGAGGCAAAGATAAAGTGCGCCACAAGGGTGCAAATTAATGTATACTGTATATGGATAGCAATGCCTTAACCTAGCGTTTATTTTGAAGTTGGCCTTTGGAAGCATTCGCTGTGGCAGCTAACCTGACTGAGAATAAAGACTGGCCTGACCTATTTTTAGTGCGCAAAAATGCAATGAAAGGCTTGAACTGGAGTGCAGTATTCAATTTCCAGTGCTCGTGCGCACCGGTAGACCATTTATGTGCACCCCTGCCTATAAATCAAGTCTACATTACCCATTATCAGGGATGATGCCCAGCAGGAAAGCTCTTTTGTGTTTCATCAAAGCTGAAAAAGGTTTTTACTGACAAGCAAAATTTTCGCTCAAGTGCACACGTTTTCGGCAAAAGGTGCAGGGCGTTCTAATATACTGATGTATTTAAAGGCATACGAACCGATACAGGATGGAAGTGGTTTGTCCCAAACACGTCTGTCCCCACTTAGACACGTCAGTGTACTACTTCCATGGAGACTGTAGCCAGGGTTGCAAGAGTAAAGGACAAATGTGTTAGCATAATGTCCATCGTCTTGGATCTTGTAGCCGTAACTGGGGACGCCAGGTTCTTCACACCGCACCAGGTCAAAACCTAGAAGAGAACAATGTTACGGAAATGGGTAAAACGGTCGTTTTTCAGCAAAACCTAAAAACTGTACTTTTAGAGAAATTGGAAATAGGAGTATGGTTTTCCTGAACACAACATATTTATAGCTGCTATGCCATTGGCTATGACTTCACATCTTCCTGGCATCCCATTGGCCAAGCGGGACCTCTACCGTATGTGTCCATGTGCATCGATAGATAGATATGTGTCTATGCAGTGTCCTGGTCATTCACCCCTAGGGCCATGAGGTGTTCCGATAGCTTTACGTAAATGCAAATCACCCAGGAAAAGTGTTCACCAGTCGGACGATCGCTCACTATGCTGATGTTTGCCTTGGACATTTTCAAAGGATTGTTAAAGCCGACAAAAGCAAACATCCTTGGATCAGTTCTCCAACCTCTGTAGTATGGGTCCTTTGATCAGCTAGCCATAAGTGTCTACTCCTTTGGTGTATCACAGACCGCGTTCATGTTTAGCAAGTATTTTGTCAGACCGTCGACAGCACCTCTTCATGCATTCGGCAAATGTAGCATTTGCGGGGAGCCAGCCTAGTTAAGCCGGCTGCTGCGAAAGTTGTTTTGAGGCAAAGATAAAGTGTGCCACAAGGGTGCAAATTAATGTATACTGTATATGGATAGCAATGCCTTAACCTAGCGTTTATTTTGAAGTTGGCCTTTGGAAGCATTCGCTGTGGCAGCTAACCTGACTGAGAATAAAGACATTTACTAAAGTTACAATTTGTCCAGTTCAGATATCACTCCAAGGACTCCATTGCAACTGGTCATACTTTTTTGGGGCGAAGGATACACCACTTTTTGCCATTCCAGAAATGTTTTTTTCTCACAGTCACATTGACTTAAAAAGCAACTGCTCTGGCCCTCTTGAAATATAGTCTTCAAAGCAATTGAAGACATAGCTGTGTTTGAAAAATGTCCTTTTTTTTTTTTTTTTTTTTTTTACCTAACTCGCTATTGCTATTGCTGCACTTTGGGCTCAACCCTCAGCAGAAATTGCTTGGAAATCTAAGAGAGAGCCTCTTTTCACCTGTCAGAAGTGTAAGAAATTGGTATTTTGCTGACTGTGAAAGACTATTCTCAAGAGATTTGTAGTACATGACCCTATTCTTTCTTTTTTATGCTGTAACAGTCAAAGGAATTACTTGACCAAGTGAGCTTACCCAGTAACTAATCTTCTACTTCCCTATGGTTGTTAAAGGAAGAATGATACTCTCTTAAAACAGTTTTAAACGAACAATTGTTTCTTTTTTTTGGACGAATGTTATATTTCAAAGCTACATCTGAATACGGTAACGGGAAAATGTATGTGAACCTCTTCAGGAGGTGCATTTTCTTCTGTTTAAACCAGTTTGTTGTTGATCAACTTGTGTCTGTTGTGTCGTTGTCTAGTTGCATGACTGAACATTCTGTTGAGCATTTGGCAGACAGATGCTCTTTAGTTCTCCTGCAAAATACCTTGATAAATTGGATCGATATTTTTCCATTGCTGATGGTGATGAATTCAGCTCCTGAGGCAACACTGCAGTCCCAAACAATGATGCCCCCTCAACCCTGATATGAGACTTCACAATTGGGCTGGAGCTTTCATGGTGCCGTGCTTTTTTTTTCCCCCCTTACACAGCTTTTGTTTTCCATCCCCATACCACAACTTTGGTTCGTCTGTCCTCATTATACTTTATCAGTAGTGCTGTGGAACATCCAAGCATTTTTTTTTTTTTGGAAAGGTCAAATCTGTAACAATGCTATTTTGAGACAAGAGTGGCTTTCACCAAGGTAGTCCCATAATGCCTTTCATTCGTTTAATATTTTACTTATTGTGTATTTGTCGACAGAGATGTTGGAATGTGCCAGAGAAGTCTGTGTCAGAAAAGTCAAGTCTTTGGACGACAGTAGGATTTTTCTTCACGTCATTAAGCATCCTGCACTGTGCTTTTGCAGTCATTTTTTACCCACAGCCACTCCATGGGAGAGTAGCCATAGCATTAAACTTTCTCCATTTATAGACAATCTCTCTCACCATGGACTGATGAACGTCAAGGCTTTTAGAGATACTTTCTATGTTCATGCACATTATTAATTCTTAATTTTAGGTATTCTGAGAGCTCTTTTGTGTGAGGCATAGTCCACACCAGGCACTGTTTATTGAAAAGATAAAACTCAAATCTGCTTTTTTTTTATGGGGCACATGTTTTATGACCAACTTAGGCAGTAATCGAATCGAGGCAATTCCAAAAGGGCTCGCATACTTTTCTTGCAACTGTGTGTGTGTGTGTGTGTGTGTGTGTGTGTGTGTGTGTGTATACATCAAAATGACTTAACTCACTTGTATACGTGAGGTGAAAGCCCTGAGTTGTTCCAGAGGCGTTGCTATTGAACTCCAGCCACAAGTGATTGGAGGTACTATTGATAATACGGCCCATCATAGCACCCCGGGTGAAGTTCCCAAGGAGACGAGATGAGCTGTTTTCGCCATCATACACCTGTCAATCATAACACATGATTATGAGTGTGGCAAAGTGATGAACATGAGATATCAACAGTAATTTAAAACTGATTACATTCAAGTACAGAGGCAAACAATTTCGTAGTTGACAATGTGATTATGTCAAGAAGTTATTTTACATGCATACCAAATAAGTGCCGTTTTTGGAATGATTTGAGAGTGTTGCTATTTGACTGCTACTTGAAGAGAAGTTTTCCCTGACTTCAGCATCAATCCTGTATATGCCAATTCGACATTGTGGGACATACTGAGAGATTGGTGACAACACATCTGCAGGTACAGGGGTATGTCTATAATTCTGACTACCTAAAACTATCCTGGAAAAATTGCATCTCCAGCATCTTCAAAAACGGGAAACAACTAATAAGACTGAAAATACATGGCGCTCATTCCAACCACTCAATTACTGTATGTGCTGGGGACAAACAAGACCAAAGAGTCAACACTGGATTAAATATGTTAAAAACATGACATCTTCTCCTCCCTACCGAAATGTGCTTGTTGTCAAATTTGCAGAAAATGAAATTAACACAAACTAAGTGGACATGTATACACATCTCTTTTGTGTTTCTCTTCCGGCACAGCCACTCTCAAAGTACCTTCTCATTTAAACTTGCACTCACATTGTAATGAATTTAATGACTTCATCTTTTGTGCTCTCTCTCTCTCTCTCTCTCTCTCTCTCTCTCTCTCTCTCTCTCTCTCTCTCTCTCTCTCTCTCTCTCTATATATATATATATATATATATATATATTCTGTATATATGTGTGGGTGTGTTTGTCTGCTTCCTTGAGTGTTTTGAAAGGCGCTTATAAATGTAATGTATTATTATTATTATTATTATTATTCGTTCATTTGCATCAATTAATGGAGAGTGTTTGCTGTCGGAAGAGAAATCCAGTTTGTTATTTAAAACGGTGCCTTGGCTTCTGTGCTCATTTATTAGCCTTTACCAAAATTAGTCATGAGTAGTTTTTTACTGGGTCACAGTTTTTAAGTAAAACACTGCCAGAGGAAATTGCTTTTGATTCATGAGCATTGTACAACACAAAACCCGACGTGTTAATCATCAGTTATTGAAATGGAGATTTTGATGATATGGCAATAGATTCTACACCCAGTGTATTTGGGTTTATCGTAGGAAATTATAGGCTCTTGAATGTAAAATGTTTCAAAACACTAACGTTTTTAATATTAAATGAACCTGTATATTTAATTTGTGAATAATAGAGTAAGTGAATTATGCTAAGGTTAGCATAAGGAAATATAAGATGCATGTTATTCTTCATCCATAGGGTTTAATCTGATGTGGGTCCACCCTTTGCAGGAACAATGGGCTGGTAGGTACACCAAACAATTTTGGACACGTCTAAGCTCCCATCTTTGTGGGAACTGTTTTGGGGAAAAGTCCCTTCCTATTTTGCATGACTGCACCAGTGCACAGAGCAAGATCCATAAAGTCATGGATGCGAGAGTATCGTGTGGATGAAGTTGACAGGCTTAGCGTCCACGGAGCCCTGACCTTAGCCTGATAGAACACCTTCGGGATGAATTAAAGTGGAGACTGAGACCCAGGTAACCTTGTCTCCTTCTTGTCCAACATCAGTGTGTGACCTCAAACATGCGGTTCTGGAAGAATGGTCAAAAATTCCCATAAACATACTAAGGGTGGATCGACTTCCTATTACACCCACGGAATAAGAATGGGATGTGAAGGAAGTTCATATGTGAGTCAAGGCACGTGAGCAGATGTTTCTTTTGGAAATGTAGACTACATGGGCTACATGTGCCAACAGCACAGCCGCAAATGCATTAAGATAGCAACACACCACATATATTTATAAATATTTCTTACCTTCTATTATTAATGCCACGATTGTGCAGTACCTCATGTTAAAATCTGTTTTTCGTTTATCTACAAATATGATGATTTGCGTCTATTTTAAACCGCAACTTTACATGAGCAGACTTGACCTTGCAATGACTAATCGTGGGTTACAGGAGCCTATCCGAGCTACCTGAAGCGGTACCCAGGACTGGGCGCCAGTAGCTGAGGAATAAAATAGACACTTTAAAGTAACGGTTGCATGAATTCATCAGGGTGATGCAGTGATGCATTTGGTTATTGCTTCACTTTGGTTAACTGAAGACTCTAAGTTGCCCATAGGTGTGAATGTATGATTGCGGATTGCTGATCAGTGTGGGTGCTCCCATGCAAAACGCTTTGGCACACTTGTGAAACTGAAAATTAAATTGGTGGAAAATCAATGGATGGAAAAATTCCGGTAGGTAACACTACCTCATCACTATTTTGTATTTATTTTTGAATACACTGTACCTGTAGCAAGAGTCGCCAATGATGTCGTGGTACATTCGCCTGACTTGTGTGCGGGCAGCGTCGGATCGGTTCCCACTCAGTGACGGTGTGAATGTGGGTGCGAATGGTTGTTTGTATCTACATGTGCCCTGCAACTGACTGGCCACCAGTACAGGGTGTCGTCCGTCTTTTGCCCCTAAATCAGCTGAAATAGGCTCCAGCACCCTTGCACGACCTGTTCAGGGTAAGTGGATGGATGTACCTGTAGCTGTAGCTGTTTTGTTAGCCATATCTGAACTTTAAATGATTTGCATCACACTGACAAAATCTAAACATTACCTGCTTTGCCTTAAGACAGTGTTATGTTGTGAGATGAGGTGAAAGATCATTTTATTTTATAATGTGTCTGGAAACATAAAATATTTGATACAATGAAGAGAAAGGAATCAACCTCTAGCAACACGCTCAAACGTTTTTACTTGTTCCACACTTGCAACACCATCCCATCTCCTGTCACCAGCTCCTAATTTTCCTTCTCGCTCTCATGCTCTGTGCTCGTGTGAAACTCAATACGGTTAATGAAAAGCCCCGCAGCTCATAAATCATCATGTCACAATCTGCCAGCCTGGTCCATCTGTCGGATGGACCCTTTTGTCAGACCAAAATCCCGGCACTTGGTTTTCTGTCTTAATCTTCCCTTTTGACCTCGGGGTTGGGGTATTGAAACAAATTTTGTCAAACACTTCATTATGTCTGAACAGTACTGGGGCAAAAAGTTCTCATACTTCGAACTAAATATTTGGCCTGAAGCTTGATAAAACAATCACAGAAATTATCTTTTGCTTGAATTATTCACCTCAAGCGTGCGCTTCTTTCGGATGTCTTAACACACGACAATATTTCTGAAACCAAGCAACCTTGTAGCAGAAACGTTTTTCTTACCCACTTTTTTTCTTTGAGTCATTGTCCGAAGTTCCT
The DNA here is from genome assembly GCF_001891065.2 of Hippocampus comes. Lineage (NCBI taxonomy): Eukaryota > Metazoa > Chordata > Actinopteri > Syngnathiformes > Syngnathidae > Hippocampus > Hippocampus comes. The sequence goes on from NW_017806164.1 coordinate 1,484,078, forward strand.
GGCCAAAGTTGAGGTAAAAATGGAATCATAAATCCTGAGCTTTGCCTTTGGGCAGAAGTTTGGACACTCCTAAAATCAACCTGTCTAATCTCATTTGAGTACAAGAGCTGAAGAATTTCGCTCACTTAAAAACTGACATATCACTTGCATGATGAATTATCATCAATATTCCTTTTAAATGAACCTCCCTGAAACAGGTTTTCTACTTTTGTCATTCCTATCCCACTGGGAATATGACTAATTTATTTTACAGTCACGTTAAGCCTCTTAAAAAGTCAGGCAGAACCCCGCAAATACAATCTAACCAGAGACGGGCTCAGTCTACACTTGGGGCTTAATAGTGATAATACAGTTTAACCACATACTGCCTTAACCATGGCCTCAGGCCTAATACTGCTAAGAGAGTGTTGTGACTGTTCAAATAACTCATCTGGCTGCTGCTGATGATGATGATAGAAGACGTGAATAATGCACACCTTGAGATGAATTGATATTTTCTGAGAAGAAGAAATGGTGGTGCGATTATGGTAGGAATTCTCGTAGGCTGGAATTAAAAGTACTGATTAGTTTCACTTAGTGCTGCCCTTTAGCTAAATGGCGGTTGGCATTTCCTGATTGACCAGATTTTCTAGAAATATAAATGGCAAAATGAGTAGCTCCATGTTGCAATGGTTGTATTCCAGCTGGGACACGAGGATAAAGGGATGCTGAGCTAACCCTCTAGCTCGACGCTAACCGAAGGTAATCGTGCTGAGGGTCAGTCCTCTTTTGTTCCGTTGTTTCCACTGCGTTCATTCAGCTTTTGTGGCTATTGGAACAGGAGCACAATCAAAAACATGGCTAATACACCCCTGCAGGGGTGTTTGTGCTTTTTGTACAAACATGTGAACATGGCGAACAAGAGGGAGAACCTTGCGGATTACGCCTAGCAATGAATTGGCAAAACAAATATTGCAGTGGATTATTCTACTCCGTCATAGTTTACATTTTCAAATGTAAACATTTTGACATTATTGATGCTTTATGATGAAATTTTTAACATGTTAATCGGTGCTTGTGAGTTACTTAGTTCATGTACAATACTACAAACTGGAGACACTATTGTGATCACCTGCACAATTGAACATCATCCAATACAAGAACTGTGACAAAACCTTTTCAAAGATAATAGTATGCTTTGATTGATCCTTTCTGAAAAAGTTTAAGATTCTCATTTTTGTGGTTGTAGTTTGCAGTTAAGGATGCAAAAAAAGTGACATGCTTAAAAAAACAAACAAACAAAAAATTACACTATTTTATAAGATATTGAGATATTTTCAATAGAAAAGTCATAATGTCACAAAGGAGCCTGTATTTTGGATAAATAGAGGAATTCAAAGTTGTAATTTATGGAGTATATTTAGTATTACACACGGTGTTGTCAAAAATAGCTTCGAGATTAGGTCTTGTCTGTAACTGTCAGAGGCAAAATGTAGTGTAATGTACCAGGTGGTACTTCTACACTGAATTCAACAGTATGCCTTATTTTTACAAAAAAATGGGTGTTGTAGATATCTATCTACATTTCATTTGAATTTGTCATTGCTGATACAGGACCAACATTACATAACATCAAATATGTACTTTCATTATGTTTTGAAGTGTTTGTCAGAATCTAGATTCAAAGTAATTTATTTTAGCGTGTAAGTGCGTGTGTGTGTGTGTGTGTGTGTGTGTGTGTGTGTGTGTGTGTGTGTGTGTGTGTGTGTGTGCGTGTGTGTGTGTGTGTGTGTGTGTGTGTGTGTGCGTATTTGCACAAATACCCTGAGATGGTCTCCATCTTGCAGAGAGAAGCTCTCAGCTTTCAGCCTGATTCCTTTTCCCTTCTCAGTGGTGATGCGGTAGATGCACTCGTGATTGTTGTCGTAGTTGGAAGGGAAGTTTGGCGAGACAAGAACACCCTCTGGCCCCAGAGAGGTGGCTCCACACTCAGCTATAACAACAGAAGTCGGGGGAAGGGCAGACACACCATGGACCAAATGAGTGCAATTTCAGCGTATTATCTCTGAGCAGTCACATCTCTGATTTGGCTTTCTGTGTGTTATGTGAAAGACCATGACAAGTGGTAACTGGGGAGAGGCAAAACGCAGCTTAATGATAACATCAACACAGCCTACATGACAGCAGTGATGATAATCAACCGACCGCGGTCAGATAATGAACGTTGAATATATTTTAAAAAGGCATTTTAATCAAGCAAAAACAAAATGAAAAGTGTAGATGATGTTGCAGCTCCGAAACAAAGAGAGCTGTGGCGGTGTTGTTTTTTTTTTTTAGAAGTAAACTTTATTAATTATTTTAACACTCTCTAATACGAAGACGTCTCTGTCCGATGACGTGTCTTCTCTTCTGCCGTTCGCTCGAGAGGCGTTCAAAGACCCCCTCAGAAAAACGTAAATTAACGATAGCTTCAATGACACTAAGAAAATCCAAAATAACACACTAAAACAGAAAATCCAAAATAACACACTAAAACAGAAAATCCATCGAGGAAACCACAAAATAAATTCTATGGGGGGTGTTTGTGAACACACAACAAAGGAATAAATATCAGACAATTCTGAAACAGTCCAGTCTCCCACAACGACACAAACTCATCTACACTCGCACAATCCAACACAAACGTGTTCTCCAATACGATAGCCGTACAAATATGACGTTATTACACGGCATTGTTTCATAAAAGAAGAAAGGAAGTTGCTTTGAGAAGACTGTCATCTAAACTGAAACGATGGCACTTGTAAAATTGTGAGGGCGGAGCAACACAAGGTGCTATATATACATATTGAAGAGAAAAATATGCCATGTTCATAACTTCTAAGTCACTGACACTTGAAGAAAGTATTACAAATCCAGCAGTGCGAGTGTTAATGGGTAAATACATGCATTAAATAAAGCACGGGGGCGGGGGGGGGGGGGGAATGACAGACGGAAGGATTGAGGTGGAAACACAAAGTAAACAAGAGACTTTTTAAAAATATGCATGGATAAATTAGAATAGGGAAATCGGGAGTCACTTGCGTTTCATAATGCTCTAATGATCTCCCCATGGAGAGTGTGTTGCAAGGCAGGAGTGCAAAAGTGAGGGACATTTACAAAGTGGTTAAACTCAGTCAAGTACCCTGAGTCCCCTCCAAAAATATTGGAACTTTGTTTGCTGTAAAATGAAAACATTTGGGTTTGACAACAAATTGTTTCATCTGACAACATCAAATTTTAATCTGAGATGGCTTCATGTGCCACTATTACTGACGGTGATTTGAAATTGTCCCTACTTTGTTTCCCTAGCACATCAGGTTTTGAGAAATGTTCATTTTTGTTTTTAAGTTTACTCTATGAAAAGTTTGCCCAACAATAATTTTTATTATTTTTGGTAATTAGTTAAAAACTTTTATTCATAATAAAAGATGTCAAGGCAATCAGAGTGAAAAGAACAAACAGAAAGAAAGAAAGAACATAAGATGCGCGCGCACACACACACACACCCACACCCACACCCACACACAAAGAGCGGAATGTCAAAAACCACATTCCACAAAAAAGTAGAGAAAGACATTAACGAGTTTTACTTTTGTACTTTATACTCTGCACTTTTGATGATGAAGTAGTCTGTAAACAGTAGCTGTGAGACATTCACTCCTGTTCCTCAGAGGTTGTTGCCGATTTCACGACAGAGCTTGAAGGTCATTCTGTGCCGTTTTCCTTGGCCTACAAATTCAACATCTGTCGCTTGTGGGGTCTTGTTTGGAACAATCCAAAGGGTTCTACAGTCGAGTTTCTGAGTGATGTTTGTGGAATGGCTCGGATTGATTTTACATCTTCTTTCAGCATCATAAATGCTTGTTTTTCACCCAAAGACAGCTTGCTGCTTTCCTTGTTTGTTAGACCTCTAGTTGTAAATGTAGTTTTCCCAGGTGAACCCCCTATATTAAATTGAGCATGACCATACAGAACTATTTAATGCTTCATAATTGATATCATAGACCAGACCCGGGGAACAACATATACAAGTACTGTACGGGATTTGTCAATTACATTCCAACAAATAAAAATGGTGTCAACTTCAAGATATGTCTATAGCAAAATTAAAGGAATTGACCTCACTGTTTGGAGGTGAGTGGATTAAACTAAGACAACATTTGTAGATTTCAGACAGCATCCACAGAAAAACGGGAGGCTCTATTTTCGAAGACAGGCACATGTGCGGCCGGCGTCACAACTGGTCGAGTAACAAGATTTTGGCAAATTTGATGGAAGCAGACAGATTCTGAGCTCCGCGGAACGTGTGTGGTGGATGCCAACATATTTCATTTGAGTTTCAATAAAAGTTTGTTGGCGGAGAGACACCACTGAAACAGAATGTTCTTTTGGAAAGCTGCGCAATGATGTAATCTGTTTTGAGTCGCCATCATTTGGTGTGGATACTCTTTTGTCTCACCTATACATCTGGGCAGTGTGTTGCTCCACACTCGCCTGCCTCCACCAAGACAGGTGATCTTGCTGTCTCCCTCGAGTCGGTAACCGTGGAAACAAGAAAAGGCAAGTGAGTCGCCAACTTGAAATCGGAATCCTGTACGTCTGCTGAAAGCCGGAACACCCGGATCCTCACAAGGCTCCAAGTCATATTCTGCAGATTTGCAAGACATCAACGCAAATGATTATAGACACACTTACATGGGAAATATACTGGACATGACCTTGATTCTAGTCTATCTCAGCCTCCGCGCTCCATCATGCTCTACACTCTTTCAAATAAGACAATATATCACACATATCCATTCATCCAATCATGAATCTGATGGTGTTGTCTTACCTGAGAATGTGATGTTAAATCCCTCGTAACTCATGGAGAAATCAGATATGAATCGGAGCTGAGCGCTGAAATTCCCAAAAAGCCCCGCTTTGACACTGGGGGGTAGCACAGAGCCAGTCAGTCGGGCCACCGGAACCAGAAAATTTTCGTTCTCTGTGATGGACAGGTAGTCATGGTTCTCCTCCAAATGGAACGTATGGAAGACGAGGTGGACTCCTGTGACAAAAATAAAAAAATAAAAAAGGTGAAAGAAGGGATTGACCGACAGGTGAAAGGATGATTGGATGACAAATGGACCGACCAAGACACATCATCAATTTTAATATATGGATACAGACCAGAAGCACATATACAAAGTGTGGAGAAACTTAGTCAAGAATACATCCACCTAATCAAAATGCATACTGTACAAAAGAGTAGTGAAGAACTATGCTGTAATGTACAATTTAATTTAATTTGAGAACAGTTGGAGTTAATAGGGTGAGGGTATATTTATTTTCCCAACATTTAGTATGAGAAAGCTTGTCAAGGACGCCGAAACGTTTTGTACTAATTATAGTGCTATGCATTTCATATGCAATCCTCGGGGGAATACAATGACAACAGTATGCAGTATATTTTTGAACATCAAATATCGTATCATGAACACCGGCACCAATTCAAAAAAAGAAATCTTCCAGTATCAGATGAATTTTATAATTGTATAGAAATTGTCTGATAATGTGAGCTGTTTCCATTTCTAGCATAATGTAAGCATCCAAGAACTGGCCGCCAGTGAACATCATTTAGACATCCTAAGCCAGTCTACACCACTCAGTCGTCAAATAGCAATAGCGAACAAAACTAGTAAAATGTTTTGGGCAGTAAGGGTTTGTTTTAGTCAGGAAGAGATAGGAAAAATGTCCATAGTGTATTTGGTGTCCTACCTTTACCATGAGACACCTCTATGGTCCAGGTGCAGTTCAGAGAGTTGGGGTAGAAGTCAGGAAATCCCGGCGAAAGAATCGTTCCCATTTTCCCAAACACATAGCCTCCACACAGAGCTATGGAGGAACAGAAATTGGGTTTACAGGCTGAAGCAACACAATAAGTACAGTATATTTTAATCCGTGTCCGGTCAGAACTACAGTTAAATGATAGATTTCCCAAAAGAAAATTTTGAACTTCTTAGACCTCTGTTACATGTGCAAAATTGACTCTTTCTGGACCTTTATGAACTGAGCTCTGTGCCTTTGTCATGAGCACGCAAAGAGGTTATAATGTAGACAGCACACAGGACAGGAAATGTAAATGAGAGCGACTTTTAAATTCAGCACAAATTCAATATTAGGAAACACAGTCTTCTTTAACTGAATGTATTCTCAATGAGTATTTAACTTCCTTTTTATGGTTGGAGCAGCTGGAAGAAAAGACTCTTGCGATAACGTGAGCTCCTTTTCACTCATCTTACATTGAAATTCAATTTTGATGAAGTGTTTCAACATACAAATACATTGTGGGCCAGAAACTGAATAAAACTCGATGTTTTCACTCAGTCTGCTGATGTTATATGTCAGTTGGAAAATATCAATATCTTCAATGGATCGCGTTTGATGTCCGCGGTGAAAGGTTAGTAAAATTATTATTCACTACTTTGAGTAAAGACACATTGAAGCCATTATCTCATGAACGTGTACTAAGCTGCTCCGCTTCCCTTCCTGATCCCTTTATTTATCCACTGCTTTGCTCCTATCTTCCCGCCTGTCGTATTTCAATATAGTTGAGGTGAGCAGAAATGATAAGTCAAATCTCTTTTCCTGACATGCCGTTAAGACCTGCCATCACGTATGTCACTCTCCTGTCGGGGTTTCGCTCATCATCTGTCTAAATGACCCTGGTTGAAAGAAACATTTGTGTGCAGACTTTATCAACTGAGTGTGCCTGAAAGGGCATACTTAAGAGTTTATGAATGATATCAGTGAAGGAGGAGGGCAATGGGCTGCTAATATATATGTGGGAGGAAAAATGTGCTGTATAGCAAGGGGAATAACAATATGCCTGTTTTTTCCCCCCAGAAATACACAAGGGAAACAAATAGCATGTCATTACATCCTTATCCCTACTCTTATTTTCTTATTTAACGACAATGTTCGGATCATACACTTTGATGGCTTTTCTTTTGCGGGTAAATGTGTCTATGGACGTGCAGTCAGGGGAGGCAAGAGAGGCAGAGCCTCACTCGCACCATGTGTTGCACATTCTCTGCATGTGAAGAGTAAAGAAAAAAAAAGGGGAAAACATTTAAATGATTATAGTAAAGAAGTGAAGCAAAGCAGGGCAGGCTTGGAGACTCATCTTAACATTGCCCGGCTAAGGCGGCTTTGTGTAGTCACACCAGAAAACTTGCTGTTTGTCTTTCTATCGCACATGTACTGCACATGCTGACAATCAACAGTCTGTGGAATATTTTCCATGAATGTGCGTGACACATTTAATCACTCTTATGACCAGAAAACTGACTTAGTGCACAGTGGAGTCTGATATGTATCGTGCCACAGCCAGCATGTGGTAGTGTTGTGCTCCAATGGCGCATTGGATAGAAGAAGAAGAAGACCATCAATGGCTGGTTGGAAACGTGCATACTTACTTGCCATCTTGAAGTCCCCGGCGATCTCTGAATTTATATCCCAATAGTAAAATTACCAAACTTTAAAATATAGTTTTTCTTTCCGATAGCTTTGATGTAGATGAGTTATTTTTGTCACTTGCTGGATTTATTTGGTGAGCAACTTCAGAGTAGTTAAACTGCATTTATTAGAGAATGACTTCTGGTTTTGCTCGCTCCATTTTACAAGTAGCTTGCCAAACACTAGCTCTTATATTGGCTGTCATTAAATTATGCACATGTACCTAATAAAGTGTCTGGTACCTATAAATGGGATTATTTTATAATTTGCATGCCCTGCTTGGAGTATAGCTCAGGGAGACAGATTTCATTTCCTTCTTTCTAATCAATTTCTCAGTGGGCTTTGCAATTTATTCTCCACTGGTTCACTGGTGAGTTGTGACATTCTGTTGTACCGTAGCACCTTAGCCAAATGGAGGACTCAGAAAAGAAAAAACACCTATAGAATGCAATAATAATATAGTGTGGTGTCTCTATTATAGTTAATGGAGCATAGTGTTGGTTTAGGCAGTGCACAGAGCTGACAAACTTGCAATCTCAGCTGATCCTGTGCCAGCCCACTTCAGCTGATCATTTAATTATTTCATTCTAAGCACTCAATTGGCTCAGCTGATTCCCTACCACCACCAACACATACTATCTTTGTTCCTGGCAATATATAATATTTGTGAAGTGGAACGTGGTCCTAACTGAACATTTTTGTTGTTGTTGTTATTGCAGTGAACTCATCTTGTGTGTTTGTGTCAGTGTTAGGGTGAGCTCTATGGCCTCGGCCTGAATCTAAAAGGCCCACATCTAAATACAAAATATCTTCATATATTGTTTGTCATTCAGTTCATGGTCATCCACAAGAGTTGAGGAGAAGGAAGATTGAAGTCTACAGAAAAGTAACCCCCGCCCCCTGCAGACCAGTGCCTACTGTTTTGTTCTTATCACCCAGTAGAACACAATCGCAGAGTTGAAGGAAACCTCAACAACAAAGCAGAAGAAAAAAAAATCCCAACCACAGAGAACAGAAGACAGAAGGAGCAGACACACATCAAGGCAGATCTAACTACCTATGGGTATTCTAACTGGGTCTTAAACCCACTAGGACGAGAAGGACAACTACAACCTACCCTGGGGGGTATAAACTGGAGGCGGAATGCAGTGGTCCCTTATGTGGCTGGTTTGGCGAATAAACGCTGAAGGATTTTCTCTGCACATAATAGACTAATGTACTTCGAACCCAGCAACACCCAAGACAAAAAAAATCGTTCACCCCAAGGACAAAATCCTTGGAGGCAAACTCAGCAATGTTGTTTATGCAGTTGAGTTTCAAGAGTGCCACGGCCTTGATATTGAGGAGGCCAACTCATGGGGCCCTTCGCATTCACGTCACCTAATGCATGAGTGTTGCTATTGTTAAATATTAATTTGCCTCATTTAAAAAAAAAATCTTTAAGCATGCTTCAAGGTGTATTTGTCTCTCACAATAAAGAGGAAAGAAATACGGCTAAACTAAAGGGCCTGCGAGTGGCCAGCCAGTGTAGCTCTTGCCGTGAATAATTTCTTTCAATTTGCAACTTAGGCAAATGTTCATTTCATGAGTATGGAAGGGCTGTGGTTAATTGAAATGGAAGAGCAAAGATGGCCAAAACGTTTTTAATCGCCTGCTTCAGAAATAATTTGGTTCATCATGGCCCATACGAACTAACATATGGTACTAACACTACAAGGAGTTTTTTTTTTCTTCACCACGTCACACCCATTAATTTGTTTCACATTGACTGACAGACAGGCCTGTCCAAATCAGTTATTGGGAAAACAAGTAGATCACATAACGCTGAGGTAGCGTGTGATGATGCAGCTATGTCGCTTATTGTGTGACTTATGACACTCGAAACACACACACAGCTGGCAGCTGCAGAAATGACCTCTGCTTACCCGAGTCAAGCGGGACATGACGTCCTTCAGAAAGTTTTCACACTTTGCCAGAATTTATGAAACACTGGCAATTATGACGAGCATTTGATGACGACTGAATGGGGACCATGTCCTTGTTTTCTTTATTTGCTATGTTTTGTTTAATGATCGTTCAATCCTGAAATGTGGTTTCATTTTAATCCAATTTTAAAAAAAAGTGTTTTGCATGATTGTTGGTTATCTTTGAAAAAAATTGCACCCATTTTACCAATTGTTATCCTAAGAGCATACTTGTCCAAATCATTTTTAATGTGCTGTTACCAAATCAATAAAACTTACCTATTGTCTGGTTGAAAATTGAGTTGCTTTCCGAAAATGATCAAACCAAACTTGGGCAATTATGATAACGACATTCTGCCTACGCTTAAGAGCACAACTGTATGTGGGAATAAACCCCGCCAAAACTCACATCGGCTGTTAATTTAAGAGAGATTATCCCACTGCAGGTTTCGAGGAGGGCGAAAACCACTGAAGCATCCTTACCATCACAGCTGGGAAGAGCGTGACTCCACTGATGATTCTGCTCGCAAACGATGGGCTCCTGATCGCTCAGACTATATCCCGGGTCGCATGCAAACGAGACACGGGAGCCAATGGAAAAGCTGCTGCCATGGCGACGTCCATTCACCGGAATACCCGGGTCAAGACAAGAGTCTGACTCCATTTTCACACCTGGAATTCATATAAGACATGTATATTTATCTCCGAGTCAAGAAGGTGTGTGCAAGCGTGAGGCTACATGACCAACAAGTCATTACCCACTCGTGACCGTGAGACTTGAACATAACCTTTCTATTTTTCAAATGATGTGTGCTAAATTGTCATACCCCATTCAACCCTTACTCTCGTATCTGATGCTGAAGCCCGCCGCCGAGCGACTGTTGTCAGTGGTGAACAACAGGAACAGGAAGTTGGACGTGGAGATCAGGAAATGTGGCGCCTGGGTTCCGTGGTACTCGCCGATCAAGGGGGAGGAGGATGAGGGACCGTCCCTGATTTCCAACGTGTCATAGTTGACCTCCGTCTGGAACCTGGAGGGACGTTTATTTTGCGACTTCAATAAACAACAGGTGACTACTTCTTTGGTTTACTTGCTTCTTGTTGACCTTAAGTGACCACTGCTTATATTCCTGACATTCTAACTTCTTAGCAACTTTCTTGGCTTTGGGTGGTCATGACTTCAGAAAGCTATCATTATGAAAGAGTCCACATTTTAGGAATGGACTGTTTTTTTGAATGCAATTAGCACTTTGCCGGGATAGAAAACAATATAGGAGACGTACGGAAAACACACACTGCAATCTAAGATGACTTGAATATTTCCATACGAAATCAAACACAAAGTCGTGTCTGCACAACACATTTGCATAAATGCAGCCCTCCGAAAATGGAATGCCTCACAGGCTGTGAGGGTGATGTGGCCTTTATGTTTAACTTACAAAATAGATAGATTTCATCCATAGCAATTTCATGCTAAACTGCTCCTGCGTATGGCTCAATGCCAGAAGGAAAAGTGAAACTCCGACATCAATCATTTACTGCACCGCATACTACTTTGACATTTATCTGACCATCTCATGGCACCTGACGCAATGAGAGTGACTGCAACCCCAGTTAAAATTGCATCTGAATGCTGAAAAATAAAGGCTTAGTAATGCTGCCGTCAAAACAAAACAAAGGAAAAAAAAAACAAGACGAAGTAGTTACGATCATCATAACATGCTAATACTACATAACTTTGCAAATATAGCCAATAAGGGGAAGAAATATGCAAAATGTAATGAGACAATCCTAATATAGCTGAAGGTTTCTTGCACTGGCGAGCATACCCTCACTAGCTGACTCCTGGTCTTACCCAAAAGCATATTTTCAACTCCACTTAGACAGAGGCAAAAACCAGATCATTAAAAATATTGTAATTCAAGACCAGTCTATAAAAGGTTACGTTTTCAATCTCAAAAGTCACTGCTCTCATATACTGCACGTGCACATGAGAGTAATGCTGACCAGAGGAGTTGCGTTATTGTGGAGGACTGCAACACATGGAGCTTAATTCCTCCTAAGTGATGCCATGCTGTTCTTCTATCAACAACAGACTAAGACCAGTAGTGTACTCAGCATTAATCAACAAAATAATGAATCACACAAAGATTTATTGACGTTTAAAGAAGCAATTTTTATGCCCCACATCGTGTGGAATTGCTCCCTCGCATGAGCAACAACACAAAACAGTCACAAACGTACACTTCTCTTGCGTAAAGACGCACAGAGGAAGGTTAGCGATACACAAGATCACGAGCTGCTCATTTCTGTTCAACCGATTGAGTGGCACGCCGGAGAAAAGAAAAGTGTCTGCGACTTGAAAATAAGATCAAATCTTACCTGTCAAAGTGTATCTTCACAGCATGATCCGCTTGAGATTCAATCACCCACTGGCAGTTGAGAGAATCCTTGTAGAAGGAAGGCCAACCAGGAGAGAGAAGAACTCCGCTAGGAGCGGTGAGATGGCCTCCACATGGAGCTAGAGTGACAAGAAGTACCACAATTCATCTCCCTATCTTGTTTTGGTGTCTTGCGGGATGTGCACAACCCTCATTTACACGTTCAGATTCATAAATCACAGTTATCGGAGCTGGAGCTGTACAGCACTGAGCAGAGTGCAAATAATTACAGCTTCATGGCTGGTGGGGAAATCAATATCTTTTTTTTTTTTTTTTTTCTTCAAATTAGGATACAAGATGAGATACCTGCTTGTTCAGACAGAATGTTTGCGGCCGGGTATACTGGAACAAATGGAAGATGGTATGCCAGTCCACGCTTTCCGTGGAGGATGTGGAACACACACATATTATTGGAATTCTGAGAACAACATCCAGTTTGGAGCTGGCAGTTTTCCTGTTTAGAAGATACGAGCAGCATTTTTGGAAATTGGCAGCTGCCGTTCATGTTTGATAGGCAATGGCGTGTGGTCAACGCTCAGTCTTGGGCGACAAGTGATCTCAAATTGCAGGATGAATGCGAGTTCTGAGACACTTTGCAAATTGGACACCAACGTGGAGTCATTTGACGGCTGGCTTTGAATTATTGATCGCCAGTTCGGCCAATTGATGCCGACTGAGGGTTCCAGTGAGAGAGGCAAGGCTGGCTGAAAGTATTGTTGGCCTCTTACCCAAAACAGCTGTCATTTTTGGACCCTTATCTCCTTGATGTTGATGTTGCCGTATGCCGGAACCTCCCCTATCTCTCTTACAATCTCTTTCTTCTGTGCTTTCATGCCACTGTGTAGCACTCAGCGAGGTCATCTCCATGGCAACGAAACAATGTGTTTCGGCATGCTGGCTGGTGACCCAGCATGCTGACTCACATATTCACCCGACACAATAAACAAATCCTATCGTCAACGCCTTTTTCGTTTGTATGTCCTCTGGACCGGTTGCAACTGTTAAGTGAGTTTCATTGCTCGGTATTCGTGCGTGTGCAATGAAAATATATTGGATTCCATTTCATTCCACCCCAATTGGAAAAGCGCCCCCAATGACTCAAGCAGGTTATCTTATGTTTACTATTTTAGGCACATTGTCAAGTTAACCTGCTGTAGTTGGCCCTAATAAGGGTACCCTTGATAGAAAAGATGCTAAATTTGGTTGTTGAAATGTCATCAAGCCCGGACTACTTGCCTTCGCAAGATATTAACAGTCATAGTGACTCTGTCGCCTCTCTTTGGCCAATCGTGAGCTTCCATCTGGCCCAACTGCTTCATTTTCTTGGTCGGGTATAAGTAAGAGTACATGAAGTGAGAAATGTTCCACAATAAGTTGATAGTGAGCCTCCTCTAAATTTTGTTAAATGGTTGTAACTGATATGAAACTGTTCATTAAGAATAATTGATATTGTTCAGTTTTTTAAATAAATGGTTATTAATCTAATATTGTTAAATCTTCTCAAGGAGGACACTTATATAAACGTGGTCCGAGCATCCTGCAATATATTACACAATTCTGACATCCAATTATAAGTAAAATAATAGGCCTTTTCTCCCTGCCCAATTCACAGACCGCATAATATTCTTCCTCTTTAATGAGTTCGAGACACTCTTTGCTTTTACTGCGGACAACACAAACTTAAAACAGAAATATAAATGAATTGGAAAGTTGTATTTGCTATCGTCACTGTACTCATACATTGTTACTTACACTGTACATTTGTTCATCGATGTATACTGTGAGTGTATCATGAATGCATATCCCTCTCTTTCTTCCCCCCCAGAACTAATGCAAATTCAAATCCAAAAGTATCGCCAAGTGTAAAAAAGTTCATGGGCTAAAAAAATGAGGAAGTTGTGGGGATAAGCAAGAGGACAAGTAATAGAATTTTAACTTGGCTCAAGCGAGTTTAGACCAAGAAGGAAACACATTAGCGAATATTTTGGAAACTTTTCCCAGTTCAATATTTCAAACAGCAATTCAGTACTCATGCAGAGCAAAAACAGAAGGCGCGTGTTTACCTTCACAGCGAGGCACAGCTGCAGACCAAACAACATTTCCATCTTGAATGATGCAGGTGACCTGATCTGACCCCTGTAAATTTCATTGATGTGTCATTTACTAAATCAGTTCACTTGCATAAATTAATGCAAAAGTCATCCTAATCTTTAACCGGATTGATTTGTTTAATCGAGTGTAACATTTTAATACCTGTGTCCTAATGAATCCTTGGTCACAGCGGAAAGCCACAGAGCTGCCGAGTTGGAACTGGTCTCCATATCTTTGCCCGTTGACAGGAACCCCTGGATCATGGCACTCATTCTGGCCAAATGCTTCACAGAAACACCATTTATAAATCTTTTTATATCCAAGGTACAATATTTTGATAGAAATATCACAGATTGCAATAGCATTTCCATAATCAAAGTCAAATAAGTGCCCCGTGACCGCTGTTTTTATTTGGCTGATGCAAAAAAAAAAAAAAAATTGAAATAAAGTCTGTAGATCATATCTGCTATCTCAAGATACTGCTACCAGTTTTAGTAATTTAGAAAATTCAATTTTCAATTCTGTGCATGTAATGCTGTCACAGAGACAGTATTTGTTGATGTTCTGTCTTCACATGCAGTTTTTTTCCCCCTTTCTTTCTGATCAGTTGCTGTTCACCTGCTCCTGATCTTTGCCTGCTGTATTGGAATTTTTGGGGAGTTTTCAACCTTGAAGGAGATTGCTTCTCTTCCCCTGCTGCCTGTCAACTTCAGTGAAGTCTTTGTTCAGCTTAACTCCCACCTCCATATTGTCTTTCTGCGTTTGGGTTGTTTGTCTGATACTGTGACAGATGCTACAAAAATAATTCTATTCGATAAGGAAAAAGGACGCTGAATGTAAAAAATGTACAACATGCAGAAGGGCAAATATAAAACATCAAAAAGCTGAGATTATACGGTTGGAAATAAAACGTGTCTCAGAGCATCTTGAAGGAGAGGCATGAAGAACATGTACTTGTATAGCTGATGTTGAAGCCTTTCCCAGTATTGGAGTGATCGGACTGAAATTCCAGTCTCATGATGTGTCCATGTGAGGCAATTTGGGATGGTACATCCTTTCCAGAAAATGTGCCAAAAGTGGTGGGCTCAGATAGACCTGAAAGGAAACAAACATTTGGGATGTTATATAACAGTTTGTTTCACATTATGCATTTGATGTCTATGCATACACGATAAATTTGGTTGAGTAAAATTTTCTTGAAAAAGACTATATTTGATATTTTCTTCAAAAAAATTGTCAAGGTTTGTTTTTTTGTTTTTCAGAAAACCTAGTAAGTAAATTTTACAGGAGCGTTTTTGCATAAAGTTTACTTGTATAGTTTATCATTATGTCAACAAAAAAGGTCACTCAAGGGTTGAGGAATGCAAGTAGTTGTCTCATTCCTCAACCCTTGAGTGAATGTTTTGAATTTTTTTCAGAAAAACTATGCTAGCAAAATTTCTTCAAAAACAATGCTTGTAGAATTTATTGATTAATTTCTGAGTACCAAATTAATGTGTATGATTTTTATAGTTTATTGCTTCACACTTTTTGCTGTGTAAAATTTCCCTCTGATTAGTTTTACTCTCAAATTTTACTTTGTTCAGACTGAGAACAAATATAGTATTTTTCGAGTGAAATATATTCTCAGAAATTTACGATGTACATACATTTAAATCCAGTACATGATATATGTTATAACAGTAGAGCACGCTCCATCCAAACACATGGATCCTGAAATTTTCAGAAAAAGGAATCATCACAAAGAGATGCGAAAAAGGGTAGACTGTAATATTAATGTTGAGCTATTCCTGAATGTCCCCCTTAAGGTCCCCACAATGATGAATAACAACGAAGGTGAACTACGGAAAAAAAAAAAAAAGCTGATGTAATTTCGGAAAACAAGTGACGATGAAGTAAACAATGAAAACTGGCAATTAACTAGCAAATGATCAATAACGACTTCATCAACAGCATTATAGTTTTTTATGACAAATGACTAAAAGTCGGAAATAAAAATAAAAGCGATGTTAGGTCGATTAACATCATCTTAACATCAAGGGACCTGAGGTATCAACACCAGGCAGATGGCAGTGATTCACACAACAGTTGGAGGCCTGATGACGCTTTTCGACAAAAGCAAATCGACAAAAGGATCACAATGCCCTGCATCATTCCAGCTATTTTACCCAAATGTGTCTTCTGATATTAATTCCGGGCACAATTCGGTCTCCGTGACAGAAAGCCGAGTTCAAAGTATTGATTATCTCCTTGTAGACCTGTGATGAAAATGCTACAATAGCTACTGACCGTACACCTATTTCATGACATAGAAAATAGTACATATCTTCCAAGGGTACGTGTGAATGTGTGTGAAAAGTAGTTTCATTTCTGTTGGAGGTGAGGTGGAATCATAGCATACAATAATTTTCTCTCAAATGGAAGCTGTTCATGGGGGGGCAACACTTCGGAGCGCCCTATCAATGTGCCATGCATGTTTTGGAAATATGGGAGGAAACCGGAGTACCCGGAGAAAACCCACAAAGCCACGGGGAGAACATGCAAACTACACACCGAAAGGCATGAGCCGGAATTGAACCCTGCACCCCTGCACTGTGAGGCAGACGTGCTAACCAGTCGTCCACCAAGCCGCTCTTTACATATTGTCGACAGTGATTTAATTATTGTGCCCTGAGACTGACTGGCAACCGAATCAGGGCGTAGTCCGCCTTCCGGCCAAAGTCAGCTGGAATCGGCTCCAGCACCCCCTCACGACCCTGTTCAGGATAAGCGGTGTTGAAAATGGATGGACGGATGAATTAATTATTTCAATGGTGTATAGTTTCTGTGTCGCTTTGATGTTTGCACTTGCACCATTTTGTTTACCTGCTCACAATGCATTGTGGTCGATACTAACCTATTGAGTGACCGTGGTTTTTACTACTGTTAAAAGTGCATTGTGGGTAATTTTGAATGCACTACATTTTTTTTCTCTCTAGACATTCGGACACCCCTACAAAATTGTATGACCCCTATATAAGGCACTATATTGGAAATAGTGCGCACATTTGGACACAGTCTTCTGTGTATATTGGCCGAAATAAAAATCATTGTTGTGCCAGTCATTTCCATGCAACTTTCGTCGAATTAAATTTGGATGCAGATTCATCCTATGTTTCCATAGTGTGTGCGTATACCTTTTACCATGCAGTCAAAAATGTTGCATGACATTATTTTTTCCAGGTAACTTTTTTTCCTGATTGATACCAGGTGAAGTGAACTGGAAGACTTCAGCACTTTGGAACTTTAATTTCAGTTTACCCAGCGCAACAGTCCTAATTGCCCTGCAATTTTCAAAAACATTGTCAGAGAGATCAAAAAAATGAAAAACAATAAAGCTCTGCAGAGACAAGTTTATAGCCAGTCAATTAAACACAATTTTGGCTGTATTGACCTAACCAGTCACAAGGCACCTCAAGTTGATTGGGTTTCAGTCACTAACCTTGAATACAATGGGCAACAAGAGTCAAGTTATGCTGTGTTCTGAGCATAATAGCAAATGTTTTTTTGTTTTGTTTTTGGTGCAAAATACTAAAACAATTAAAATATAAGAATAAATTCATGCATTCTGCCAGCCAGCTATTTCTTGATTAAATATAGGCATCCTGAGCAGTCGTTAGGTAAAATATCGTCATCAGAAATGCACCTGCTGTGTGCCTCTTCACAGAATATCCTCCAGGTATCAACATGATTGAATAAAATTTACAAAAACAATCGCATATTTAAAATACTTTGATATTGTGACATGACACTTCAAAAGGTAAAAACCTATGACAGCCCAGCAAAGTTTTGTCAGTTGCCCACCTCTGAATATCTACATTTTGTGCTTGTTGAATTTTTATGAAATTACCTTTTTTTTTTAATACCCGCTCTCGTCACCAATATGGTTACTTGGCTGATAAATGCAATCCTCACCTTCATCTTTGACCGCCAACCAATCAAACTGAGGCTCCAGGTCAAAGTCAGAGAAGAGCAAATGAATGCGGCTCCCTGGTTCAGAAATGATCAGCCACACGCAGTTGAGATTGTTCCCATATTCCTCAGGATAGTTTGGGGACAGCACTGTTCCCGATGGGGCCGTGAAGTTGAAGAAACAAGAAACTACGAGGATAAAGGACAATTGCAAAGAAATGAGGTTATGAAAAAAAGTAATTGAGTGAGAATACAGACAAGAGGAAAGAAAGGAAATGCAAAGGGGAAATTAAAAAAAAAAAAAGAAAACTTAATTAATTCATTTTTGAGAGGTAAAATAAAGCAGAAAAGCAATTTAAAAGAAAACACATGAGTACTTACAGATGCAACTGGGTTTATTACCAGACCACTGGTTATTATGCTGGCACGTAATGCTCCTCTCGCCAACTAATTCAAATGCAGACTGGCAGGAGAAGGTCAGCATATCCCCGTGTTGAAATCCATTGCCACTACGACGACCAAACGCCGGCACGCCAGGATCACCGCAGCCTCCCCGTTCGATCTCTGCGTCACACAGAGATAAAGATAGGCCTGCCAATCCGCGGACCACGGCGTGTTGGCCGGCCTGGCTGGGTCAGCTGGTGCTCCTTGTGGCGGCGATGTTGCCGGCGTCAACTATTTCGAGTCGCTAAATTCAGTTTAAATTCATCTCTCCTTTTATTATTTATAATTTTATCTGTGGTTTTATTGTTCTTGTTTTGATTGTAAAGTGTCCTTGAGTGTTTTGAAAGGCGCTTATAAATGTAATGTATTATTATTATTATTATTAATTACAGTCAACATACAACACAGTGGCAGTCCAGAGCAGTTTACAGAAGAAATTAAAAAAAAAAAAAAAAAACTATGACAAAGTATTAAGTGAAACCAAGCTTACAAAAGGGTTTAGCTATCAATTTTCTACTCTGCATGTCCTCATTTGGGTCAAGGGGGATCTGCAGCCGAGCCAGGTTGATTTAGGCTGAGAAGCGAGGTACAGCCTGATCTGGCTGCCAGCCAATCACAGGACACATATCAAAAAACAAGCTTTCACACTCACATTCACATCTCTGGACAATTTAGCAACTTCTAAAGTTGAAAAATAAATAAAAAGGACAAACAACTTGATTGAGGACTTGGTTGAAAAACATTCTAATCAGGATCTGGACTTACTGGGTTTTGGAAAAAAGCTTGTGTATTAATTTTAGAGTATTCGGGTATTTTGCAACATGGTGGGGCGAAATAACACCTAATCAGTATGGTGTGCAGCAGTGCAGTTTTACACTTGCAAATTGCCAAGAAATTCAAGGAATTGTTCAAACTCATCCCTCTCTAGGAGTGTTTACCCAAAATATAAATATAAAAACTACAGTTATGTACAGCATATATGATGAAGTGTGTTGGTTGGTTGCTTAGTTTAAAAAAAAAAACAAAAACAAAAAAAAAAACAACAACAACCACCTTCAAGTTTGTACAAAAAAAAAGAAACAAGCAAATAAAAAAAGAACTACCGTATTTTTCCCCGATTCCTACAAGTCATGGTGACATGGGGACATAGTCAAGGAACGCCTTTAAAAAAAATCATAGTGCACATCAAAATAAAGGTGCAAAAAAAAGGAATTCCATTTCAATATGTAACAGTAAGCTTGCATTGGGGCCAACTGGAGTAATAAACTAGATGGAGCCGCAATGAATAAAACCTTGTGAGGTAGTTATCACCACTTTAATTCACACTTATATGACTCGAGTAGAACACTTCGCATATAGTGTTTTTTTTTTTTCCTAACCAAATAACTCAACCAGGCACGTATCGAAACGTATGGTATGACATAACTCTACAATTCCATAACTGACGGCAGTGACAGTAATGAATGATCATTTCTTCTACTTGGGGAAGCCAGGCTAATCATTAGAAATACAGTGAGAGGTTCATATTTTATATCCTACAAAGGACTGTGTGAACGGATTGTTTGACCTTCATAAAGGTCGATAGAGGTGCTTCGGGATTTGGATTGCAACATGTCCTACACCCCCCC